>NC_135440.1:12537231-12869731 GCF_051991255.1 Vanacampus margaritifer | reverse complement strand
TCATCATTAGAGCATCATCGTTTTAAACTGGAAGGGCAAAACCAACAATTGCTAATAGGGACACATTTGATTTTATATATATATATACATATATCACAGATGTGTTAGCATTATTGTTGTAATCTGATCTATGATTGAATGATTTGATTGTTAGAAGTTGTTATAGTTAACTAAAAGACTGCAAGTCAACATGTTGGGCTAACAACGCTAATTGACGTAGATGAAATTAAATTTATATTAATTAATGGTTCATTTTGCTTAATTTTAGCATGAGAACATTTATGTATTATGAATGTGACTGATGTTTACTGGAATATAGATTCGGAAAGTATTCAGTGCTTCACTTCCCCCCCTCATTTGTTGTTATAGCCTCATTTCAAAATGGAATTAATTCCTTTTCCCCCTCAAAATATTACACACAACACCACCCCCTTTTAAAAAAAAAAACGTAAAACATCTTTGCAAATGCATTAAAAATAAAAAAAACTAAGAAATTACATGTACATAAGTATTCACAGCTTTTGAATACTTTCCTGATACACTGAATAGTGTGTTTGTAAAAACTTTTCAAAATTGTTCAGGCCTACTGCTTACATAATCATGATTTAAAGAATCGTACCAGTTTATTTGGGTATCTCATTACAACAGGCTGCACTGGTACCGCTGGGATAAAGGCCCCTACAAGACCAAAATGAAAACATGTAAAGGTTTTGGATTACAAACAAAGAACATTCACATTTTAAATATAATTGAAAAACCAAAGTGGACCTCCATTAATACTTTGGTTTTAAACAAAAGTAAAATTCATGACAGAATCTGTGCTCACATTTAGATACATCTGAAACAAGTATGAAAAAGAAAAATGATGACCTGCTTACCTGGCTTAAAGGTGATTAGGCAGGATCTATTTGTGCAGGTTCCCTCTGGAAATATCATTATCTGCATGAAAAAAATGCAGACATCATAAAAAAAAAAAAAAAACCTATATAAAAGCTTGGGTGGCGGGGTGCAGTATCAACAGAAAAAAAATATGTATAAATGAATGTTGAATTATCCTCCCTCCCATGTTAAAAAGAAAACAAAGGATGACAACAGACAACTATTTAATCAGGACACAAACCTTCGAATCAAATCTTACAAATGTTACGCTGAAACATTGATGTACAACTTCATTTGTATGACCGTTATGTTACTGTATGATCAAATATAATTTAATAAATTGACCGGCTTTGACTCTGGAACCAATGATTCTAAATTATAATCCCAAATTGAATGATTTTTTTTGTTTTGCCTTCATAAGAATGCTCAGTTTAAAACATATCCACAGTGATCATCAATGAGCCCCTTTTCGAGGCATGTTCCTTTACCTGTGGCCATTTCCCTCCAGAGTGGGCTCTGCGTTTGATCTCTTCCACAGTCTTCTTTCTTGAGTTTTGGTCTGATCGTGATACAAACACTGGCCTGATGTACTTTATCAAAGCTGGGGGAAAAGACAGAGTCACAGGTGAGAGCACAAAATAGAAAAGGGTCTAGCAGCACTCACCTCTTAAGTAGAAGAAAACAGACTAGCACTTTTACAACCGTTTAAAATGCGCTTGTATGATTTATGCACTGTGTCAGAAAGTGCTGGATTAGTTCAGTAGATTAATAACTATTTAATTTGAGAAAAAAATATGTTTTCATCATGCATAAAACCTGTACCACAACCGTACTGACATGTAACCCAAAAACCGAGGAACAGACCAAATTGTGGTTTACCTGTACAGCTGCACCCCTAACATATAATATGTGCAACAATTATCCATAAAAGGGAAAAACTTACAATTTACAAGAGGGAACCGTAACCCGATATAAATTGTTACTAAAACAAGCAGAACAAGGGCAGCATAAGAGGAGAAGTGAGGTCATGCAAATAGTGTAATTGATTCCAACCGTGATCTGATGGAAAGGGATTACGACTACAACCCTCAAGAGACACTTTGAACGTGGCACAGTGGTGTGGTTGATCAAGTCTTAATACCCATTTTGGATTCAACTTGCTGAGTTTGAGCAAAGGGTTCTGGTTCGTCCCATAAATTTGACAAGCAGAGCAAGTTTAGATAGGCAATACAAGATTACATAGACATTTGAGAAAGTGGTGTTTAGTGGTGAAAGGGGCGGGATTTGTATCTTCACACATTCCTAGGCACAGCATGTTGATATCAATTCCAACCATGCTGTTCTGTAAAATGTATATGTTAAGTATAAGAGCAATCGCCTGAATGAAAATATCATTAGCACTTATTGGCTTGTATAAACTGTTCTATCATTTTCTGTATAGGATTATGCACAGGGCTGTCACAAATCTTTAAATCAATGATGATCCTATTGACTAGTCTATCGATTACCCCCCGCCCGGCCGGGTATAGCTATGTTGGTTTAACTGGTCATACCAAATTATTGGATGTTTTGCTCCCGCAAATTAAATGATTACAGGACATACTGTGACGACACATAAGCTTGTTCAGTACTAAATCCTTCTCTATGGTTAAACTTGTCTTGTCTGAGTTAAAGCTTCTCTTGCTAACTTGGCTTAGCATAGCTTGCTACAAAGTACATCTACATGGCCAAGCAGTGATAAAGTGTGAGTATAAAATTAAGGGCTGCAGCTATTAAATATTTTGGTAATCGAATCTCCAACTGAAAATTTCATTGAACAATCAAGTATTTGGACAGATTATTATTTATTTTTTGCTTGGTTGAGGAACACATGAAAAGAGAAGAGAAAATAACAATTCACCTCATGAACGACCAACTGTTTTGTTTTTTTGTTTTTTAACTAAATTTAAACTTTGCATAGCAATATATATTTTTCTCTGGAAACAGCCCTAACAACAGCAGAAGACGTTTCTTACTTTTTATTCCCCCTTGATCTTTGTGATGAAATCTGGAGTACACAATTACAAAGAGAGACTAGCGTTCTTATAAATATGTTCTTTGAGATCAGTCTTACCAAGACCGTACTTGCTGAGTTCACAAGAATTTACTCTGCATTCCTGATATTCGAATTATCGAATGCGACTGAGTGCGTCAGTGAGCTGGCCAAACAGGGTTTTGGGTGTTGCAAACATCTATCCAACCACCTGAACCGCTTATCCTCACGAGGGTTGTGGGCATGCTGGATGGAGCCTGTCCCAGCTGTCTTTGGGCAGTAGGTGAAGTACAACCTGAACTGGTTGGGGTTTTGAAATTGTCACATATATTTTTGTGGCAGAAATGTTTGTGTCAACCAATATTTGTGGTTGACTTAGCCATTTTCCTCCCTACCCTAATTCTGCATAACCTACAGTATAGGTTTCAAAATTATAAAAATCAGTGATAGTTACTCACTTCCCCACAAGGGTATATCCTTGCTCTCGGCTTTCATGACAATTGAGGCCATTGTCATGGTGACTGGGATGGCATCAAAGTAAGAAGAGTGGGGCGCTAGAGTGAGAATGGGCGCTTCGGCAGGCAACGCCCTTTGGCCTTTAACAGTCATCCAATGGAAGCCACCCGCAAACCACATGACCCGCATGATGATCTTCAAAATGATGTCGACCAGTCTGAAACCAAGAGAATTCAGGTTAAAGGCTTCAGTTACCAGCAACTTACACATGTAGATAACATGTATGAAACTGTCAAACAAGTACAAGTATACAAGGACTACAAAACACTAATGTACAAACATTCAATATGTATTTTTTTATGAAAATGACAAAATGCACCCCCCACCCAAAAAAAATAAATATATATATAAACTCTAATATGCTAAGCCGCTAGTATATATACTATATAGCTCACGTAGTAAACAAAAACTGTGAATAATGTGTAAAAAGGTGCAAAGCAGCACTAATGCAACTTGAAATAAGATTGCTCACTCAGTTTGGCCTCAGATATTATGAGCAGGTTACAAGTTCATAGAAGTTGAGAGTGGCTACGGTCCGCATGCTGTATTGGTTGTCTCACTGCCTAGTAGCGCCACAGTGCATTGCGTTTTGATCAATACAACTTCAAACAAAAAACAACCTCAGAGACCATTTTGCAGTTGTGCCAACCATAATGTCAAAATCCGCTGCGTGACCACTGACCAGTACTTCAATTGAATTGAATTCATTCACAACAGGGCACCCACCTCCTCCAGAGGCACTGGGGTTCAACAGCAGTCTCAGAGCGTCCCGCTGAGGCCAGAAATGCAAAAGGCCAAGCCAGCAGCATCATAAATGCAGCTAGGAGTAGACGGATGGGGAATAGCGTGACTGTCATAACTGCCATCTGTAAACAAAGAGAGAAATAATATGGATAAATAAAACATAACCAATGCATTCAAGCATTCAAAATAAGCAGACCCAATGTATTCTTAGCTAATTAACTGTAATAACTGAGGAAGTGGCTATTTTGCTGTGACCGGCAACTCGCCTCCTAATGCTATTTTGCTGTGAACTGCGCAAGAACAAGTGTGAACTCTGCGCTAGTGAATATGCCCCGTGAGTGTGACGTCTCGGGTTTGATACCCGCTTTATTGACAATTCCGATTTTACGTCACAAGACAAAATAGAGGTCTTGGTGAAATGAAGCTCTCCGCTCATTGAAAAGCATTGTGGAACGTGTGAATGGTTTGGGCCGAGTACAGCCATCGATCGCAGTGAGCAAAAATGGGCTAAATGTCCATATGAATGTACTCACTTTATTAAACAAAAAGATGTTCTCAGCGCTATCACGTGTTACAATAATGCGCACAGGTCTGTACATGACCGCCCAGGTCCATAGCAAAAATACTCTTAAAGGCAAAACGAAAAGTGACCCATCGTCATCACAAAACAAAGGGGCACCACCATAATACAATTTTTACAACAATTTCTTGAAAACAGCCTATGCTGTGGGGGTTATGGTTAGACAGGTAAGGCCGATAGAAGCCAAATGAAAACTTCTTGAAAAGACACAGAAGGGGGTAAAGTGAGGCAGGAACCACGCCAGGTCCGGCGATTGAACAATCAGAGCCATTCACGGCAAAATAGTGCTAGCGGGAAGAATTGCCGGTCACGGCAAAATATCTACTGCCATAATTTACAATGTTATGTTATTTAGTGTTAGTGATACCCCAAATACTGTTCTCCTATTTGGTGGCGATGAATTTTTAAGGTTGCATCTGATTGGTCAGTCACAATTCTTGCACGTCTTTGCGACACGTCGTAATATTAATTTCACATGGACGATTCCAGAATGGATCACACTAAAAAAAATTATACTGCTGTCTCAAAGTTTAGCAGTTTACTTGAGCAGCGTGACATTTCACATACTATCTTTTTCTCTGAACCTAAATGTGTGAAAACTGTCAAATGTACTACACGTGTTGAATGGGATGTGCGTAAGCAACAATGTGGGAATACAAATATAACGGTCTACTGTAGCGTATAAAACGACATTCTCTAAAGTAAATAATCGATCATACTCTGAGTTCATCTCTTAATGTAACAAAAACTAACAATTGTGTTTCAAGTAAACAAAACATTAGTTTAAAAGCAACAAGCTAGGCCCATCATTGGGGGCTGGCCACGCTCCTTAAATCGTGACATTATCCCATGCTTTAAGATTCCTTGAAATAGCTTGTTTTATGTTTATTAGTCACTTCTCTACAGCACGATGCTAACAAAGTATTGTTAAAATGGCTAATTTGTTAAGATTATTTAAAAGCTGGCAAATATAGCA
Source organism: Vanacampus margaritifer (assembly GCF_051991255.1). Taxonomy (NCBI): domain Eukaryota; kingdom Metazoa; phylum Chordata; class Actinopteri; order Syngnathiformes; family Syngnathidae; genus Vanacampus; species Vanacampus margaritifer. The sequence continues at coordinate 12,864,004 of NC_135440.1, read as the reverse complement.
GATGAGAGAATGCACCATTTAGGCAGCTAATGTTAGCCAACTGGCTAGTACTCGCACAGCTGACTGGTATACATGCAGAAAAAAAAGAAAACAAACGTCATTAATAGTAGTGACAGCCTTGCCGCATTATTTACCACAAAGAGTCATACGAGTCCATTGAAACAATTGCACGCATGCATAATCGTTACCTTAGCTTTTTCAATTGGGGTGAATTTCAAGACATGTACAAAAGGGTTTCTGAACGGAGGCGCTTGGTCCATCTTCTTCCCATCACCTTCCATCGCACATTGTTGTCTCTGAGTCCGTAACCTCATCCCGATGAGTATATGTCGAGGCTACTCTATGTATTAAAACACAAACGTGATAATGATTCAAAATAGAGTTTTTCCACGCGCAACGCAGTTTTCGCCCAATCGGTATCTTGCTCGGCGGCTAATTACGGCGACAGTGCGTGGTTATTAACGCTATCTCCTTTTATCGGGCACCATGGAGGGATAATGGTTAGCTCAAGGATTAGGCGGGGTTATTTGAAGTAGCCTTTATCTTTACGCCTAGACGCCTTCTCGCAAAGCAATCCGCTAGCTCGGGATGCTAACGGAGCCACGATTCCGCTGCCCTGTCTTTGCACATGCGCACAAAACGCATCCAACCACAATTAAGGATGGAGACAACATAAATACTGTATTGGAGTATCAAGTTAAAACATATTTGTGCTCGTTTGTTTACGTGTATTAAATCACAAAATATAATAAATTCATCGAGACTGGTATTGTGCTGTGTATAATGCTGCTTGCTCAGTTGAGAAGGCAGCTCCCCAGTATTTTTGAGACATTTTTGGCTCCACGCACGTTAATGAATTTTACAATCCACAAAGTTTAAACACTAAATATATATATATATATATATGTGTGTGTGTGTGTGTGTGTGTGTGTGTGTGTGTGATGTGAATGTATTTATTTGGTTTGTGATGATGCGTTTCTGTAAATAACCGTATATGGGAGGCAATAAAGGACCATAAAGTTTTTGTCATTTTAATTTACGGTCGGCTACATCCCACGAACATAATGTGAACATCGAATGAAATGTTTTTTCTCTTGTCTCCATGTAAGTGATGAGCCAATCGGCCACAGACTTGACAACACAATATTTGTAACTAATCCTTTGCTTCCCTCTCGTGGCAATAACCTCTCTTTACATAAGTACTGTAATACAGGCAGACAGTGATAAGGGAGAAAGAGCATCCCCTTGCGGTAAGAACAAGATGTACATCTCTATTGGTATCTATCTATCTATCTATCTATCTATCTATCTATCTATCTATCTATCTATCTATCTATCTATCTATCTATCTATCTATCTATCTATCTATCTATCTATCTATCTATCTATCTATCTATCTATCTATCTATCTATCTATCTATCTGTCTGTCTGTCTGTCTATCTGTCCGTCTCTCCGTCAATCCGGCCCTTGGATTGTGTGCCTAATTTACCTCATGGAGGAAGTTGTTCAACTGACTCACATATTCTCACCATCATTACATATTTTGTTGTAATTGCAAGTATACCTCCAGGAACTGACTCTTCAACAAACGCAAAGTGCAAAGACTACTACTCCCTTTTCATTTTTGTCGAGCATGCAGTCAAAGTGTGCCGTAGGCTGACGTATGAGGTAGTGACATTTGCATTTGACAGGAATCACATCAGACATGCTTAATACTGCAGCGGATGGAGTGATAGAAAAAAAGCAGAAAAGCTTTCCTACATTGTGCCTAGACCCTTCCTCCACTTTCCCTTCCCTTTCCCTTCAATCTCATAGCTGAGGTGCTTAAATTAAAAAGGAAGAAATGCAATTTAAAGACATGGGGTAAACAATCACAAAACACTTGTTTCTGGAGGAGACACAATTTGCTGGTGCCTTGTCCAATTTCTTATGGCCTGGAGGGCTGCTACTGCACTTTAACACCTGGTTGTACGCCTCTGATTAAAATTGTAATGTCAGTGTTGAATCAATCCTTATGACATTTTCGAAATACACAAGTATCAGGACATTTTCTACATACAGCATTTTTTTAATATATTGTTTTCATTTGGTAACAGCAAGGCGACACACACTGTGTTTGAAGACCATGCCTTCCAACTGTTTTGTGGGGGAGAAAGGGAAGTTTCAATACCCTAGACAAGTATAAATATGTCACTATCATTGTTGCTTAGTGTTTCTGCCAAAACTGCATGTAGGTACACTGCAGAGAACCTCTAATAGCGCAATTAACAATTTTCGTTTCTGCTTTGGAGGCTATTTTAGTAGATACCAATAATGTCTTTTTTTCCCTTTAACCTGAAATGTCAAAAAGACAAACCGAAATTGTGGACTCCCATTCCAATGACAGCATCTAGAGATTTGCTTGCAACTTTTCTTCTTAAGTGGATTAAGAAAATTAACACCGGACATTCGAAGGCTATACCGTAAATGTGTTACAAGTGCTTTAGGAAGGTCATCATTTGGATTGTGACTAAATGATGGTGTGCAATAAGAGGAATAGAGAAATATTCAGTACATCTAAAGTATGATTAACATATTGTATTTTGATGGGAACACTAGTACAAAATGAATTGTTGGACTATAACACATACAAATATGATTCTGTGCTACCAAATAATAACAAAGCAAAAAGGACAAAATGAAACTGTGAGAGGATGTCCAGGTTTTTCTACCACTATTAAACCCGAATAACCCCTCGGGCCAAACATCTGAGGCCGAGTGACATACGGACCATTGTTTGCTTCGCACCGCAGTAATGTTTTACTAGCCCTTGCGCCCTTGTCAATCAATGGCCGCTGTGTTCCGAAACATATTCAACACAGAGAGAAAACACATTGGCTCGAGGAAATGGATTGTGCGCATGATTGGCAGGCGACCCGGTGGATGTGTCAATCAACTAAAGCTCTTTGTTTTTGCTCCTGTCCCCGCTTCCGAGCTTACAAGTCAAAGAGGTTTACTATTGTCATTTTTACCTTAGTAAACAAAATATGAACACATTTTTTAACACAACACACATATTGTATATTTCATTTTAAGTTTATTCTCTAATAACTTTTCATATTAATCCCATGAGGATGTTTTCATTATATATTACATTTCATAGTGGGGGACTCGAGTTATATGACTTGGACTCGCTGATTTTAATACGTGCAACTTGCTTAGCATAAACTTCTGAAAGACTTGACTTTGACTTGGCATTCATAAGACTCGACGAGTAAAAAAAAAACTTACTCAAGACTTTCAGTCTTTAGTCTGAGACTGTGAAAATCGTTTGGTGTAAGACCAGCATAAGCTACACTTGTGACAAGTATCTTTCTCACAACGGGATGATTAAAAAAGATTGAGAAGTCATGCTAATTGTTAAGATAACCTAAGATTGACACAACTTGCACATTTAACAGCTGAATTAAGTGCTTGGTTGATACAGTACACTATTCACAGAAGTCTGGCTCCAACTTTGAACAGCAAAATAACAGGCAAGTTAATGTGCTTATGTGTGTTAAGTGTCTGAAAAGAGAAATTCTTGCTAAACACAAAGGGAACAAGAAATGAAATTATTTATATATTATTTGTGTATTTTCACAATGAAGTCCTGAATTTTTATTTTAAACTTTTGAGGCATGTACAATAAATGTTCCCAAAATCACATTACATAGGATTTCATTGTTTTTTAAATCAATTTAGATTTGCTTCTAGACAAGAAAATACAGTTGCTGCTATACATAATGTGAATTTAATTTAAAAAAACAACAACATTTTATTATATATTTGTACATTAAAAAAATAGTTCATTTGTTATGTTGTCATTTTTATTATTTAATTAAACCCTTGTTTCAGCTCCCTGAGATTAAACTACAACAAACAAACACAATTCATCAAAATTGCGTTACCCAACTTGCGCCACAACTTAGGCCTACAAGGTCTAGTTTACTTTCAGCCACCAAATTGTCAGTTGTGCCGAGGGTGTGTAAAAGAAAAGGCCCTCAGTCCACCGGAACACCCACCATGGCGCAGTCTACCAAATTCCCAAACACAGTAAACTGTACTTGCCCCGAAACATGCACAAAAATGAAGATGTGCCAGTTTTTATGCCTATCAAATGTCTGCTGTCTTCAAAAACAGAGCCTTATGGCTTGACAAGTCATTCTGTGTACATTCGGACATCAATTTTTTTTAGTGTGCCTTTTGTTTTTGAAAGAAATGTTTTTGTTAGTTTTTTTTGGTGATGTGTTGGGCATTTCGGCATCTTCTTTTACATGCTCATCATTGAAGTTGTAATATAGAGAGAATACCAATGTCAAAACATGTGCATCATTTGCATTTTGAAAACAAAAAAATGTAAAAAATCTCAAAAACTAAAGTAAATACCCTAAAATCATTAAGAAAATTTCTTGAAAACAAAATGTGTGTTGACCAGTGTTATTGTTTCATGCTAAATAAACACTGTACAGTATATGCATTCGTGATGGAGGCAGTATTCATGTGATAATGGTGCACGTGAGCATTAGTAAACTGAAATCCACCTTTTCATACCGACGTTTGAAATCTGAGAGAGCTGCCTGTCTCTTTGCTGGCATCAAATCTGAGCAGCTTCCTTCTTTTTTCCCCTCTCTTGTCGTCCCTTCGTCCTTTCTTCCTCAATGATCTGTCCAGGTGCCACGCCATCTCCCGGCTAAGACGCGAATCCGTGCACCACATACACCATTTGAAAGAGGAAGCCCCTTTTCAGATCATGTTTGGAAGACACCCTCCATCATCCGCTGTGTTCCGGCAGGAGATGAAGGGGCTTCGGTTAGGAGAGCTACTTTTGTAACTAAAGCCACATGTTGGGCAGGACACAGACAGTTGTAAGACAGGAAAGATCTTTGTGGCAAACACAAGTGCTTGGCTGTCCTTGTGCATGCCCGTCTGTCAGCGCTGCTTTGCTGGACTTGGGCACCTGTACAGCTGTACAATTGTAATAGTCCACTGGCAAACCAAAATACCCTACAAAGGCAGGCCATGTGTGAAGAAGGATTATCATGGCCTGTGTTTGTGTCCTGCTTTTCTTCATATAGTCCTGCTTATGGTCTTCCCCTGAGAGATTTTGTTTGACAGGAACTTTCTGGCTTAAACAAATGAGAGCTTCTCTAGAGGTGAGGTGATATACTGAGCAATGTCACAATTTTTGTCTAACACACTGACTGTCCATGAACTTGCATGACTTAGAGGAGACCTGTTAAAAATGCTTTACTAAAGAAAAGATAAAGTGCTTACTTTTATGCAAAAAGTCATAAGAAAAAAATGTGTATGAAAACATTTTTTTTTAAATATTCTGCTTCAAGAGAGGCTTGACTTATTTTTTTATTTATATGTTTATATATATTTTTTTATTTTTTATTTTTATTTTACTAAAATCAATACGGAACACATGATTTGAGTAATTTGAAACAGCTTTCATTAGCTTTCACAACTTTCATTATTACAACCAAATACATTTTTAACCTTGTAATGCATTTTATACAAATTAGTAGGGATGGGTTAAGAAATGGATTGATCAATATCAAATTGATTTTCATTTTCATATAAGTCTAATTATTTTAATGTTTATTTTTTGCATAAATTCATGAGAAATAGGATTTTAAAGGCCTAAATGGTTTTTTTTGTATCTTACTGTTTTTTTTTCTTAATTTCATGTTCACAGCAAGTTAAAAGTATTTTATTACATTTACGAAAGGCCTGATATATTGCACTATAAAACAATTCAGAATATTTTTAATTTACCACTTCCAATGATTGAATTACAATTATGAAAATAGTATTTTGCTCTCATCCTTACTGATGTCAATGTTTATGGACACTTAAGTGATTATTACACGTGTTATTTTCATTCGTGAAAATAAACTAAATCCTTTGACTAGTTAGTGCGGCCACATAATTTAATCTTTAATTTAATATTTATAGAGTTTTTATCATGTCCTTGATATTTAGGAAGAATTGATGTACCATAAGTATATGTATATTAATCAATATTGGAATTAATTGAATTGGGAGTAAAAAAAAAAAAATCTGAATTGAATGGAATTGAAATCTTATGAAATTGAATTGATTCAAGAAACAACATCCAAATAGCATTCCCTTACTATCTATTATAACCAATGACAATATATGAACAAATATATCATGTTTGTGCAAAATATAATAATTTCCACAGAGGACAACCACTCAGCTATGATTGGCTGATGACCAGTTCAGGGTTTACCCCACCTCTTGCCCAAAGTCAGCTGGGATAGGCTCCAGTTGACCCTTGACCCTGAGGATAAATAGTACTGAAAATGATGGATGGGCAACCGGTCTATTTTTGCTTTCAAATTTTTGGGAGCACATTACTGTGGGTGGTGTGTGCCATTGACATTGAAAAATCAGTTTGAACGTTGATACAATGTTCAACATTTTGCACAATAATTTCCCATCAATATTGCTATTAAATTTTCATGAGAAGACACATGCTCGCACACACGCACACTACACAAACACTCTACTGTACACTCACTATTGTCATTTGTTGAGTGTTAGCTGGCCTGTGATGAAAGTGCTAAAAGCACAATAAGGCACAAGGTCATGAGTGACCTGTGTCTTGAATAACACACCACTCAGTTTTTACAAAAGTGACGAAGTATGCAACCAAGTAATAGGAATAAATTCTTCGTATCTAGAATTTCTTGTAACAATGCTCAGTTGATCCTATGCCAGTCTATCACAATACATTTACTCTCTACAAGCATGACTGTGGTTCCCGAAGTATGAAACAACACCACCAACATCATAAAGTGGCAGGTGTTATGCTTCATAATTTAGTAGCAATATTCAATTATGCATATCATTTGTCTAAAAAGCATCTCATTAAAAGGCCCAGCAATCACATCGGCCTGCATCTGTTGAAGAATGAAGAAGCAGTCGAACATGTGAATGCTTCATTCTGTTTAGTTGCAGACATTTTACAAGTACTGAAATATATAGACACTTATTTTGTCATTTGGTGAAAAGCTGAGATTTTTAACTAACTCTTCTTATTTTGTAAAGGGAAACGTCTCCTCCTCATCTGTCAACATTGCAACATCGGGCTTGTTTCCCGTTTTCACTCAGACCCCTTTAGTCCACCATGTGATTTTATGTTGGGCACAACCTATTAAGTCTAAAAGAGCAGCTATAATGATCTGTTGTTGTCCATACAACCCCCCACGCACACACTTTAGTTTAAGTTACTGTAAACAGTATTTGCATTCATGTAAACATATACAGTACATTGAATAATGTCATACCACCTTAAGTGCAGACTGATTATACCAAATGCTGTACTGGATTGCAGTACTAGTAGTGATCAAATGGAGGCACTCTAGTGATGCTCTTTCAACCACTTGGGAAGACCATGCAGGACAGCAAAGTAACACTGATGGCGCGTGAGAACATCTTTTGGCATGCGTGTGTAGTAGCCTCCAAGTTACAGAATGTGTGTGACTGCATAGGGAATGTGTGTTAACTACTGCACACATATGTTCAGAACACATCATTTAGCTTGTTGTGGTTCGATATGCATGTTCTAACATACATTTTGCCGTTGTAGAAGTGGTGATAATATTTCCATCAGGTGCTTTATTAAAACTGAGTTTTGTTTTTGTTATGTTTTTAAATTCAGAATGGACTTTTGAAACATACAATTTAAAAAAGTAAAGACAAAAAGCTTGTTCATAGGATCACTATGAAGTATAGCTGAACCATCATTGAGCAAGAGTATTCAATGAAAAAAAAAAATTGGAATATGATCGGCTTTGCAATGTGGACCCTTAAAATGGACACCACATTACAAACTTACCTTTGGTTGTTTCATTAGAAAAACTGTAAAACATTTTATCACATTGCACAAAGCAGTCTACTATAGACTACAACTGGAATATTTGTTTTAGCAATGGTACAATGGACCTTATATAACAACGGTTCCATTAGTGCCATTGTGACAAATGAAGAAAAATGAAAATAATGGTAGGCCTATGTTACAAATACATCAGTTGGCATGAAAGACACATGCACATTATTCAAAGTGAATCTACAAGTTTTATTTGTGGCATTATGTAACGGCATGACATGTTTATAAAATAGGTACATGCCTTTGTTTTAGTGCAACAAAAATATTTGCAAGTCCGAAAAAAAGATGGTGGGTTAACTTTCAAATACAATACGAAGAGCTTTTGTATTCATATCCAGTGCAAGTCTGGCACGTGGCACGGTCTAAATGTGCGCATGGGCGTAAGCATTTTCACAGACACATACAGCTTAGTGAAGTGGTCTTAAACACAGCCAACTTGCTCAGAAGCCAATCAAAGTGACTCCTCTCATTTCCACTCTGCCATGGGGGTGATTTTAAAAATATAGTAAATATGATAATAATAATAATCATGTTTTCAATAAATGCAAATATGATGACGTCCACTACTTACAGTATGTCTATGGGGCTCAGAATCAGTCTGCCTGCACTTCGATCCCATTCACCAAAATCACGTTAAACTCTTTGCTCCGATACAGATACCTGGTTAGTGTACTTTCTGCCACCAAATTGTCACGTGCATTGAGGACAAGTGAAAGGAAATCGTTATAGATTGTTTCACTTTGCCTCATCCAAGATGGCTACGACACCAACGTACGACTCAGCGCTCGAGGCGAAGTTTATATATATATACTGTATGTACTGTAAATGTTATCTATGGTAATACTGGTGAAATGATGTCACACAGTGTGCCATTCAAGACTATTGTCCGTGTGCGGTTTTGCTGAGGAAATAGCTATAGGATCATCTAAAATATGGAGCAAAGTAAACTGTCCATTGGGCAATAACTGTCCATTAGGCATTGTCTCTTTTTTGTTCTTTTTGGACAAAATAACTTTAAGTTTAACTTTCCCCTTTGATCGTCATTCAAAAGTGAATCTGGTAAAATCTTTTTCTCAGCTACGGCCTGAACATGGTGTTCACACTGTCACAGCACAAAGCTTGACATTGGTCTTGTGGTTGGGGGGAAAAAAAATCAGCAAATAAACAATGGCCCTACATGCTCCTATCAAACTCTTCCTTAAATCCCCTCTTTTAACGCGTTTTCATTCGGTGTCATTCTGCCTTCTATCTGGAAGGGACTTACAAGTCTCTGGCTGTGACATAAGGGATTTCATGTTGTCCATTTCAAACAGATTACACAAGGACACGAGACAAAGGGACAGACACTTGGCCTGTGCATTTATTTGCCTCCATAAAGAGAACGCGACAGGAGAGAGGGGGAAAGGAAAGTGAGCATTTTATACATATGGTAGGCCTACTGATGGTCCCACAGCCGAAAAATAAATAAATAAATAAATAAATAAATTGAGGAGTAAAAAAAGAAATGCATTTCTTTCTATTTGGTGTTTATCGCCAGCCCAGGCCAGCATCTTTATTCTAGGAAGAGAAAATGCTAATCATCAATCTCAGGCTGTGTGCTACGTCTCTGTTTAATAGCTGATATGGAGTCTCCACAGGCTGCTTTGCCTCTTTGTTTAAAATGACATATAATGGGACTGGGCCTTATCAGTGTCTCAGTGCCTTCTCCCTCTCCCTCATTCTCTCTTCCTCACTGGGTTTGTGGTCTATGGTAAAAGAATAAGGGGATGCAAGCCACGATTGATTTTGAGCCAGGGATAACTTAATCTATCAATTTAACATGACATGAATATGCAGCAGCGAGAGGGAGTGGAGCAGGGAAAGTCCAGCCTTCTTCAGCAGCGACTAAAAAGGAGGACAAACACATGCAGGGACATAGGGTGAAGTGTATGGTATTAATTGTGAGTTTGAAAAATCCTACTTTTTTCTTCAAGACAAATCCATCACACTCCTGCTTATCAGTATACTTCACGATGACAGGTGATATACTGCATCCAAAAACCTTTGCGAAGCATTACTGGACAACATATTTTGGCTCAAGTCTGCCTCTGATTTTGGACAATAAATAGATGACGTTATTTTACATATGCTATCCACACTCACATATGCTAACGCATTCCAACATGTTGTTTTAGCTATTATATACAATGAAGAATAACTAGTTATCTATTTTTTAATTCTTACCACAACCTAACCTAACCCAACCTATAGTTAGGTTATAGATATTTTTCGTTACATCAAACACTATGCTGCTATATTTATGGTATTTCATTATCAATTTCAATCACTGATTGACCTCAGTCACTAACAATATTTACACTACTATTGACAATAATTTCACTGGTTGGTCATTGATATATTGAAATACAGTGCTTAGCATAAATGCGTACACCCCAAGAACACCTTAAGTTTCCTTTCAGAATCAAAATTTTTATGGAATAGTGTACTGTAAAACACTATCACAAATGTAGGCCATTGATTGCAAACAAAATTTGGTAATTAGCACACAAAAAGTAGTTTTCCCTGGGCGTTATTTTATTTTGAAATGGCTTGGTCAGAACCAACAAAAAGCCAAAAAATGGTCAAAAAAACGCCCAGGGGTTAACAAATGTATTAAATAACATTTTGCAAAAAGTAGACCCTGAGAAAAAGACTAACAAGTTGTTAATTCCAGGCCTAGCAGACATGTGGCTATCCATAAAAGTAACAACAAACACAAAAGTGGTGACAGCGACAATGATCCAACAAAGACTGAACAAAACCAGGAAACTAAATACAAGCCAACTGATGAGACCACGAGAGACACAAGTGGCTTGGGAGAGACGATTGGATGACACAAGGGAACAGGATGGTGAGTACAGGTGCAAACAAAACGAGCAAGACAGGACACAGAGCCAAAACAACAAACCTAAGCATGATATACACAAATCATAACACATGGAGGTCATCGAAAATACTATATTTAGTCATTTTTGTTGTGGAATGCATTGACTTTTTTGCATTAGTTAATTTGATTAAACTAAGGATTTTGTAATCTACGCATTCTATGATCAACCTTACCTTCATGTTGTGAGTTAAGATCATATTCTAATAATAATAATGCATACTAAGAAGAAATGACCTTATCCCTGATCTATTATAAGATACTAAAACCCATAATTAGCCTTTTTTTTTTCTTTCTCAAAGTTTGCCAACTAGAGAGCCTCAAGGGTGGCTAAGTGATAAACAAATAATCTTGCAAGATATTTCAAGGCCATCATGTACTTAAAGATTGGTTGTGTTTATTATGGTTTCGGGTCAGCTGCTTGTCTGTCACATGATCAGGGAGGAAGAAAAACATTAACATGGAACACGGGCTGGAGCAGATGAAAGCTCTTGGCCTGACTGTCAGTGCTCTGAGGTGATGAGAGATGTCATTACTTATTCATGAGCTCTAAATGCAGAGCTGGGGAGATGGGCATGGCTGACCAGGAATCATAAGGGGCTGAATTATGTGTAAGTGTTGGTGGCGGCGAGGCGGGGAGGGGAGGGGAGGGGAAAGGGGGGTTATATTAGATGATAAAAGTGTGATTGAATCAAACCCACAACATCAGCTGTGATGTGAACTTGATCTATCAGATAAGATAAACGTAAGACAATATGCATTTTTTATTTATTTCTAAGACATACTATACCAGTAAACATATGTTAATGCCACTTTACCTACTGGGGATATTTTCAACTTTAGAACCCACTGAAATTATTGATCTAAAAGAGGCCTGGACATTTGACGGTGCAAATTACAGCTGAGCATTTTTATCCGGGTAAAAGCATCTGGGAAATTGTGGATTTAATTGCCTTGTAGCTTGTCTTAATTTTGTGAGGAGAAATAAGATAAGGGCTAAATTTGTAATAAATGAATAAATTATGTATTTGCTATGATTTGGGGATAATTTTCCTATGTACAATGACAAATAGATTAGTGTTAGGCCAATATGTTTTTTTTTTCCAGGGCCAATGTCGATTATTAGTGGGTAAGGAGGCCAATAACCAATATTTGGAGCCGATGTTCATTTGCAGTAAGAGAACATAATAGTATAAAACAAAAAAAACAAAAAAACTTAACTTTGTTGAAATGCCATCTCAAATTTTCAACATGTTTAAAGTTTTTCTTTTGATTTGAACGTACAGAAACCAGACAGCTTTGGTTTAAAAAAATAAATAGCTCCTTAAAGTTTTCTATAGTTAATAAAGTTTTCCAAAATTTTAACCTACCGATAACTGAAATGTTGTACTTTATTTTTTTTGTTTAAATTTTGAAAAAAACAAACAAACAAACAAAAAAACAAAAACAAAACAAAAAACAACAAGTGCAGAGAGTTAAGTGAAAATGTAAAAAAATACATAAATAAAAATTTCCTTGAATCTCTTGATCTCTTAAACTGGTATATCAATGGGTAACAAAAGCTTGTGAACACAGCAAATTTCGGGTTTTCACCAGGGTTCGTAAAAGATTTCAAAAGATGTTCGCAAACAATGAAAAATTGCCTGAACATGTTAAAAATGTCTTTACAAGAAGAAAAACTGTGTCAGTACAAATCTTTGCAACCTTTTGCAACGCTGTACAAATTCACAAAATTCCCCAACATTTGCTGCTCGCTCAATCAGCTTTATCGGCCTTCAGATTTGTTAAAAGTGCGGTCTTTAGTTTTGTCCGTTTTTGTTTGTAAACACAACTGTTTGTGTTTGTAAATAACCAATTCAAAACTGACTCCTCCCATGGCCCAACCCCCACTCTTCTTGTCAACATTGCACCTGCCTTCAGCGACACGCCCCCCACTCTGTGATTGGCTGGAGGCGTAAACATAGACTTTCCGCCCATAAACGTCCCTCTCATGGCAAAGCACAACAAAATGGCAAAATACAGGCTGGGGTGGTGGTGGATGATGACAAAATCCCCACCATATATCAACAGAAGCCCAGAGGTGTTGATTGAGAAGGATTGCATGTGTATACATTCAGTGTTTAAGAAGTGTTTATTTCTGAGTGAAAACTAAAGACCTCACCTTTAAAAAGACAGATGCCGATAATTGTCAAAATGCCAAACATTTTCACCGATAATTGCTCTGGCCGATAATCAAAATAAATCAGAATAGGCTTTGTAATAGAATTGTAAATTCACTTTGTTTTTTTTCAGCACATTTTTTTTCTATTTAAGCATTCAGTAAGACATTAATAGAAAATTCACCAAGGAAAAACAATGTAACTCAAGGAAAAAACAAACACTTCTACGACATTCACTTGGAGAGTGAGAGTGAGTGAGAGTTTGTCTCGACAAATGAATATAGCTTACATTTGTATTTTTTGTGTCTTTCATTGACACCTGTTCATATTTTCTCCTGACACTTGGTCTGAACTCTTCACATCGCCTTAGTCCACTCTATGAGTTGAGTTACGCTTTGGCCAAAATATTCTGTGAACCATATTCAGCTATCCGGTGACTCCATTTCCCGCTGAATATGTCCCTTGTGTGATCGGAGATTTGGACGCAGCTGGGGGAGCTTTTGTTTCAAAGCAGCTGGAAGTGATCTGTCATCTGCGGAGGGAGCACAAGTTAATGGATGAGTATTATGATTTGTGTCAGAAGGCCAAGGTACATCATATACAACACCCATTTAGAAGTTGACTCGAGCTACCTGCAGAACAGGAACATTTTCAAAACTTTGAAGCAGCTGGGCTGCAAATGACTTTCTTGTTACTAAATTAATAATAACAGAAAACAACATTTAAAATAATGCCTGAAATGCCTGATCAAAGAGGTAAGCTAAGGTAAAGATAAACCTGATTAGGACCAAAATTGAACCCTGTGGGATGCCTGTGACATGATCTTTAAAAGTTGATTTTGTTTTATTTATTTTAACACACTGAGACACACACTTTGAAGTCAATTTCATGTAACTCTTTCCTTTTGAAAGATGCAGGTGCAAAAAAATGTGCAAAATTAGAGTCCATGGAGGACAACACCACCACACTATTATTACTTCGAGCTTGTCACGGGTAACCAAAAGGAAATACTAATGCTTGTATAACCTGCACCATATATATTCTATTTAAATACACTGTGGGGAAGAAGTTGAATTGTCCCCCAGTGACTCTTTTTTTTTTTTTTTTTTACTCAGTCCTTATCTGCATTTGCAGGTTTCCCAGATCCATCAATGTTTATGAAACCGGGGCCAGTGTAATTCTAGCACATTTATCCAACTGGAACACATACACCAACATGCACATCAAAATGCATCAACACACACGTACACTTGTGTGACTTTTCCATTATGCCGTGAATATCTCCTGCATGAAGCGTATTTTTTAATATCCAGATGCCCAGACAAAAATCTTGAATTATTTTTAGAGGAAAAAATTCAAATGTTTTATAGTAGATCAAGTCGATAAGGCGAGAGGGAGGTTCCTTACTGGGCGTCACAGAAAGATAACCCGGCTTTATTAATGACCTGACACTAGAACAGCCTAAAGTAATTAGGCTTTTTCCTGTCTCTTTCTCTCCTCTCCTCTCTCCCGTTTCCCACCTCGATATATGGGTGAGCAAATTTGGGCGATAGTTTGATAACCAAGGGAACACCGGCAAAGAGCAGAATGAATGAGTGCAAGAAAAAGAGGGATACCACTGATGTTATCAAGGTTGATTTGATTTGTGGCTGAGAAAGCAAGGTGCCTATCGGTTGCATTCACCTGTGAATGCTTAATTCTTGTGCAAATGCAAATTGGAGAGTCATTAATAACAGTGGACAAACTAATTCTTCTTTTTTTTTTGTGACCAACTATCAACATTTCTGATATCGCTGTGCATGTATGTAGTATCGCTTTGCGTGTCCTGTATTGCTGAATTATTAAAGGGGAAGTCAACCCAAAAAAGGTATTTACAATAAAATGTTGTATTTGCCCCACTAGGCTAGATATTCAGATTAATATTATTTTTGTGGAGTATGAAATAAGCAGCAAAATGCATTAATTTTTATCCATCTCAGATTGCGGTCATTTTGTTGTTTGTTGTCAGTTGAAAATGACATCACAGTTACTTGGGGCTAAGGTAACGACCAATCATGGTTCATCTTTAGAAATCAGGTAAACTGGGATTGGTCGTTGAGCAACTGTGAAGTGGCAGTACAAGACAAAATGGGCCGCCCCCGAGATGGATAAAAATGCAAATTTCTTGAGAAAAAAGTGTGGAGATCTTATTTTTTGGGTAATTTTCTTGTCACTATGGCAACCTAAATCAAAATGCACGATTGCCATGTAGTGGGAATACTCCGATTCTGTACTGCATAAAATGACATCATAAAAATGATGTACACGATGTGAGCTACAGTAAAAGATGGCCCATGTAACAAATTAATAAAAATAACAAATGATAAAATCATCAGCCTTAATCTGTATCATCCAATTATCTGCAAAGACACACTACGCCTGTCGAGCGACAGTCGCTTTTAAACACCCATTTCTCATTTGATCCATTAGCGGGAGCATCAGCAATCTCTCTCACAGCAGCTGTAGTCTGGTGACGGCTAAGCCGGACATACATTAATACATGATGGTCGGTATGTTAACTATTTAAATGTGATGCCATCCATCCTCTGAGTAGGCAGAAACTTAAACCTAATTGTGTGTTAAGAGTTGGTTTATTGATTATTTAGGTTACATGGCAATGGACTTATTTTTTTTAGGTCCACTTACAAAGAAATGGCTCGGACTTTACAGATGAACTTAGTGATGCAAAAACCACATGATGGAATGGAGGTTTCTAGAGAAATACTTGACATTTCCCCCCTGGCCTACAATGACCACTTATTTGCAGCAGTTTATAGATCTTCCAGTGTATAGATCGTAATATAGAACTCTGCAGCCAATTCGCGATGAGGCAGGGTGCCAAATATTGAAACACACCAGCTTTCTACACACTACTTTACTTTGTTCACGGTACTTTGTTCCCCATTGCACATTGAGTTACTTCATAATTAAATGTGCCAACAGCAAAACCTATCTCAGTCTATCTTCTTTCGTTAATGCAAAACACAGGTATTGGCCCAAAGCATGAGAAAGAGTATTGTTTCTTGTTTCTTTGAAGCATTACGCTTCTCTCACTCTGGATGTTTATTATTATTTACTGGAATTGTCTTAATTGTTATTATCATACTTTGTACTACAGATCTCAGTCTGGTTGAGTTGAGCAAAATTGTTGAGAAAACCTCATAATGGTCATTGAAGTAAATATATATTGAACAGCCACAAAGCCTCTGGAAGACTGTCCATATGGAATGGAGACATACTTGAGGAGACGTTAGGCAGGGAATTGTTGGCATATCCAGGTGAGCTGGGTGCTCCATGACCATGAAGCTGCGTTTTGGACTGTGTCATGCAGTGGAGTCCAGTCTCCATGCAGCCGATGGTTGGCAAACTCAGATTGGACACTGGTCTTGTATTCAAACAAACGCCTTAAGTGGATCTGTCACGCTGCACAAATATTTCCAGACCTGTGAAGTGAACTGGGGAAGTCTGTTAACTGTGGAGGTATGATGGCAAGAAAATGGGTGAAATTGACACTGTTCAGAGAGTCTATGATTGATGAATGGCAGTGACTGATTTTTTTATCCATCCATCCATTTTCTTAACCGCTTGTCCTCACAAGGGTCGCGGGGGTTGCTGGAGCCTATCCCAGCTGGCTTCGGGGAGTAGGCGGGGTACACCCTGAACTGGTTGCCAGCCAATCGCAGGGCACACAGAGACGAACAACCATACTCACAATCACACCTATGGACAATTTGGCGTGTCCAATCAACCTGCCATGCATGTCTTTGTAATGTGGGAGGAAACCGGAGTACCCGGAGGAAACACACGCAATCACGGGGAGAACATGCAAACTCCACCCAGGAAGGCCGAAGCCCGGACTCGATCTTGATTTTTTTATCTATATATTTTATTTTATTTGTTAAAATTTTATTTATCCAGGTAAGACAATTGAGAACAGATTCCCATTTGCAATGCCGACCCGGATACAGACTGCAGAGTAAAACAAAGCAAAATACAGTGGAACCTCGGAATTCTATCATAATTCGTTCTTGTGAAGTGTTCAAGGTCTGAATTGTTCAACCTTTGAAATATTTTTTTCCCATAGGAAATAATGTGAATAAATTGAATCTGTTCCCAAGAGCCAAAGTCAAATTAAAGTTAAATACCTTAACTTTTTTGTTGTGGTGTGGTGGCATCAGTGGATGAAAAATGCACTTGCAAATGTACGGAGCCTGTTGTCAATTTCTCATTACTGCTATGTTAATGCATGCTTTAGTTCAGTGCTGAGTTTGTGCATTTTACATTGGGCATATTGTTAGACTACTAAGGGGTCCTTGTGTGTGCTGTTTAACGTCAGGCAAATTGTCGAACAGCTAAGGGGGAGCCTCGCGGCAGTATTTACTGAAGTCGTCACGGTGTGATTATCTCATTCCTTAAATCCACTGTGGTTTGGAGCATTTTGTTTTTCTTTGCTGCCACTGGCAAAAATCAAAATGCACTCACGAATATACGGAGCAACCTTCGGGAGTGTTACCGCTCTGACTCAAAATGAGCAGAGCCTCGTCTCAGCTACCATGTCGTGAGCATTCGACAGCCCTCGGCTAACCATGCAAGATACGTCCGGCTTTGCTTGGGTGTTCGGACTCCAAGAATGAGGTCAAACTCCAAAGTCTTTTTTTCTCAGATTTTTTGATCGAAGTTTGATTTGTACGAGTTCCGAGATGTTCGAACTCCAAGGTTCCACTGTAAAAACAAACACATACAAAAGAGCAAATACATAAACAACAAACTGGATGAGCTGGTAGTGGATTTCGTGATGAACAGAAAGTGAAGATTAAGTGGAATCTTGCTAATGAGTGAGTAAATGAGAGTTATATAGTTAAAAATGGACTTAATCGGGTGTCTGTTACAGTTTTTGTTTCTCTTATTCGTTCTGTAAGTTGTGTTATTGAGAGAGGAAAAAAAGCAAAAAAATTGTACGTGACATTTGCCTCACTTTGTAGTCTTAACCTCCGACAAAACAGATTAGATTATTCTCACCTGCTTCAATGATTGACCTGTGATTTAAGACGTGATTCGAGATATAGCACAGCAGTTTAGCTCTTTTGTGTATGTTAGGCAGACACCATGTTTTACAGCCTTAACAATGACAGATCTGCGGCTGAAATGCAAAACTAGTGAACTAGTGTGTGTGTGTTTGTGTGAGCGTGCATGTGATTGTGTGCGGGTGTGATGGATCAGCCTTGGTTTGACATGATGTCCAACATGAGTGTTGTACAAGCTCCAAGAAACCATGTTGCTTCTGGTCTACATGCACTGTGCATTTGTTCTGCTAGAACAAGAATTCCTCGTGTAGTACGTAACCAGCACTTTCCTCCTCTGGGTAGATTTCTGGCATATTTCCTCATCTTTCTTCTTTCCTTTTGTTTGTTGTATGTTTATTTGTGAGATTTTTTTTGGTCTTCTTTGTGATATAGCATTTTGTTGAAATTATAAAGCAGAAAGGCATACAAGTAATGAACAATGTGTGATTTATACATTGCAAACAGATGGATCAATTTCAAATATCTATTGTATGATTTTATAGAAAGGCTTGATTTCTATTTATCCGTAATTTACTTCGTCTACAAAGGCTCAGGACTCCCTGCTCTCTCTCTCTCTCTCTCTCTCCCTCTCACAAACAGACATACAAAGGACCATTATAAAATGCCAATTCATATTTCATATGTTCCTGTTTGAATCTGTTTGGGCCACAAAGTTACAAATGGTGGTGACGTGGTTAAAGTATTTATGCTTTGCTACCCAACAGTCTATCCATTAGTAATACGGCAGCGTGAAAGAGAACATATTCTTTGTGTTATATTCCATTTGTTGTCAGGATGGATTCACTCTTTCAGTTAGATACCATATGGGGATATCAACAGGGATGATGAGGGGCAAAAATGAGTTTGTGAGTAAGTGTGTGTGTGTGTGAGACGGTCTTAGGTTTGAGTGTTGTGGGGCAGGAGTTCAATGTTTCTCAAAAATTTGAAATTAAACAGGAAAAGTCTGAATTTGATATATTCAAAAAATTCTTTACCTTGTTGTCTATGACTACTTGAAGTCTAGAGGCCACGGCCATCAACAAATTAAAATTTGTTTTCAGCAATGCTTTGCCACTCCTTCACTGCAGTGCAATCCACCTTCAGTTTTCACCCTCACTTTTGTCTACAGTCAGTGAAAAGCATCACGCCATTTACTGGACCAACCTTTGTTACTAGAGTGATCCAAAACATATTATGTTTCAAACAAGGTGGAGACGGTGTTGTGAGAATAGGAATGTTAAGGGTCAATGGTTCTGCTTGCATTCATCCTAATGCTATAAAACCTACAGGTTACAACCTACATTAAATGAGAGAGCAATTCAAGATCATTTTAACAAAAATAAATTAAACATTCTTCACTCAGTCTTTCATACGATCATATTGATCCAATAGGTTTTCAGATCTTCCCCGTATTATTTTGTACTTTGCAGTAGCATAGTTAGTTACAAATAATATACTGCTTATTTTTGCCAAACTTTTGTGATGGCTCATAATGCTCTTCTGTTTTCCAAACTTTCCACAAATCTTAAATTTTCACTCGCAATTGACATCCAATCAGGTTGACATTGCTGAGGTCAATTTCCAAAAGGTAATTTGTGCTATATATTGTGCACTTCACCTGTGTGACTGCTGTTCAGACGATTGCCCTGGTTGCTGAAAGAATTCACAGCAACAATTTCTGGGACAATAAAACTATTTGTTAAGCCACTTTGGCAAACAGACAAAATGAACATTAACCACAATGGTAGCAGTCAGGCTAACATCATGTAAACAAGGAGAACTGGATGCCGCATTAGGCTGAATGACAGTTAAAACTAAGGCTTGCAGTGCTTGGAGCAATATGCCAAGTAGCAGACAACGAAACAAAACTAGTGATGTTTACAATCATGTGACAAAGAAACCATGCCAGCGAGAAAGGTAAGAATTAATAGTTACAAAATGAAATCCTTCTTAGGACGCATGTTTACCTCTGGTTAAATGCATATTAGATGAACGGGTTGGAACCTTCCAAACACCAGCATATAACATTTTTTAAGCAACTCCAAGGTGCACAAGGGCATATTGTAATCACAACATGCTGGAACATAAGTCAGAAGTCTTTCAGAATTTATATAACATGGAAGCAACATTATTTTGCATGTAACTAAAGCAGAGGATTTGCATGGAATATAAATAACTTATAAGGGCACAACACAAGTTTTTTACGACTGCAGACACCAATCAAGATTAATTATTTCTATTGTTAATTTTTTATTGTCTCAACACACGACGGAGAAAATGCATTAGTCACTTAGCATCTTTTTAATTTTTCATGGCAAGCTGCTTGGGAGGGGGGAAAAAACACTATAATGACCAAAGCAAAGACAACAAAGATGCAGTGGCAAACAACTGCAAACAACTGCCACACAGAGCAAGATGGGTCCATCCAAACCTTCAATATTGTTTTTAATATAAAAAACAAAACAAAACAATGATGTCTGTTACACTCAATTGGTAGAGCATATCTAAATATGTGATATTTATTGTACATCCGTTTTCATGAGTATTATCATTTTTAATAACCTTGTCACAAGTCATTCATTCAAAGCTCTTTTGATCGTGTGTGACCTTTTAAAATAGCGCACATAAAATTACCCGGCTAACTGTGTGCGACAGGGCCCATGCATATTAAAGGCATACATTTTAGTGTCAAGCTATGACAATGATTTGTCTGAAAATATGCTCAATTAGCTATTAATCCTTTACCTCTGTGCAATTAGCATTCGTCATGGAGGAAGGGCAGACAGGATTCTGGTTAACAGTTTGGTTTCAAAGGTAGCAGAGGTTTTGAGTCTGATCAATAATACAGGCTTTAATGAGGCGCAACGTGCCCCCAACTGAGACGATTTCATCCAAAATGCATTAATTTCTTGTTTTATTAATCTGCTACCACAAGCTGAGATGTTCAAAGCTGCAGGAAGGCCAATAACCTGCGGTGCTGATAAGTGGATGGGAAGGAGATAGGAATTCTGCGAGTATGTTTCAACACTTGTCCAGGAATCATTGAAAACTGCCCACATCCTTTCTTTTTGTGTGTCTTTTTGGGGAATTTCTACAATACAGAACGAAGACGTGTGGGGGTGAATACAGCCGACTCACTTCCTGGACAAAGCTCTACTCATCCCCTATAAATTTAGCTCAGGAGAGGCGTGCACAGTCTTTGACATTGGAAAAGCAGAAATAAAACTTTTTGGAGTCCATACACAAGATCAAAGCGAACAAAGAATGTTTCTAAGGAGCAGGAAGCACACCTCCAGGGGTGGATGATGTAAAGTTGGCCAGAGTGGTCACAGATAAGTGTGGTTAAGTGGACACTTGGAGACCGCCTTCCACTGGGATCATTTGTGCCTGTGTGTGACTCCCCACACATAAATGTAATAATGATGGTGATAATAATAATATGCTCAATTTATTGCTTTCTACAATGATTCAAGAGGGTTTGATACACACTGTTGTCATATTTTTGAATGAAATAAGACGATGTCCACCATACATCTCAGCACAGAAATGGTCTGTGCCGCGATAATTCTCCAAACTCACATTACACCACCTGCGCCACAACTTGGACCTGGGCTTTCCTGGTCTAAATTCTAGTCTTTGTTCTGTCAGCAAATTATCAGGTCTCAATGTTTCTTATTTTTCCCCTGATGTTTATTTTATTTTTTATTTTTTTGTTTTTCCTTGCCCTTTTGTGGTTCGATCAGGGGATGTAATATTTGTTAACTGTGGGCATGTGAAGCTCTGAGACTCATCTGTGATTAAGGGCCTGTATAAATAAACTTGACTTGTCTTGATAAATTACTGCATAACTTTTGTTCAACCTCAAAGTTTGTCTTTGTCTTTAGTGGAAAATTTTCACAGAAACCCAAAGTGAACATCTCAAAATTTTTTTACAATTAACCCTGATGAACTTAGGTTTTACACTTGTATGACTGTTCACAAATGTCTTTATTTAATAAACTAAATCTTAAGACCTGTTTAAGCCGTCCTACATATTTTCATATAAAGTGTCAGGTCCAGTGAAAGGACATGGCCGTATTCCACATATTCGTTGAATTCACTTTGTGTATTCATATGTGTGGAAGCACACACTCCGCTAACACACAGCTGTGATGTCTATTTCCATTCATTCTGCAGTGGGCAAGAGATGATACAAAGGTCACAGAGTGTCATGTTTTTAAAGAAGTCTGTTTTTTTTTTTTCAAGGTGCTTGTCAGTTGACTGAAAAGAAAATCCTGCATCGATTCTGTGTGGATGCTGAAACCATGGAAGCTGGGGGTTAAAAGGTGGGTTTATTGAGCCAAGATAAATAGCAAAATCAAAGTGAATAAAGTAGAAGGTGGTGAATTAAAGAGCTACAAATTTAAATTGTCCATAAAATATAATGCAATAGGCTTGAGCAAGCTCTAAAATCTATTTGTTCCATTAAACCCTTCAGCTGTGTCGAGGTTTTACAATTTCATCAAATAAATGTGTTGTCAAACTTTTAACAATTAAAGGGAAGATAATGGTGTACTGTATTAAAAAAATATATACTGTTCCAATGTTATTGTTCAATTTAAATTTGCTCTAATGTTCTCTTTTTTATAGTTGGGATGTGAATTGGAGAATTGTGTATGCTTTTTTTTTGTTACCTGAAAAACATCACTTTTTAATACAATAATTGCATTTAGACGTTTACCACATGGACACAAACTTCAAATATGTTTTTTTTTTAACTGCCAAATTTAGCATCAACACAGCATAACCCTTTATTCCTGGTGAGTTGCCGCTGGAGGACTTTTCATGTGCAGGTAGTTGGGGATTAACTTTTCAGACAATTTTCGACAAAATTTTCATGAGAATATTTTTAAATCCTGCTAAAAACATTAAAGCTTTCCAATTTTATCTACCCATTCATACTACTGTGCCCTTTGGTGGGATCCTATTTTTTTAACGACGCCCTTCTCCATGCTCCCCGACCTACCCTGACTCCATTTGCATTCATTTTCATGATTGCTCCATGCCTGTCTCACTCTCCCCGCCTCGCCCTCCTATTACCTGCCTGTCCATTCAGCTCTGCATCAGTCCACAGACAGAATTCACAATATTCGCCTCCTTTTGAAAACCACAGGCATGGTTGAGGGGAGCTGTAGTAGAAATCATTCAAGTGTGCTCGTTCACTTTTTTTTTTAGGGGCTTGTCGTTTCACAACTACCTTTTTCAACAGTGCTGTCGGATAAGGGAATTAATAGGCATCACCTCAGTGCTTTTCCAAAACCACGTGTTTGTGCAGCCTTTGGAAATCGTAATTGAAATTCATTTTTTTCCGAGTTTATGTACGTATTTTAAAACAGATTTTCTGGACCAAGAGCATATCAGTCACAGTTAAAAAAATTAAGACAATGAGAAGTTTGAAAAGGAAGCAGACACAGAAAGAGTTGCAATTTCTCAAATTCAACTCACTCACATGTTAACCTTCAAACCATTTGAACCACAAACAGCCAAGTCACTATAGGTTACTATTGCAAGTTTGTTTTAATGAGCATTTTTCAACAAATATCCCAAAATAAACAAACAACCAGCAACCACAGAAGGGGATATTTAAAACTCAATTGTTGCACAGAAAAAAACTCTTCTGGCAAAAAAAAAAGTCATACAGAACCATTATTCTGCGTAATCATGCAGCTGATCATGAGCCCAAAAAAAAAACACACCAAAAAAAACGTTTTAATAAATGGCAATTATATAAGGACATTGTGTTCATTTTTCTCACAAGAAGAATCAAATATCAATGTACAGTACAATATGCTTGTGGACTATATAGTATTGTGAGGTAAAATCATTACAATATTCATGAGGTTCATTCCATTTCTCCCCACCCCCTTTTCGCCTTTCCTCCTTCTCTCTTGAATGCCAGAGGTGACAGTGAGAGACTTTCTTGTCTCTTCTCCACTGAAAAGGTTAATGTGCACGCCTCACATCAACCAGCACAATTATATCCATGCCCCATACTCTAAATACAATGTTTGATACTTGAAAAGGGAAGTGTCCAAAACAATTGTAATTCCAGCTGATCATTTTAGAGCATCACACTGATTTCACTAATACATTTTTATGTTTCATGATGTCAGCAAGATAATTAGGTCATGATATTTCCTAGGGAAGATTCAATGTTTGTTAATATTGACTGCACGATACTATTGTAATAGTTGTTTCTATAGTGGTTAAAAAAATACAGGTCTCTACTTGCATTGTTAGCTAAAAGTAGGGATAGGCGAGTATAAATACCAGCTATTGGTATTGGGCCAATACGAGGTCGTAAATAATAGGTACCAACAATTAAAATAATAATAATCCCTCCATCCATTTTCTTAACTGCTTGTCCTCACAAGGGTCACGGGGCCGCTGGAGCCTATCCCAGCTGGCTTCGGGCAGTAGGCGGGGTACACCCTGAACTGGTTGCCAGCCAATCGCAGGGCAATAATAATATTAGTAATAAATAATAAAAAAAATTAAAAAACGTAGTGCGCAAAAAGATGGGCTCTAAGACTGACCCTTGAAGAACACCGTAAAAAAGAGGGACATATTCTGACAATTTCAATTCCGGCGGATCATTTTAAAGCATCACAACAACAATTTTCATGTTTCATGATGTCCACAAGATAATTAGGTTGTAAATTGCAATCCTAGTGAAGACTCAATGCTTGTAATTTTGACGGCATACTGCTATCGTGTGTGTGCGTGTGTGCACAATTAAAATTGAAATTGTGTTGCAGTCACTTAACTTTTTTTCTTGAAGATATTTTTCTTATTAGTGTTCCCACCCTAGAGCAGCGTTAATAATGTCCCTGGCTACAAATGGTGTAACTATGATGAGCGGTTCATCCAGTGCGTCCACAACGTACAATTTATCCCTCACATGTCTCTGTCACACTCTTCCACAGTACATGTGTCTCACTCTTGCGCTCTCACTGTTTCTCCTTATCGCCGGCTTTCTAACAAATAAGAGGACAACAAGCAAGAACATCTGCTGGTCAGACACAAACATGCCCGCGCACGCCTTCACCCTGGCGCCTCTGCTGCAGCATCTCCGCACCACAAACAAGCGTGCGGTTGTTATCACTTCTTGCCATGCTCGCTGAGTAAAGTTTAAGCTGATTCAGTGACAACTCAAACTGAGCCACCCCAGCATTTCCTTACAGCGAGGCCTCCTAATCTGCTAGCCTGGTGTGGCAATGGAAAGTGGTCTGCATCGTAATGCAACAGAGGAGAGAGACTCCAAACAGCACAATTAAAAAGATACGGTTGTGTTTACACACTGGCCTGTGTAAGTGCTGAATAAGAGACATAAACAGCTTTGCCGCAGCCAGTGTAAGTGGCCTGCTCCGCCTGCTGAATACCAGAAGTGTTACTGTAGCTTTGTAGCGCTGCCCACAATAAACCTTGTGTTGTTTGAAAAGCCGGCATTAGACAGCAACAACTGGCATCGGAGAAGTGAAACGATTTGATTTTGTCTAATCTGGTTGAGGGGGGAAATAATCCCTCTATGCACTGCGATCGCTTTGGTGTGCTTGGGTCTGTGTTTATGCAAGTTTGTGTATCTGTGCTTATGAGGGATTGTTTGCCAGACATTTGTTTGCATCCAAGACAGAGGTTTGAAAGCATAATTCTACCCTTTTGGTCCTTTGTGTGAAATTGTTGATATGAACATTTCCATTAAAGTTCCCATAGTTGTCGCACATTGTACAGACAATAACAGGAGTGATTTGGAGCTGCAAATCCATTGTACCCTCACAATTTTGCTCACGTCCTTGTGGACCCATCTGAGCTCTATTGTAAACGCCGATGGTTATATGACGGGTGCAGATGTAAATCCTCATATTCTCTGTGATATCTCTCTGGCATCCCGTTGTCTCCATCTCTGATCACCTATCTTCTGGGAAGTGTTTCGCCGAGCCAGAAACAACAGACACATTAGCCTTCTTGTATTTATTCCCCCACAGAGCAACGATGGACTGTGTCAGGCTGATTGGTTCCCCCCAGTCATTATCAGGGAAGGATTTGAAAATTGAAAAAACAAAAAAAAACTTTGGTTCACACAAGGCTGTTCAATTGCTCGCTACTATTGTAATTCCTCTTTGATCGTACGCTTGAAGTAAACTAATCTCACAAGCTTTCATTCATTATAATCCTGGATCATGAAATACAGATCCATTTGGACGCTTGTTTATCTAAAACTCTTTGTGACTTTTTCATGCCAAAAATGTGATATTCATTCATGTGTCCTTTTGTCCGATGAAAGCTCCCGCTTGTTGCGATAGCATGATGGGCAATCAGGTGTTTCCATAGACGAGGGCCTTCTGTCACTTTGTCTGCAGGGCAATGATCTGCAGTCACGCACTCACCCGGGGAGTGGTGACAAAGAATAGTGTAGTGGCTCATTATAATCCATAGTGACACACACCACGGTTCAGCTAAAATGCTATGATGGGGTTTAGATTTCAATATGAGCAAATTCTGTGGATTATGGGACGCCCGTATGTCGTATACCCATGATGCCCATATGAATCATATTTGTTTCTTTAGGCTTTCAGAAAATTTACAGAATCACAATGAGAGTCTGGATTGAGCCAAATTCCGTGAATTTGTGTATCTTCATGCCTTCGTCTATTGAAATATAAGTCTAGAAATGGCAGTGGCGGGATTCCCACACAATGGGCTGTAATTTTACCAGTATAAGTGGAAGAAGATTTGATTTCAGAAAGTTTATATTAGGTCAAACAAGCTATCCAGATCAATTCTGACATTGTAGTACGTAAACAAAAGCAAATGTTCCTGTCATTTATTTATTGCCTATAACCCCGCATCAAGACAACACTGGAGATGCGTAAAAGTGTGTGACTTATTTACTTGTCCAGCCTCTTTGTGTGTACACAGTTGTCAACACGATGTTAACACTCAAAGGGGAAAATAACTGCAAATATAAACATGGCATGGAACATTTTAAGGTGGAACGAACATTCTCTGACAGCTTGACAATCACCTGAGGGTGAAACGGAATCCAAAATCCCTGTCCAACCGGCCACACGTTATTCTTTCCTGACTGCTACACACCGAAACACACGCACGTAGCGCAGTCTGAGGAGGCCAAGTGGGGAGCGAGACTGTCTTTGGTCAGGAAGCTGCACGCTCAAGCAGAAATATCTGGATGTTTCCCCTCAGTAAACTGCCGGTATCGGTGGTGACAGATAGACAGTCAGATTGTAAGACTCTCTCCTACACACTCATGAAGATGACTGACAGACGTGAATCAAGACTGTCACAATGCCATAGTAAAAATTGCACTTTTCGATCAAAGAAATGAAAATATCTGCTGTGTACATCAATTAGACACAATCTTCCAGTTGTTATCAATGTTAAGTCAATTATCATTGTTAATTATCATTGGTATTGGCTCGTTTTCTGACTTGGCAAATTCTCATCCTTCAGCCGGCTGCTGGTGTAAATGTTTACTTTTTGTTATTCATACATAGATAACATACATAGATGGTAGAACATGCTCTATATTAAAGGTGCATTGTGTAGTTTAAAAAGGTAATGTTAAAGCTTTTTTTTACATCATGCATGCTCCACCAATGCGCAAATGAGTACGAAGAGCCCTGACTGTTTTACTCTGACTGCACCTATCAGCTTTTATCTTCCTTTTATAGTAGAGTGTGCGAACCCTGCACACTCCACAGTTTCTTTTGGGAGTTTTTCTTACCTCATTTGAAGTCATGTCTTCGTTTGCCAACTGTGGCTGTCGCTTTAAGATCGTGCATGTACTCACACGCGCACCATGAACGGGCCTGACACAGATGCTGCAGTTACGCTTTGGGCCAGAGGTGGCAGTCACGGGTAAAAAAGTGACAAACTGCACAAAGATTCTAGTAAAGTAACAGGGTAAATAAATTGGGATAGATAGATAGATAGATAGATAGATAGATAGATAGATAGATAGATAGATAGATAGATAGATATTTAAAAAATATATAATAATAATAATAATAATAATAATTATTATTATTATTATTATTATTGTTATTATTATAAAAATAATTTATCCCTTTGGGGAAATTCTGACATCACAACATATGTACATTATATTTACCTGACAGACAAAAAAACATTACAAATCTTACATGTGCAAGTGAGTAAATAAATTTGATCTAAACCAAATAGCAGGGGTGTCAAACATACGGCCCACCAAGGGGTCCAATCTGGCCCATCAGGACAGAACACAAACTGCAGTTTTTCACAAAAATTAATTGTTGTTGCCAATTTTGTTCACCGGACACACTGATGACCACTTAAATGACATTCTGAAATTTTGCTATTACTCAGGATTTGATGCAAAAATTTTGGGTTCATTTTTGTTAAGACATTTCTGATTACTTTGCAATAAGATAATACTTAATGAATGTAATTGTAATTATTTGCATAAGAAAAACAAGAAATGTTTTTACCTGTCGTTTTTTGTACATATTTGGGCCACGGACATACTGGTCCGCTACACTTGAGATCACATTAAGGTGAACGGGACACCTGAATTAAAATGAGTTTGACACCCCTGCCATGTAACCATTTGTCACAGAGAGGAATCACAAAGTGATTCACATACAGTACATTAGTTAAAATGCAGTCATACATGTATAAAATAGAGAATCACAACGTTTTGCATTTTACAGCAAATACAATTTTTTTTATTTTTTTTTAACACATCTAGAGTACAAAAAGGATGGGCTCTAAGACTGACCCATTAAGAACACCACAGAAAAGCCGCCTAGATCGTAACTTAAAATGTGAGAAGCATTAGGAGATGGTGAAGAGGAAGAATTTCATAATATTACAATCACATTTCTCTGTGTCTGACAGTGAGTTTGAAGAAGAGAGTGACATTTTCCAATAGTCAGGATAATCCTAGGACTAGTTACTCTCAAATGAGCCACGGGACCAGCCTGTAAGCACATAGCAAGTGGAGAACTGTCACACGGAATAGTTTGCTTAGCAGTTTGCAAGCATTAGTGACAATGCAACGGGATGCCACCTGGATCACCTTTTCACAACTTTTGCATCATGTATCTTCTGAACATTTAAAATTATTTCCAGGATTATATGATAACAAAAGACAGCTGCCCATCATGACAATGTGACACAAGTACAGTATTTGCATCACCTCTCGCTGGGAGCTGTGATGTGATGTGTCTAGAACATCTGTGGACAAAAGACAAGAAATAACATTATATTAAATAGTATAGTAAATATAATAGTAAATTTAGTTCCTTCACTTAATTTGCCTACATATGCTGTCTGTAATGCTGGTAAATGAAACGGGGTAAATATTTATTAATGACTTTACTTGTCATAGCTGTATTGATTTAAAAATGGGGTGGGGTTGTCCAACAGACCACAAATATTGGCAGGGTAACAAAAAAAGAATAGGGTTATTGCAACTTTTATAACATATGGTTTTCCCAGTATACTGTATGTGCTCTTTCCCTCTAGTTCTCTTTTAAAACCATAGAGGTCACTGTTGCTTTACACACTGCCTTAAATGGCCAGTTTCAGTGTTACCCTATCAGGAGCTATTATAGAAAAAACAAAACAAAAAACGAAATGCTGTTTACATTGATATTAAACGCATCACACAACAATAGTCTCTACATTGAGTACTATCATAACTGCTGGTTTTGCCTCTTCAAACTATTTCTCAAGATTAATTTGTCATTGTGACATTGCAGCACAAAAGCATACAGTAAATATATTGGTGATAAATACAAAAATTATAGTTCCTGCTCTTGTGCCCTTGCTGCTATTTTTATTTTTTTTTATAAAGTTTTCCACATGCAGCTTTGAGTGAATGAGGCTCTGAGGTTAGGTGTAACCTCAAACTAACCCCAAACACTTTGCAAAACACTTAAAGACTCCCTGTGCAAGGTTCAGTGTGCAAAAAGTCATTGCCAACATTATAAGAACCCTACTAAGGTTGTACTTCTTTTCGAAAACCACAAACCATACTTTTTTTTTTTTTAATTCTGTATTTTAAGGAAGTATTGCAAAATTTATCCAAGCACTTTGAATCAAAATACATTTAAGATAAATTATTATCTTAACCTCCCTCTTATGTTTGTGTGTCAGAAACAGCAACTAATTTCCTGGGTCAAGTTGGCCCATCATACAAAGTGTACGACACGAAAAAAATCAAAAACTAAACAAAAACAAACATTAACTTCATTGCTCACCATTTTGTGAATAAATATAGTTAATATTAATATAGTTAATAATAATATAGTTTAATTGAATCACTAAACTTACTACTTAAAAAATAATTAGCAATGGGTCATTTTGACCCACTACATTACAAGGAGATTTAAGAGATTTGGAATCTTTCACTACTATTACTACTACTACTGCCAATAATAATAATAATAATAATAATAATAATAATAATAATAATAATAATAATAATAATAATAATAATAATAATAATAATAATAATAATAATAATAATACATTGGTACCCACACAGGGATTTATTTAACCCACTACTAACATTGGTTTCTCAGGAATGACACTCATATTCCTGGGTCAATTTGGCCCATTATCCCTAAAGTGTCAGAAACAGGAACACCAATTACAAAATTATTTATAACACGTACATGTACATGTATAATATAATTACTACATTATAAAGCTATATAACTTTTACAATGGGTCAAACTGACCCACAACATAACATGAGGCTTAATTGACCTTTTTTGATCCTCAGTGCCAGTAGGAAGTAAATGAGAGACTGGCATGAGAGTATCTCAGGCACATTTGGTTACTTTGTGTACCTTGTATCTTGTAATGTAATAAAATATCAGTTGTGGATTTGATGTTATGCATTTATTTATGGCTCCCCAAGGAAAGGTCCTGTATAACTCAACTAGGCTACATTATATTGTGCGGAAAAATAACTGTATTTATAGTCCAAGCATTTAAGAATTTGTCAGTGTATTATTCTGACCCAAAATTGAACAAAATATTTGAAATGCAAGGACAGATTCATGCAGGAATCGTTTGCATTCAATTGGACAGAAACACTCAAAATGGATTTTCCACACGCAAACCCATGCTCCTACAAGCCAGCATGCAAGTGTCCAAGTGTCCATGTGACATGCTAAGCAAGTTCAACACACCTCGACACACACAGACAACCATGCACACATTTAACACTTGAACTGCATGTGCCAAATGTTCAGGCTCTGTTGGCTTGTACTGGGGGTCTAGCCGCCCCCTCTACATACAAACATACACACACATTGTAGAACTCACAAGAGACTTTGCGGTTTGGCATTCCGTTTTGTTTTGGGCCCTCTCCCCTGAAGGCTCATTTCCATCAGCTGACAAACACAAAGCACAACATGCCCTCAACCAATTCTTTTTTTTGGAAATAAATATATATCCATGTCATTGCAACTGGTTAATTATCTGTTTCGCTGAGTGTCAAACTCCCTGTCTCACACACAGACAGACACACACGCAGACCAACTGAGCCATGGTAGAACCCAGTAGGATGACAAAGACAGCAGAATGCCACATAATCTTTGGGTCTTTAGTTATTGAATCAAATTAATGATTGGGATGGGATATGAAAGACTAAATGGACATTGCATTAAATACAGTAGGCTTATACATGGCATAAGCCTACTTATAACTTACCTTGTTAAAAGTCTTTAAAGGTAAGTTGGCATGTCATAATGTGAAATCCCTTTCACAAAGTGTGGGGTTTTGGTGTGTAATTATCAAAGCAACGTCTTGTGTTCGGTGACAAGCGATCAGCCGTGCAGCGCACAACGGAAGAACAAAACCTGCAGTCACAGCCTTCATCATAATTACTTATTTGACTTTGATAAGGTAAAAAAAAAAAGTTTTCTCATGAATATGTGGTTTTTAATTTGATGTATCAGACCTTATATGATATTAGACCTCTGACACATCGATGCACCTGTCAAACAAGCTCATCTAATTAGATGTCCAACAAAGTGAAAACGCTAACCTTCACTTATACAAAGCTTATTTCAAATTGTGCTGGAAAAAAATATCAAGCATGGACTTTTTTTTTTTTTAATACTTTCATATTACTTTCAGGTTCTGGGCAAATAAAGAAAAATAAAGCAGAAATTATTAGCTGAAATGTGCTGTAATAACTAAGATCAGTGGTGGCCAAACTCGGTCCTCGAGGGCCGGAGTCCTGCAGGTTTCCCTTCTACAACACACCTGAAGCCTGATAACAATCCTGGTCATTGGAAACAGATGTGTTGGAGCAGGGAAACCTGCAGCATGCCTTAGATGAAATAAAAAGATACTGAAGCGCAAAGTTTCATATACCTTGACCATCTGTCTGTGTTGTGTAATTACTGTAAAATGAATAGGCAGGGCGGTGTTGTTTTAGGCAACCCACTGCCTGGAAATTCCCCCCCTTATAAATTTGGTTGTGTTTGTCCCAGGACTTCATGATTTTCAGTGTATTAGAATGAGTAGGCTAGGAGAGTTTCACGTACATAGTGCTTTCCTAGCCAGCGTTAGCTAGGGGGTGCTGTTTCAGGCAACAACAATAATTGACAATAATTACAGTATTTTTCAGACTATAAGTCGCTCCATAGTATAAGTTGCAAATTTTGGGGAAATATATTTTACATTTTTACAATTTTACAGCCCAAGAGCATTGTAGCTCATGCTGGTACCCAAAATCACGGTTCCCTAATAGTGTTGACGGCAACAAAAGAGTGCCGGTTGGATTAAAAATGTCCACGTCTAACTACAGACAAGTTTTTCTTTTTAGTTTAAAATGGCTTACCTTGACTAGAATCCCATATCGCATTTTGGTCAAATACAGAATTCTGGTTGGTTATTGCGCCATTTGGTGCTGTAACTTTTAAAACCTTGATGTGACGGATGCTGTATGCTAAAGAATGTGGCGGTAATGCATCAAAAATATTTATCAATTGGCAAACTAGAATAGTAGAAGAAAAAATTGAAGATAAAGAAGAACAATGGTTCTATCAGGAGAAAATGAAGCCGTTCACCATGTTAAAAAGAGTGGATTTGGGTGTACGTACGTTAAATTCCCCCCATGTTTGTGTGACTTTTTGCCTTCAAAAACTCTTTAATTGCTATTTTGGGATATCATTATCGATCAGTCAGTTGTATAGCAGAATGTGAGTAGTGAGAGTATAGAATTATATCTCAGAAAATCATCCTATTATCTGTCAGTCACATCATCAATAAATACTAGTGGGCCATATACTGGCTGCTAATGCTTTATCCTTTGGATCATGAGCTCTCCAAACTTTTTTGATCTTACTATTCTGATATTCTTGATATTGGCTTTATCTGTCATATTTGATTCTAGAACATTGGAAAGTAGATTTTTATTCATGAATGTATCTTTTGATGAAAATGTTGACATTAATACGCCCACGTTTTCCTCAGTCTTGACGAATCTCGCTGATGTGCTGTGAAACGTATATTATATGGCAAAAATATTAAATATTCTTCAATGTCAAGCATCAAAACCACAAATGCAGCAAATCACAAACAAACAAAGGCTTAGCAAAGCATCTCAAATGTGAGGAAAATCTGAACATGGGGTCATCCCTCGGCTGACTTCAGGAAGTGACTGAATGCAAAATGCAGAATTCAAAGATTTGTTTATACTGCTGCAATATTAGCTACATGTTGTAGTAACAGGGTTTGAAAGAGGTTTCTGCATGTCCTATCACTGACAGAAGTCTCATTGAACTGCTGCCATTCCACAGAAAGGGCAGAATGACTGAACTCAGAGACGCCAGCCAAATCTGTTTTGTACATATGCATGGCACTCCTGTTTAGACCACGAGTAAATATAGGAGAGGAAGCAGTTCAAACATAGATTGCACACAACGTGCAATAGTTTCACTTGATGAACAAAGGGAGGAGAGCTTGTCATTATGTGAATATCAAGGTATTAATGTTGTAGTTTATTTAACCATGAAAAGTATCACCAAGACGTGTATTTCAGAAAGTAAAAAATAAATAAATAAAAAATCAAGGCAAAGAAATTGCAATAAATGCTCTTTCCTTTCACAGCTTTATATTATACTGCAAATCCTCAGTTTTGTTCAAAGGAAATAGCCATTTAATGTCTGGATCAGTGGTTCTTAACCTGGGTTAGATCAAACCTCAGGGGTTCGGTGTTCAGAGTTTCAGATGAGATTCAGAGGTCAAGACACACACACACTCATGATACATGTTGATGCCCCGCTTGGCCATCATTCGCTGCTTGGCCAATCTGTATTGCAGGGAACTTTTTGCGCTCTGTAGTCTACTTTTGACTGTTGTGATGGTACGTCATGTGATTTCTTTAATATTGTATGGAACGTATGGTGTTCCACAGGGTTCAATTCTAGGGCCTCAGCTGTTTTCATTGTATCTGCCACCCCTATGCTCCAGCAAAGGTTGTTCTAAAGTATAAATATAAGTAAATGTTGAGTTGAGTTGAGTGATTGGAGTCAGCGTCCTTACTACATTATTTGCAATGCCAAGTTGAGCAATTCTAGTCCAGCACAACTTGTTTTTTAGCTAAACTTAACTGGGCTGGATTTTCTGCGATTGGCTGGTGACCAGTCCAGGGTGTGTCTCACCTCTTGCCCAAATTCAGCTGAGTATGCTCCAAAACACCCATGATGACCCTAGTGAAGATAAGCAGTATAGAAATTTGATGAATGGTCTGGATTAATATGAAATTAAATCCAACAAAGACAGAGATTCTTTACTAAAGCAGGGGAAATTCCAGGCCATGGAGAACACAATAGATTACACACTCTGAGGGAGACGTGCCTGGGGACAAACACTTTCTACTTTTTCCCTTATCCAAGTCATATTTATTTTATTAGGTCTATTCTCCATAGGCCTCACAGTGGCAGGATAGCCATGCGTTCAGACACTCCCTCACATACACACACATGCACAAACGTGACAGGACCCCAGATCTCCACTGGTGCATGTAGTGATTCTATTTTTTGTCCCTTGTGGTGTACCAACACACACACACACACACTTTCATCCACTGAGGATAGCTAACACCAGCAGCCAGACATAATTAGTACTGGAGAAAACACAAAGAGTGGCTCCTAATGACTACTAACATCTTGGTGGTTTGGTGCAGACTTTTGTGTGTGTAATTCGAAAGGCGGTAAAGATCAATAGCATTCAATGAAAACTAATTGTGAAGGAAGAGAGTGGGCAGCAGAGACATCTATTAGATGATGCGACGGGAAACCACGAGGAAGATTTTTCAGTCACTTAGAAAAGCCCTCTGAGCGCAAAATTGTGTGAAACTGTGCGTGAAAAATGGCAGAATAAAATACCCATAATTCTTCCATTATTTAGTAACTTTCAAGCAACATGGAGAGATGGGAAGCAGATGGCAAACGAGAGTAAGAGAAAAGTGGCGTCCCCGTTGAATGTCTGCAGTTTCTAATGTTCCGCATTGCTTCTTAATAAACAAGCTGCAATAGATGATTGAAAGGAAGGATCACAGTTGCCACTGGAACCAAAAACTGATGCTTTAATCAAAGTACACAGAATTATGGCAAAACAGTTGGTTTCTTAACACATTTTTCCACATAGGTTTGGGAGATTTAGTTTTGGACTGATGAACCAAGGTTAAACTTTTTGGCCATATTTCCAAAGGTGTGTTAACGAAAACAACACTGCTCATCACGAGAAGAACATCATAGCTGCAGTTGAACATGGTAGTGGCAACCTTTTCTCAGGAATCTCGACGTATTGGAAAATGTGTAATTCAGTCACTCTCGCTATAGGGCAATGACATTTCTATATGGCAGAATAAAGACCTATATGACCAAATAAGTGTGACTAGACAAGCTAAGAGTGGCTAATACAGTACCAGATCAACTGCATAGTAACTGACAACATGAACATCATAAGGGACTTAGCAACTACATAGCAACTACAACTATCATCCCAGGGGACATATCAACTGCACAGTAACTAACAACTTCAACGTCATAAGGGACGTAGCAACTGCATAGCGACTACAAATATCATCACAGGGGACATATCAACTGCATAGTAACTGACAACATCAACATCCTAACACCACAATGACGCCATGACCCAACCGAAAACACAGTCACAACATTCAGGCTTCTGCTTGAGAGCCAAAAAGTTTTACAGGTTACGGGCCATTTTGAAATGATTTATTTGAGTATTGGGTGAATAGGTAGAATCAAAATCAAAATCAAGAATAGGTGATGAATTTATCTTTTTTTAAAACTAGCCTAATCTAAATACTGTATATTCCCAACCTATTTAGATTCACTGGTGATAGACAGACATTTATTTAAAAAAAAAAAACACACAAAAATCAACAACTCCCATTTTATTTCATTTGTTCTAATGAAAGAACAACATTACTATCCTACAATTAGTCTTAGGAGTAAAGAAACATTAAAAATTGTTCACCAAAATAAACAAATACAGAAACAAAATAACAGCTATAACAAAAACGCTGACCTAGAGACCTATAAATCCTGCTAAGTACATTTTCATTTGCAGAAGTGATTATTCCTATGCAGACTGAATAAACAGGATATCAATGGAGGAAAACAGTCCAACCACCAGTGTGACTGACACAGACTACCAACATCTGCCAAGTTTTCAGGGGTGCATATTCACAATGAATTGGATTTGACACAGACGGGAAACAAAGCAACATATTCAAAGTTTTATCATATATTTGACTGCTTAAATTCCTCTTTCCTCACTTTTGTGTTACTTTACGTCTTTACTTCCTTGTGCTGACTGTACTGTTGAAATTTTCATGGATTTTCTACTGTAGTTATATTCCTCATGATCCTAAACACACACATGCAGACACGGACACAATCACGCAGCGATTACAGCGAGGCCAACGACCACCAACCACAGCCAATGCACACATGCACACATTCACCCACACAAATGTCAGTTGGCCGTGGTCATTGGCAGTGACCTTGCTATAATCTCTATCTAATTATATACACAGCCAGGTTTACTGTTTCGAGGCAGAGACCTGAGAAAATACAACCTGCTAATCTTATTTGGTCACAGCGGTAATAACCTGTTGAGTGGGGAGAGGGGAGCCGAGGGATTTGACTTCATCTCAAGCAAATATGGCTAAATAATAGTCAACTGCACTCAAACCACTGTATATGTTTTCCTTGCAACCACAAGTGTTTATTTATTGAACTGTAGATGAGTGGAGTTGTCTACCTAGGTGGGTGGCAGATTATTATTATTATTATTTTTTTGGGCAGTCATTTCATTACTTTAATTAATTTTCTTGCTAATTACTATGATAACAAGCATTCTGATTGGTAATAGCATTTATTATTATTTTTTCTTTAAAAAAATATATATATATTATTTTTATTTTTTAATTTTTTTTCTGGAGAGCTCAGTAATGTTTATTCAGTAATCTTACCGATTTGACATGTCATCATCATTGCTCTCTTTTAAAAAAAAAAAAATAAAATTTTTTTTTTATTTTGTATGTGGGTGAGAATGTGTATGTGCATGTGCATGTGTGCCTGCGTGTGGTAATAGCATTTATGAGGTAGTGACCCATTTCCCCCCTGTTATTACCCGTTTTCTCCTGTTTTATGAACAGCAAGTGGCAATACAGAATTTCCGTTTGGACTTGCCTCTGTCTTAGTGTGTCAGTGGTGTGCAAGGACACGCGGATGCTCAGTCCTTGTTTCCGCATGAATACAAGTGATAGAATATATTCCCTCACCAAAGGAGGTGTGATAGAGTGTGTCTCAGACACAAGCGCACACCGCCGCACACATTATGTAAATAATGCATGCATCTTAAAGGGTTCAACCCACCAGAGTTGGCCCACTTCAATTAGGATGGGTAGCACTTAGCAGGGTTCTTACTGTATATAACCTTCATCTCGTTTGCCTTGCTCACCAATGGTGAGTTTCACTTAAGGTTCCAGTTTGAGTCAACGTAGCCACAAAAGTTTAACAAACGCTTTGCTTCTGTGGTGACATGCCAACAGACACTTAGAGTTGTGTTGAAAATAATAGGAGTGTATTGAAAAAGTGAGTAAAGCGCAATAACCTCTATTTTCCATACACACAAATGTAAACTAACATTCCAAACAAAAAGAAAAAATAGTGATGTTCCTTTAGAGAAATTGAAGGAAAGTGAATATGACACGTTTTAAATTTTTAAGTAAAAAAAAAAATAAATGCAGCTTTTTAAAAATGTTTCTGTTTATATAGAGTATGAACAGAACATTTTTTGAAGACTTTGGTTTCTTGTGAATCACTAACCTAATATTTATTTGTATAGCCATTGTTTCTGAGAACTCCTTCACAGCTGTGTTGCATGCCGTCAACTAACTTCAGGAACCTGTGAACTGTATTCTACTCCAGGACAATTTAACGGTATACCGCGCTTTATCTGCATTTCTTAGTTTTGCCTCGGCAACAGCATTTATTTTTTGGTTTATTTATTTATTTGCTGTATTTATTTTTAGATATCCGCTTGTAATAGCCTACATCGTTGTATAAAAGGAAAGGAAACAGAAATGTGATGGTAGAGTATACATTTGAAATCCAAAATAAAAGAAAAAATGATTAATTAAGAAAAAATATAAAATAAACACATTTCTTCAATTTTTTCCAGGCTTTCTGCAGATCACGTTAAAGGATTTTGACAACTGTGGGCCTATTGTATTCTACTGTATTACTGTGACTATGATCCTCATTATTTCCAATCAGGATTTGATTTTTTATTATTATTATTTATTATTTTTAATTCAGTGTTCGTTTCAACTATTTATTTATTCATTTATTTATCTATTTTTAACAGTAATTTCCTAAGTGTGTGTCTGTCTGACAGCTCTTGGTCTTGTGCTGTCCTTCTCAAATAGTGCATCAGGCCCACCATGAGTGGGAAGGGTGTGGGGTGCAATGTGTGTGACTCTGGGGAACATGCTTTTTTCAATTCTAAAATAAAATGTAATTGCACATTCACTACAGTAGGTGTCAGTGGCAGTCTCTATAGCTCTATATCTTATTCAGACAAAATGATGCATTTCAAATATTCTGTTACAGATTTTATATATATATATATATGTGTGTGTGTGTGTGTATACTTTTTTCATACACTTTTTTATGTAAACACTATACACTTTTTTTTCGTCTTCCGTCCTTATCTGAATGGAGGACTTTGTCAAGCCCTCCTCTTTGACCTTACTACTATCTGTTTCTGACTGTGTATCACCACATACCCAACGCCCATCACCCTCCAACCCAAGCTTTTTATTTCCACTCTCAGTAAGTGGAGGCCATGGTCTGGTCTACACCAGCCCCAAACACATTTAATGACAGCGATGCCAGACATTCACCATCCATCACATTATCTTCAAGAAACGAGGTATTAGTGTTCCCTGTCCCGTCAGCCAATTACCTGCTGAATTCTGCTTGAGTCACCTGCATTGCAAATGTGACCTTTACTTAGCAGGCTGATTGCATATTTCCCACAGCGCACCAGAGAATACAGAATTCTGAATTGTGTGCATATTTTCCAGAGTGCGTGTGATCTCCAAAAGTATGGCGTATAAGTGAATTTATATACGCAAGTGTGAACATGCATGCAGGCACTCATACAGTACACAGCTATGCTTGTGTGG
The DNA here is from genome assembly GCF_051991255.1 of Vanacampus margaritifer. NCBI lineage: Eukaryota > Metazoa > Chordata > Actinopteri > Syngnathiformes > Syngnathidae > Vanacampus > Vanacampus margaritifer. The sequence continues at coordinate 12,824,081 of NC_135440.1, read as the reverse complement.
GAATTTAGTTACACTGTATGGAAAACAATAAATTGTGTATGTGTTTGGTTTGATGCCAGCTTTATTATGTCTCCAGGTGAAAAGTCTTTGTGATTGTGACTGCGCCAGTGATCAAGAGCTGTGACCCCACAAATACATTCACCGGACGCCTCCCTTAGCCCCTCAGCACCCCCATATCATACCCCCACCCCACCCATTCACCCTTCTCAGGTGATGGGCTGTGAATGTTAATGTTCTGTGATGGCTGTGGAGCAAATAAGTGTTTCTGACACTGTACAGGCTCCCATTACAGGAACAGGCCAAATGGGCTCGCTAGTGCCTTAATGAGGAGGCAGGTCAGTCAGCCGCAGCCACTGTACCAGTCACACACTCTGCTCATGCACAGATGAACCTTTGTACGTTAAACCACAGTTGAGAGCATTGCAGAAATTCTCTAACCAAACTGGGGTTCTACTGAATTGCATTGTCCTCAACATGAGGCACATTTACTTGCATTTGACTTATTACAGCTCAGGCTAGCATCCAAATTCATGAATTGCAATTCATGTTGACAGCAGTGAAGGACTTCTGAATGGATTCCAAAGGGTTACTCATTTTACTCTTTTGAAAATACATGTCTTAATGCAACGAAAGAAAAATTCCATTTGATCAAAATAGTAAATGGTTAATGGAGTGCAGTTACATATATAGCGCTTGTTTTACAAAGCCTGACATTTAATTACCGGTATTTGCAAACATATCTTAGGTCTAACTCCAAAAAGTTTTTCTTTTTAGTTGAAAATATGTTACTTTTGGTCAGTTATTACGCCTATTGGTGTTGTAAATAATGTATTCTCATTGCCACGGACCAGCTGCATTCTATAGCTAAGCTAGCTAGTAATAATAATATTAGTAACATTTCCCATACACGCGCTTACACTTCCGGGTGTATCGCTTGAAGGAGTCATCTTTGGTAAAGAAATAGTGAATTCCTGACCATTTTTTTTGTGACACCCCTGCCCATTATGAAGTCCCAGTTAGTTTGACAGCTTGTGGACACAGTAAACTGAACCGCTACCAGTCCACTGCAGGTACAAGCCTGCAAACAAAGAATCTGACTCTCTCTCCTCCCTGTGGATTGTCAAGAAAATGTACAGCTTGTAACTGAGTCGGCCATTTATTTCTGAAAACAGGTGAAAATCAAATCGCTTGGCTGAGTCATCACAATCTGAACAATTTGAAGGGGAATTAAATCCCCCCCTTCTTTTAACCTTAGAACATAGAGCAAGAATAAAGCTAAAATAAGTAAAGTTGGGAGTAAGTGAAGCCAAGAAGCAGACATTAGACTTGATTGAGACACATTGCAGGTGGTGAATCCTCTAACTGTGAGCACAACCTCACACTTGGCCGGGCTGTCTCTCAAAATGCCCAAAGTAGTCTATAGCGGACCTGTTGGAGTTACTGAATCGTCACACTACATCTTGTAGCCCAGGAGCGATGTGCCCACAAAGGTGTTTCTTTTCTGCTCTCCGTGGGACTTGTTAGAGAAACTATTTTGGAACCTCATCCTTGCTGCCACAGAGTAACTTGAGCTGCATTTTTTTCAATTGAGGTTTACCAAGGAACATAGTATACGTTAAGCTTAAGAACCGAAATAAACATAATTGAAAATGTATTTTGTATTTGCTAAACTGCAAAATGCATTCAATACATCCCTGAAAACAAATGCATTCAATGAATAATAGCTTCTATGTCACGTACATTATTGAACATCACATTGTGCCTATATGTGAACACTTTTTCCACATTGTAACCGAATGCTGGAATTTGACATTTACACAGTCAAATTCTTGTAAACTGACTCTTTTTTTTTTTTAAAAGAGGTTTTGCAGTTTTAACTGTCAAATGCCATTTATCCATCAAATCTGTCTCCACTGAACTACAAACTGCAACATCCAAACTGTTCCAAAACGTTTTTGTTGTTTCCCCGTTGAAAATAAAAGCACAATGATGATTTGTATTATATAATTTTGAGGTATTAGCGAGCTAACCCAAAACCTTTATACAATCTACCTGTCAGATACAACATCTATCTAAAACACAATCATTTCTAGGATGACTGTTTTGGAAAAAGTCAAGGCACAGGCATGGCCTTCGAAAACAACAATGATTTTCACCCTCAAAATAACCATACTTGAATAAGAATAACCAAAGCGACTGGCTTGTAGAATCTCAGTTATCTGGTGGTGAGCTTAACTGAGTTGTCAGACGGAGATGAAGTGTGTTGTGATGACCCATGATCACACCCTCTTGACAATCCCTTGACCTTTAGAGGGGAAGTGTTAAAACAGTCACAGACTATAACCACTGTTAGAGGTACAATAATAAAATAAGTACGATAAACAGTTATTATTAACATCAATTGATGATTTTGCAAGGATTATGTTGTGATTCTTCAAGTGCCATTTTTAATTCTGTAGGTGCATATGTTCATATTACATAATCATGTAATAAGTAAACAAGCTCTTGAAGAGGCTGCTTGTGTGCAGCCTCCTAACCTACCTGGTAAACTAGATGTAAGATAGAAAGCACACTATCACTCAGATAAATTTATTGCAATTTATTATTTATTATATGCTTTTTTTTTTGTTATACTGGAGTACTATAGTATTGTCAATACACAGTATTTTGACATATATTGGGATATTGTTCTTGAGGCCTAGCCGGTTAACCTTTTAGGGCTCAATCCAGAATAGGAGGGAATGGTGGAGCAATTAAAACCATTTTTTTGAACTATGTTTGGTGCAACCCTGTTAGGAATAATCAGGCACCTAAAATGAACATATTGCTGAATAATTCCTTTACAGCAAATAAATACATTTTATTCTAATGCTCATTCAATTTTAGTATTACTGTAACTACACTAGCAGAGTTAGAACAGGATTTCAATAAATTTTGCTCAAGAGTACATGCTAGCTTTGTTAGCTGCTCTGCTTACAATAATGAACAAACATAGACATCCAGAAATAATAATTAAAAAAATGTCTGATATGAATAACATTGTTTGTTGTTTTGAGTGACACGCCATTAAAAACAAAAACTAAAAACATTGGAAATTATACTAAATAGAAGACAGGACTTACCTGAGGTCTAACAACCATGAGCAATTCGCTTAATGTCATTTCTCCTGAGTAATGCAGCTCAATTTATTTTCTCTTCCGCTAGAATGGCTAAAAAGTCTTTATTAACAGCGTTACGTATATGCTGAGATAAAAAAATTCTGTGCATACTTACTGTTTAAAATATATGTGTGATAAAACAAAATGCTTTAACAATTCCGAGAAAAAAATGTCTCCCCAAAAATCGGATTTTACCTCATATTTATTAGCTTACGCTGATTTGAAACATGTTATTTTTCTAAGTTGTCTGAGTTTCGGTGGGTGGCACAAGAGGGAAAAAAAGAGGTGCTCAAAAGATATTTGATATTTTAAATAATATTTAGGAAACACTTACTATTACTATTACTTACTACTTAAATAAAATAAAAAAACATATTCAAGTACACTTGAAAGAAATTGAACCATTCTAATGCCTCACTGACAACACTTTGAAATTCATTCTTGGTTGCGTCATCCAGTCGTTGAAAAGCGAATCCCCTCAGGCTAAAGCCTCTTGACCTGTGGAATGACTGCAGGGAGGTGATGGCAGCTCGGGTCTGAAAGAGGCCAGTAGCCCAGGCCTAAAGGCACATCCTGGACACATGCTAGTGGCGACACTAAACCGAACACAGCAACAAATACACACCCACGATCAAACACACAATAGACACGTTTCTATAAGCAGTAGGAGACGGAGGTGGGTGGGGTGATTTGCAGTTTGCACCTTACCATGCTGGTGTTTGCTGACTGATGACAGAAAAACGCAGCTCATCTTAATTAGAGTCGAAGTTGAAAGCAAGGTAAAAGTGCATTTTAGTATTACCTATTTACAGTATTATAGATTTTCTACGTGTGCATAGTGCAACCTAAGTACATTTTGTTTTGTATTGTGTCAATTTTGCAAATATCAGCCACAACAAAAATTAATGATTTGACATTTCGATGTTATTTCATAAAAAAAGAAAAATAAATAGGCATTTCTAACAGGCTGGGTACTAAATTTAAAGTAATAGAAGCATTTGTATTTTGTAATTAAAAAAACAAAAAAAAAAAACGCTTGCATTGATTCTCTAGAAGGGGCGGACACGCCACTGATCTGATTACGAGCTGTATGTCTGTGTTCTCCCTTCACGCTGTCATGCTTCATGTTTTCATCCAATCACATCACTGTTATTCTCCCTTTATTAATGTTTGTCAGCCTGTAGATTAAATATTCAATCAAGCCTTGTGAGCCTTATACAATCATTGTGTGTGGGGGAGACAGAGAGAGTTTGTACATTGATGTGTAATGGTGTGTAAATATATTTATGGCTCAGGGTCACACTGGTATTAACCTGACCCAGACTGCGCCTCTCAGGGGATGCTCAGGGCTGCTGATTGTTCTGTGTTGCACTCACCTTTTGTGGGCACATATAAACAAAATGTGCATCAACGTATGTGTTTTTTTTTTTTTAACCGAATGCTTCTTTCAAAAGAAGTTTGTAGGGCAACATATTATGTTAAGTACGTTTACATGCCGTCAATAATCAGGCTAAGGTCAAAATTCCGGTGTCTGAAATATTCAAGATAAGCCGTTTACACGTGTAAGCAGACAGATTTAGGTAATTTTAACGACAAAATTAGATGCCATTTCCGCTTTTTACTTATGACCATCAATAAAATACATTATTTTAAGTTTCATTCTCATTCCAAAAGTGCGCTCTATGTCGGAGTTCTCGCCATGTTTGTTTACCTCCGATTGTGTATTTCCAGCACACATACACAGTAAATTCAGTAAATTTTACTCTATTTAGAGTCTGACTAAATAGACTCAGTTTTAGAGTAGGCTCACTAGTTCACTAGTTTACATAGCAAAATAAAGATTTGAAAAAAAAATAAAAGTCACTCAAGGGTTGAGGAACAAACTCACGACCTTCAGCTTGGGAGACTGCCACACTACCACCTGAACTATGCCCCTCCTACTGTTTGCTTATCTCCAAGAGGAGACCAAAAACAATGTTTTTAGTCTTGGAGTTACAAAGATTTCAGCTGACACAAGTGATATACTAACACATAGCAGGAGCTGCATGGCTCAGGGAGTAGATCGGCTGTCTACCAAGCTGAAGGTCATGAGTTTGTTCCTCAACCCTTTAGTAACCTTTACTATTATTTTTTCAATTCTTTAAAGGGATACGTGATCAATTAAGCCATTTTCAGCAGTGAAAAGTTAATATTTTGTCCAGAATTAATTTGATAACGTCATTAGTTAATGTACAATTAATACCTTTAAAAACAATTTTTTCTACTTGCTGTCAACTGAAAATGACATCACCTGTGCTAAGGAAGTAGCTAATGACCAATCATGGTTCCCCTGTTTTCTGGGTTGGGTCAGCAAACTGAACCATGATTGGTCGTTACTTATTTCCTCAGCACAGGTGATGTCATCTTCAGTAGACAGCAAGTGGAAAATAAATTTTCAAAGGTATTAATTGTACATGAAAAATAATGTTAATGATAAAGTTATCAAACTCATTCTGGGCAAAATATTACATTTTTACTGCAGAATGAGTCAAGTATCCCTTTAAATGACTCTCTTCCAAGTGTAAATAATATTCTAAAACGGATTCTATTTGGTTCCACTCTAAATAGAGTCAAATTTACTCTACATAATTTACTGTGTAGAAGTGCGTCCTGTACTAAAAATATCAAGATTCCTTGTGAAAGGAGCGTGCGCACAACACAAAGAAATACAATAATATATATATATATTATAATATATAAGAGGGTCAAAGACGAATAAGGATTTTACCTGACCAGCATAGTTCATTTATTATAAAAACACAAAATATTTATTAGTTTTTTTTTCTATTATTCACAATTTTACTATGATCTATAATTTACGATGTACATCTATCATGGCATGTTTTCTTCAGTGGTTTCTACAATTGATGTTTGGTCACACTACATAATATTTTCAATTTAAATCAAAGTTATGAAGCTAACAATTAGCCATCTAAACAAAACAAGCTACCTAGCCACTCAAGTAAAATTATAATGAAAATATACGGTATATTTGATGGACAATATTTATATATATTTTTTCATGTCATACCACATGATGGCCAAATACGACCACTTATTACCAGTTGCTAAAGGGTCCTTCTTTTTTTTTTTTTACATAGTTGTGAGACAGTACAAACCTGATAGCTACTCCCATGGGTTTGTGACTGATGATACAATTTCTTGTCTTTAAATGTATTTCAAAATAAAAGTCCCAAATTGGCTCCTCCTTTTTGGTCGCATCCATCCATCCATCCATTTTCTTTTACCGCTTGTCCTCACAAGGGTCGCGGGGGTTGCTGGAGCCTATCCCAGCTGGCTTCGGGCAGTAGGCGGGGTACACCCTGAACTGGTTGCCAGTCAATTGCAGGGCACAGGATAATTCATAAAATGGCCATAATCGGGCAAATTTATATGCAATGACCCATGAACAAATATTATAATACCCAATACTTATCCAGGTTTTCAAAATGTTTGTGCATTTACACGGCCTTTCAAAACAAAAATAATGCAAATATTCGGGTTTCAAAAGGGTTATTGACTGCGTGTAAACGTATTCCCAGATATCATTACTTCTGAGAGCCTTATCTATAGGGATTATCATGTTGCAGGAGATTAGTACACATTTTATTCTGAAAGTGAGCTCAAGCTTGTTATTAGGCCTTTGGCTCCGCTCGCTCAGTCAGCCATTTGCCAAAGGCCTACATATTATTCAAGTTTTCAACCTCTAATTGGTAACGTTTAAAAGGCATTTAAGAGTGCCCTTTCTTTGCCACTTTTCTCATTCCCCTTTTAATGTATTGTGTCAAAGTCTATTACCTCACTTGGACGTTTTTGTCCCTTAAAGAGCGAGAGAGGGAGAGAGAAGAGAGAGGGGAGAGAGAAGTGGGGGGCGTTGGGGGAAAAATAAGAAAAAAAACACCATCAGCTGAGGTTTGCCAGGTCGATAAAGCTTTTAGATTTGGAGATGTTTTCAGGGGAGCCCATTTCCTGCGGCTAAGAGTTGTTAATGGAGCTTAAGGAATTATCTTATGACTCCCTGTTTCAGTTTATTTAGGCCTTGGAAATTTTCCCCACACCGCCCCCACCCCCTCAATATGCTACTGTCAAAGCTGCTTAATGAAAAGTAACGCGTCGCTGATTACAGTTTTATACGGTCTCTATGTAAAAGGGGCCTGTTAATTTACCATCACGCTCCCTCTGTGTGTTCGTATTTGACACGGCTGAATGATTTAGCGCTACGCTCCCTCTTCTTTTTTTCTACCCACCTCTCTCTTATTCAGTCAATTAAAAAGGGCCACATTGCAGGTCTAATAAAATGTACCTTCATGCTAAATTAATCAAACATTGTGGCAGGGTTGTCTTATCAGGCAACCATTGCTTCCTATAATAATTAATTAAGTACCAATTAACCCCGCATATCTGACACATCTGAGGTTATTTTCTTGTCATAAATCAACTTTGTTCTTAAAATGCTGCGCTACACTTTTTATCAAAGTGAATACATTCATTAGTATGATAAATCCCATTTTGTTTCCTTGAAGGGAAAAAAAGGCGGCTCAATCGTATGTGTTTTTTTTTTACCCCCCATTAAAATTCATTTCTGAAGGCACCCCTCCCTCCTCTCCTCGCTCTTCTAGGACAGAGTCCCATGAGAGCTCCACTTTCGCCATTACTGTCAAGTACCCTTGACTCTTTTTCCTCTATTTGCCCTTTTATCTACAACAACTAATTCGAGTTCCTTTGCCCTTTTCACTTTTAGACAACGTGAGTGCCTCCCTTTCACTTTCTTTCCACACATCCAGACCTTTGTTTCCTAGATGTTGTTTGATGGAAATTGAGGAGCTGGTGTCAGAAGTGAAAACTTCAAATTATCTCATTGGAGCTTCTTTTCTGAAGCCATTAATGGACGCAGGGCGAATAACTTAGCGGTTTGACAGCTGCATCATGGACAAGGTTGAGAATGGGGAATATCAGAGAGCTGAGAGACGAAATCAATGAGGTGCTGTGAAATATGTCCACCTACATCCCAATTACAGCCTGTTTAGATGGAATTAATGAGGCAGAGCTTGGATATTTGGCTGTCTTGAGGTCTTTCTTCTACAATGAGATGTTTTATGCAGACCCATTTTTGATTTGTTATTGAAATGATAAAGATAAATTAATTCATTAATAATAACAAATATAACAAAATCTATTGCTAAATAAATTCTCACAACTTTGAACGAACATCGCATTTTCTCCTTCGTATCTTGTCTTGTTTATAAAATGAAATGTTTGAAGGAGACCGTATTTTTGGTTTGTTATTAAAATAATAGATAACTTCATGTTTAAATAGGGATGGGCGAGTACAAATACCAGGCATCGATATCGGCCGATATCCAGCCTTATTTCAAGGTATCGATACTTGCGACGGTAGTCGCTACCAATATCAACCACCCTTCAGGAACTAGAAATGAGAGATTACAACAATTTGAAATTGCCATCAATTTCAGGCAATTTTAACAGAAAATGCTATTTTGAGATATATAGATATTTCTTTACAATTATGTCATTGTTTTTTGCGGGGAGTTTTATGTATCAATAGTAGTAATGACATAGGTACTTGGTATCCGTATTAGTGACTACTCAAGAGTTGAGTAGCCTATCGAACATCCCTACAATATTTATTAATAACCCCAAAAAACAATAAATAAATAAAGTCCCCCAACTCTTTATGAACGTCACAATTTCTCCTTTGAACCGTCTGTTTTTATTTTATTTTCAGTGAACAATGTTAAAACTCATTCAACTTTTGAAAAGCTGTGCATCCGTGAGACCTTTTTTTTATTTTTTTTTATTTATTATTTAATAGTGATCCTCCAAATAATTTTAAATATATATGCATGCGTACAGGGACGAAAGTAAAATAAATAATAAATACTGTAAACCTCAAGAGATTTGCCCAAGATGTAAACATATAATACAATTCAACAACTTGTGCGCGTGCGTTTGAAAAAAAAGAAAAAAAATCTGGATCAAATGGAATAGTTCACTTGTGTTAAAGAATGTACCAGCAAAAAAGGCGACATATAGCTTCTATCCCAGGTGTCCTTTTTTAAAATAAATGATTCATTTTGGCGTTATTAGGAACAGAAGAGTTTGTTAATAGTTTTGAAACTCATGGCACTGTCTTTGGACGAGTCCTGGTCATGCTGCAGAACCCCTGGACTCTTCTCGGCTTCCAAGATGGATCCTTTGGTGGTGCTGTTGCTGCTCCAGGATACGGTGGTGTGGGTCAGAGCCTGGCTCAAAGTGCTGTGCCTGAACAAGGGGTCATGGAAGACCCCATCCACCCAGTTTCTCAGTGTGGTGACGGGCGAGTCCTGCCTGTGGTCCAGGCCTGAAGCGGGCGAGGTAGCGACCGACGGTGGGCTGAGGGAGGAAGAGGGGGGGGCTTGACACCTCAGCATACAGGAAGGGTAATCAGTCTGGACCAAAGAGGTCGCCGTCTGGGCCAAAGACCAGATCCGAGGTTTATCGTCTAATATGTGGTGCTGCGGTTGTTGGCTGTAGCAAGACTTTGGCTGCACTCTGCTCTCCGCCTGGAACTCCTCCTGGTTTGTTTTGAGGCAACTTTTACTCAAGTCTTGATCCCCCCCGAGCGCAACCGGGCCGGAAATTTTCATAGACGGGTCTTTGATGAGGTGCTCAGTGGGACAGTCGCCTGTCGTCGTCATGTGAGGGTTCATGTGGTATCTGTGCTTCAGCTCACACTCCGAACTCTCCGACTCCAGAGTGTCAAAATCTTCCAGGTCGCTCAGCTGAAGATCTTTATTGGATTGACCTCGACTATCTGGGAAAAGAAGAAGGCAGGCAGTCAGTGCGTGAAGGATGGCAGCAACGTATCTGATAACAGCATCAGCCACTCTTAAGTCCATTCAGAATGATACGAGTCCAGTGATAGTGGATATTGACATCATAGCTTTTCTCTCCACACAAATGAAAATATGTTTGTTTTATTAAGCAGTTGCAACTAAACAAATTGGAGATTATCAATATTAGTAAATAGCAATCAATTAAACAAATCATTAAAATAATGAATGTAGTTTTTAACAAAATCCAATCTAGTGTTTCCATAATAGAATGTGTGTCCCAAATTCAATACGTTATTTATTTTTTCGGTCACAACAAGCTAAATAGCCTATATGTAGCTTCAACCTGAGTAGACCTATATTGTGCACACTTACGTCTTAAAATGGTAACACAATCTATTTTTATTAGGAAAGGGCGAGTACCAATACCTGGCTTTTTTTCAAGGTATGGGTAGTCACAACGGCCGTTTTACGATCAGGAACTAGAAATTAAAGATAACAAGAATAGAAAATATGACCAATATCACTGCCTCATGCATCACCGGCAAAATTAACTTGTAAGTTTTTATCAACACCTATCAAAATGAATTTTAATCCATATTTAGAACCCTGGTTGTATTGCCACGGAAGATCCAACGTTTGTTCATTTTGACTGCATGCTGCTGTAGTGGCAGGTGTTTTTAGTGGTATGTAAAAAGAAAATAAAGGTCTCACATACAGTTTAAAGCCGGGATTAGGTTAGTACCAATACCAGCTATCGGTATCGGACTGCTACCAGGCATTAGGTACCGTACCAACAATGAAAAAGAACAACACATTTAGGGCCAAATTCACTAAGATTGTGCTGCGTTCGCTGATAGCACCATAAATTGCTCCTCATATGCACCCCCAGTTTGCTCCCTGTTAACGTCCTATTCACCAAGGATTTTGCTGTAGTCATATACCAGCGCAAAGTTTGACAGTTGAGTGCAGTTGGCACCTGATTTACCACACATGATTTGTCAGAATAATAACAGTTGAGAGAAAGATGAAATTATCAGAAAGCTCGCTTTGATGTTTCATTTTCATGTTTCATGATGTCCACAAGACAATTAGGTCATGATAGTTGTAATTCTAGGCAAGCTTCAACTTTTGTTAAAAGGAACCCCGATTGTAAAGACAAGTTTGCTCTATGTTATTTATTTGGTTGTTACTAACATAACTATGAGTTAGATTTTCTAAAATCATTTCAATTTGAATACATTTTGTAGAAACTTTATTTGGACGTATGGCGCCATTGTTATGTACGTCACAACGCATTTAGTGCGTAGTGACGTAGAATGGCGGCTGGCTCTCTTCCGAGTAATGTGAAACATCTATAAGGAAAGCAAGGTAAGCCTCCATAGTGTTTCTAAAGGGACGATCAAAACTCTTGAATGACGAGAGCACGACGTGGGGGAGGGTGATTCTCCTGATCGCATGTTGTTTATTTAGGAACGCTACGAGACTTACCTTGCTTTCTTTATAGACGTTTCACATTGCTGGGCAGAGAGACAGCCGCCATTCTATGTCACTACGCACTAAATGCGTACGTCCAAATAAAGTTTCTACAAAATGTATTAAACTGGAAATGATTTTTGAAAAACCTATGTAATAATTATGTTAGTTACAATCAAATAAATAATATAGAGCAAACTTGTCATTACAGTCGGGTTCATTTTAATATTTACCATGTGCTGCTATTGTGATACAAAAATACAAGTCTCTATTTGAAGTGTTAGTTAAAAGTAGGAATAGGTGGGTACGACACCAGGTATCGTATCGGGCCTTATTTTAAGGAATTGTACCGGGGAAAAAATAAAAAAATCACGTAGAGCCAAAAAGACGGGTTATTAGTCTGACCCTTGAAAAACACCGTGGAAAAGAGGGACATAATTTGATTATGCCACTATTGGCTACACTCTTGTGTCTGTTTTCTTATCAGAAATGGGAAATTAAAAGAATAGAAAATTGCCACCAATTTCATGCAATTTTAAGGTAAAAATGCTATTTTCTTTCTTTAATATTAGTTGTTTTTTTGGGTGGAAACTTCATGTATCAAAAGTACAAGAATCGTATAGGTATCAGTGACTATGTAACAATCTGAAAAAACGTGTTAGTGAACATGCCTAATTTTGTATATTTGCTTTTTTTATTTAATCAATATTTCATTTACTAAAAAATATATATGACCTATTTGATGACTATTGTTAACTTTTTAATACCTATACTTTTCAATACTCTTCATATTGTTTTACAATGATTACTTCACAAATATCAAATTTGTGTTTAAAATTACAATACAATTAAATAACGAGAAAACATTACAGACATACAGCTACTTTTTCTTTTTCTTTTTTGTGTGGCTATTCCTCATCCAGTCAAAATACAATAATACAATCCAAAAAAACAAACCTGATTCACTAACATTTTTAAACATGACCTATAAATACCTTCAAAACATTGAAGGCACTAGACAAGAAACCCCTATTAAATTTTGCCAAAACATTTTGAAAAATGACTGAGCCACTACCGCCGTGGTGACACTGACCATTTTCATTACTTTCACTTTTTATCTGCTCCTCCTGAGAACAGTCGTCATCCTCGTCATATCGCTTCTCCTCCGAGCCCTTGTTTCTGGGCGGCCATGTCATCTTATTCTCCTTCTTCAGCCTCCTCCTGGCGTTGGCAAACCAGGTGGACACCTGTGTCAGGGTCATCTTGGTGATGATGGCCAGCATGATCTTTTCACCTTTGGTCGGGTAAGGGTTCTTCCTGTGTTCCTGCAGCCAGGCCTTCAGGGTGCTAGTTGTCTCACGAGTGGCGTTCTTGCGCCTGGGACCTCCATCCATGGAACCATATCTGCTCGTGAGAAGAACACGCACACAATGCCAATGAGATCAAATGCGATGTGAAGTGTTTAATTGACTCCCACATAGCTGATTTTAATGCTTTTAAGATTTTATATAGCTACACACTCTCCAGAGTTAATTCAACACTTTTAAAATAGTTAAATATTTAACACTGGGAGAAGGTACATTTCCGTCTCTCTTAAAACTGAGAAGTGCAGGTGTGGTGGAGTTAATCTAACACTAAGTGATCAACTCTGTGAAATAACTTACACCATTTAACTGTGTAAGTGTTAAAATTACACTTTGGGAGTTAAAATCAGCACACCACAAATGTAACCCTGGAATTTTAACACTGGAATTTTTGCTGTGGGCTTAAAAGCTGCATGTTCTGTTCACTTTGTTATTTTTATTTTAATTACAAAAATGACCTAAATAAGTTTAAAAAACAGACAACCAAGGCTGTGTTTAGTAGCATGTACAGTTTTGCACAAAAGATGAGAGTTATTGAGGAGACATTATTTTCCTAAAGCAACAACCATTCAATCAGGGCCCAAAAAGCTGTAACCACGTTAAACATAAGCACCGTTCATAACTTTTTGAAAGTAAAATCAAATTTAATTCATACACATAAAAGACCAGCGTACTATTGAAATAATTTCAAAATGTAGTTTGCCGCCCTTATAGTCTCACAAATACATCCCTACATTTAAAATGCACATTGTTGATCGTCAGTCAGCAGAGAGCTGTAAACGTCCTCTCGAGGGAGCCTTATTACTTTGGATAGCTTAGCGAGGGTCAAGCACTGCTAAGGGAATCAAAAAGAAGAGAGCTGCACCTAACCTCATCGCATTTGGTTCTCTAGCAAATAAAATAGACTGTAAAATTGCTTTATGGGGTGTAATGATGAGCCCTCGGGTAAAAGACAGGCGGATAAAGTGGAACTGCTCTAGGCCTCCTTGTTCATCTACTTGCCGGATCTTCTGCCTTGCCTTATGCACTGCAGGCCTTTTATTGCAACTTACGTAGATTACATTGACTTTAGTGTGATTTGTGAAAAAGACAAGCTTTTGTGCAAGTAATAAGGATAAGAAAATACAAAAACAAGTGAAATGTTTCTGTTAAACGACATGCTGATACAGAAATGACAACTTCCAGGTGTTACTTTTCACAAGTCACTCCTTTTCAATATGACCCTTTATAATCTTCTAGAACCAAAAACCTATAGAGACAACCCCCCCTAGTAAACAAACAAAACCATCACGTTTGAAGTCACTTCTGAACTTTTTGTGTAGGTTTTCCAACACAATGAAACTCTGCTACAAATCTCCAGAACTTCCCTTACTCACAACTCTTGCATGATTCCACAGCAAACAAACAAACAAAAATAAAGGTCACAAATTAATGGCAGTCTATCATAGTGACAAATTACCTGTCATACTGATACTGTCCCAAAGTTGGATCATAGGGGTAGTAGGCCGTCGCTTGGGTTATTCCTGCATGTGGAGAGGCCGTGGAATCTTTTGTATCGAATGTACCCTGCAAATGCATGTTGAATCAGTTATTTACACACTTGTGTAATTCATTTTTTCTTTCCCCAACAATAATGACTAAGCCCCAGTGCTTCTTGGGCTGTTGACATCTGGGAATGGTCAAATCATTATTTTTATTTTATTGTGGAAAATTGCAGTTTCTCAACATAGAGTATAAAGGAATGTAGGTTTCTGAACATATAGCAACAATATGTGCAATTAAACTATACTGTATACAAATAACAATTCAAATAATATCACAGTATAAGCATTTTTTTTAAATGATTACATTCTGCAAACTGTAACACAATACATTCCATTAATCATTTTCTCTTTGTATAAATTCTCACTTATTTTCTTCTTTTCCCCCTTACTTGCTTCTATATGTATCTCTCACTCCTACATAGGAGAACATAAATGTTGGACGTTTCTGGATGATTTGAAGGCATTTAAAAAGTAAAATCTTTTTTTATTTTAATAGTGAAAAAAAAAATCAATGTCTTTACTAGCTTTCCTGAATGTGATTTTGTTAAGTGATAAAATGCAACGAGCACAGCATGCAGAACAGCAGCATATTTGTTAAACAGATAGGTGCGACTGCAGGGTCCATTCATCAGTGCCAAAAAAGAATGCATGCGCTCACCAGCGAGTAGAAAGCGGAGGCGTCCGTTCCATATGTCACGTAGTTACCATATCCTTGAGTGCCCGTGTAGGGACTTCCGTACATGCCCAGCGCCGCGGCCGAGCTGAGCTCATGTCTGGCGGTCGCCAGGAGCCGGCTTTCATACACGGGGCAGTAGACCGGCGTCTGCCCGGACGCGGCCACTCCGGAGTCGGCGATGGATCTGCCGGTAGACTCGCAGCAAGTGGTCAGAGAGTTGCTTGTCATTAGGAACTGGGCGAAGAGAAAGGCGTCAATTAATAATAAAATAACCGTTTGTACAACAAAGTTTCAGGGACGTATTTAACAGAACAGACTTTTTTGTAGTTTTTTTTTTAAGACGCTGACTGACGTGCGCGTTGACATAAAAATACGCATTTCTTTCCATAAATTTAATGTAACTTGAGAAGGATTACATGCGTTAAAAACATAATAACGTCTGTCAATGGCATGCAGCCAAAATAAGAATACAAATAAAATAGCAGCTATTAACATGCAGAAGTTGCCGTGTGTAATGCCGATAAAATCAAGTAACTTGTCCGTTAAAATTCCTTGAAGAGCATGACGGTTTCTTTTTCCGCTCCCGTCTGTTTTCTACTTTTGCAGGTGCTGAATTAAAAAAAAAATGCCTTTCCCATCCCCGACAAGTGTCTCTGATTTTGTAACCAAAGTGCGCAAAACACCAAACTTACATCAATGAGATCACCAATCGCAGCCATTTAAGAAAAAAAACATATTAACACAATTAAATAAGTTGCGTGAACTTACTTGTGGAGCAGACGAATATGGATATCCAAATTGTGGATATGACATGGTAGAGAGGTCCCCCAATATCCAGAAATAAAGCGAGACTGAAAGGTCTCCACTCTGGCGCAGGCTGCTTCTGCTGCTGCTGCTTGACTGTACCAATTGATTGGGAAGCGCAGGCTTCTTGGATGCTTATAGGGCGAAGCAGAGTAGCATGTTTAATTTGTGTAAAATGCCCCCCCACTCGAACACATTTCAAAGGGAAAAATAAATTAATAAATAAAATCGAGAAAACCAGAAAGCTCCGGCGTTTTTTTTTTATATATGAAAACGATATATCAAATAAATATATTTGATAAATACAGTGTCAAAATCTAGAGTTTTCAAGAATGACTTTGTTGTCCCATATGTATTTTTGCGTTGTAAAAAGTTGTATAAAAGACGTCAGCAGCAGATGCGGGTTGTTTTAAGAGGCAGTGGCTATGACGTCACAAGTTTGTCACTCTAAAAATGATCCGTCTGTAACTTTATTATTCATTTTCAGTGTGGGGCTACAACTGCATTGAAAAATATGGTTTTAAGGTTTGCAAATGACTAAACAAAATTAATTAAAACAATACATTGCAGGGTCCACAGTGAGTGTAGTTTGGGCTTATTTGGACAATTGTTATCATTCCTCAACACATGGAAATAATGTTTAAACTGTCTGTCTGTCTATCTATCTATCTATCTATCTATCTATCTATCTATCTATCTATCTATCTATCTATCTATCTATCTATCTAATCACCAAGCTGGTTAGCACCCAAAAAGTCAAGCTCGTCCCTCCAGTTCATGCACTGCGCTTGCTTGGAGAGTCCCGGGTTGAGACATGCGAAAGGCCCCCGGGGTCACTCCTCAAATTAATGATGATGTACTCCCCCCTCCTCCCCCTCCCCCTCCACTTCTTCTCCTTCTCCAGTGCTCTCCAGCTGGATCTCTGCCTATCGGTGACAGCTCGATTGAGGGTGATTGATGACTATCTAGGGGACCGAGGCCAACATAATAATATGATACTTGCACCTCGCAATAATTGCCTGCTTTCATTTACAGATGAAAGAGGCGAGAAAGCGCTATCGAGACAATGCTGAGTTTTAACTGAGATTATTTCAGTGTTGTATTTTTATTTTATTTGTTGGTTTTCTTTGCATGGTTTGGAGTGTGGGAGCACGAACTGCATGAAATGTGTGCACTCTCATTTATTCGGACAAATTGAATTATGTGGGGTGAGTTGCTCAAAGCAAATGGTCGGATTAAGGCTGAACGGGAGGGTGCGGGAGGGTCAAATGGGATCAGGCGATGCTTTTTAATTTACATTAGGCCACCTTGCCCTGAACAACCATGAACCGTTCAGCCACGCGCGCACACACACTCGCACAATCTTTCTTTGTGAGCAATCATTGTCAAGACGTTGATTTTGCGGGATTGTGCGAGTACAAGCATGATGTCAGAATCGGCCGATGTGATCAGAAGAGCACAGTGAGCAACCTATGAAGGACCTTTGCTCTTGTATATTGATGAAATTAGTCTGGAGACAGAAAATGTGAACACTGTAGCTACAGACCGCACACTCCTCCTTGGTGTAAAGGGCCTACCTTTTGATTATCCATTGCCTTACCCTGTGTTATCGGGCGCCGGTAATGAAATATTTAGGCACACGAGTATATGCTTTTAGACAGAAAATGAAGGCGACAGCAGGAGTTCAAGCTTGTTTAGCGTTTAAAGATTAAAAGAGACGCTTCTTTTTTTTTCTTTGACAGATGTGGGGAAAGAGGGAAGCTCCATGTTTGGACAGAGTGCAGGCATAATGTGAGAGTCCATTAAAGAGGGACCAACTTGATTGCATGTCTCTCTTTCTTGACATTAACCCTTTGTAACTGTAGGCCGTGCATGAGAATACTTTGAAAACTTGTATTTAAAATAAAATAAAAAATAAAAAATCTCTATTTCTAAAAGTAATTGTCATAATAATCAGAATAATGGGTTTTATTGGAAAATGGAAGAGTCGAACCCAATTGTTTCTTGGATGCTGGTCAGTCTCCGATTTGTTAAAAACATTCTTTCTAATAGTGGAGCATTTAACTCATTCACTACCAGCCATTTTCACTGAAGCAACCCCCTTTGCTCCCGGCTGTTTTGCTGGATTTTTACTGATTTCGCAAGGTCCACAGAATATTGTTTTCTATTGCTATAAAAACATGGAAGCTACCAAAAGAAAGATTAGAGTCTCTTCTTTCATTAGGAAAAAAACATGTATATGTCTATATGTTTCCGTTTTTCAGTAATTAGCATTAGAATATAGCTAAGTTTCATCATTATTCACAAAACAGTTTAGAACTGTGGGTAAATGAGCTTGTTTGAAACGTGGCCCTGGTTTATCTCTTATACTCTGCTGCCACCTGCTGGTTGTTTTTGCAATTACTACCATTGCTTCATCCATTCTCTGCAGTTCAGAGGCTGCATCAAAGCATTCTGTATGCTCTAGCATAAAAAACATAAAACACATATAAATATATCTTTAGGACACCAAAAACATTTAAAATAGAACGTATTTATACATTTTGGGGAGCAAATAAGTTAAATAGATTTGACCTTTTCCCAGATGAAACTGTCCATCCATCCATTTTTCTCTGCAGGTCAGGCAGCAGTTTTAGCAGGGAAGCCTAGACTTTCCTCTCCCCAGCCTCTTCATCCAGCTCCTCCAGGTGGATCCAAAGACATTCCCAAGCAAATGCCTCTGTATGGAGGGGATTTTGGTACTTTCACAGACGCACATAGCTTGGCCCAGATAAATATGTTTTGCGCCGTTGTGGGCGTGAACACAGCCGACTTGATTCACCACTAGTATCATTCCCTGTAAATTAGTGAGTGAGGGCCACACACTAGTACATACTGGGAACAAGATTCGGCCCGGAAAAATATTTGTCATTGGGGCTGTTTGTGTGTAAGTGGTTCAGGGGTAGTGGCGACGACATCCAGTGATTAGCATTTGTTGTGCATCAAAGTATAATGAAGATGACAATAATAATAATACATTCAATTAATTGATTTCTACAAAGAGGTTCAATGCATGGCGTTGTTATATTTATGAATGGAATAGACAGTGTTGCTAGGTGTACAATAACTATCGCAGTTGTACGATAACTTGTCTGTTTGTACGATGTCCGATCAATAATCCTAAATAATGGCAAATGTACGATAATGTGACCATTTTATATTATTGCCTGCAAAGTTTTTTGTAAACCCTGAAGGTGTCTCAGGTTCTTATTTGACATAATACCAGCCAATCGCGCTTTGCTGAGCGTGAGTATCGAGTGACGTCCATGCTTTGATTAGCTGAATGGTAAGCACCCGCCCCAGGAGACGCTCAAGAGAGGAAGTCGAGCAAAATTCAAACCACCAAAACGATGCGAATGAGAGGCAAAAGCAGAAGACAGAGAAAGAGAAGGAAAGATAAACAGAAGCAAAATGAATGCCATTGAAGGGGACAGAGAGAGAGAGAGGCAAGAAAGATAAATAAGCAGCATCGCCCACAAACTTACAGAAAAAAGGGGGGAAACCAGGCCAACTTTGCCTCTTGGCTGAAATTTGTTGCTCAGACGGTTAGGCCTTACCTCAATTAATGGTTTTAAAAAAACACAGCAAATCAAAAGGCATACTGAAAAACTAAAGAAAAATGCCGCCAACACAAAAATCCTAATCGTTTCAGTTGTCATGAATATTGTGAAAAAAGTGAACCCGCTATCTTTGTTTGTGGGGGACACATATTAGTCAAACACAGTTGTGAGTTCACTTTAACCCATTCTCTTCTGTCGCAATGAAGCCTTGAGTGCCTGTGAGCGCTATTAACTTATTTGCTCCCAAAAACATAAAAAAACGTTCTATTTAAAATGTTTCCATGGTCCCCAAAACGTATTAATACTGTACGTTTTTTATGTTTCTTGTTTTGTTTTTTTATGCTAGAGCATACAGAAGGCTTTGCAATAAAGCAATGGTAGTTACTACAAAAAAAACGACCAGCAGGTGGCAGCAGAGTATAAGAGATCAACCAGGGCCATGTTGCAACAGGCACTTTTCCCCAGTGATTTCAACAGGTTTGTGAATAATGACGAAACTTAGTTATATTCTAATGCTAATTGCTGCGGAAACAGATACAACTATACTTTTTTATCCTGATGAAAGAAGAGACTCTAATCTTTCTTTTGGTAGATTCCATGCTTTTATAGCAATAGAACACAATATTCTGTGGGCAAAATCAGTTAAAATCTAGTAAAACAGCCGGAGGTGAAGGGGGTTGCTTCAATGAAAATGGCTGGGAGTGAATGAGTTAAACACTAGAACAACTATATTTGACTGTAGAGAATCAGTGAGCTTGTTATTTTAGTTATGTCGGGTTTACGATAATTTCCATCAAAATAAGATAATTTTGAGTCTATGGTACGATAATCCTATATTTCCCGCCAGGCAACGCTGCGAATGGATGACATCCACCAAATTTGTCTGTCACACAGTAATAACAAACTGTTACCACCATAAAGCCTTTAATAACTGAACAGTTAATCCTACCATTCTTTACAGCCCTACAAGTGTGAACATGCTAACCACTGTAGTATTAATACAGAAAGCAACATAACACTGTTGAAACACTTATTGATGAATGAGGAGGACATAAAAGACTTGTTACAAAATAATTTGTGCACATTAGCTGTCACACTAATATGCCACTATTCTCAGCCTATTTCATCTCCTCCCACCACATAACTACTGTAATCAATCAACCCCTAAACTTGAGTTATATGCTTACTAATGGTGTATTAGCCAAATTCTTGACATTTTTATCTATTCAGTCAGGCCTGCATATTCCAGTTTAATTTCTTGCATTTGATACAACCCCTAGAGTACTGTACCCTGAATAATAAGCTAGCTTGCACTTTTAAGTAAACTCGCTAATTTGCATCTCTTTTACAACTAAACTCCTATTAAAGAAAGTTCCCCAGCTACGTTGTAATCATGAAGGTGTCACTTTCCTGATAATCTGGCGTTGATTAATGAGCCACCGTGAGGAGGTAAGCGCATGATTGCGTCTATGTGCATGTACACATTGGGGGGGGGGGGCTGTAGTGGATTTTTGGGGGGGAGAGGTGAAGGGGGTAGAAGGTAGGGGAGGGAGCTTTAAGAAGGTGAAACACTCTCATCTCCCCGTTATTTGAAGATAATCCTCATGCATGGAGAATTAGAGCACAATATCATACTAATACTCTGACTTCAATGTAGCCGCAACTTTTGTATCATGCGGATTAACAATATAATGCAAGTGTAACCGTCAGTCTATTTTAACACACTGGCTATAGCATTCACCAGGCAACAGAGACAAAATATCACATTACAAGTTTGCGAACACCAACACAAAAATGAATGAATTATGACAGCATCCAGTCATTTATATCCTATTGGTTGTCTTTAATCTACTGTATATTACTTGAAGAAAATCCATGCAAGTATGGGGGAAACATGCAAACATTGTGGACACATCCACAAAAATACTCTGCGGAAGGCAGTTTTTGAATATCAGAAAATGAATTCAAAGATGGTAAAGATGCCAATAGTAACAGGACATCATTAAGTGCTTCAATACAGACGTTCTACTATTTGAACAGACATGAGTGAAACTGAATTTACATACATTTGAGCCAGCCCACTATGCTTCTCTGATAAACTAGGAATTAATCAATCCCTCCCTCACAAAAAAAGTAAGTTTTCCTATGCTATTAATTCACACAATAACTGTGACATAAACCGTACATTGCATTATAATCTTATACATTTGTTTAGCACTCCATATAATTGGGGACCACACTGAAAATAGTAACATTCTAATAACAAGAATTAAAGGGATAGTGTGTAGAAAGTTTCCGTTTTCAATGTGTGTTTTGCGCCTTCTTTCTGCTGAAGATACCTCAAGGAGAAGAACATCATAAACCTAGTTAGCCTCCGGTGTTGCTTGCAGCTAGTGTCACACCCAATAGGTCGACCTCCGCTTATCTTTAACAGCTGGGGCCTGCAGGATGTTGTCGCTGAATCCCATGATTTGTCACCCTTTGCTTTCTTCTCGCTGGTTTTTGCTAGCTTCTCCCGCTAGCCACTATTGTTAGCCGCTCCAGCTAGTTCTTGCTAGCCACTCTTGCTCGCCGCTCACGCTAGCTACCGCTCGCTCACTTGCTCACTCCAAATAATAATTGGTAGTAATTGGTGGTAGGCTTGCAAAGTGAGATCTTTCTTAGGCATGCGTGCTTCGCAATCTTTGCATTCAAATAGTCTACCAATAGATGCCATTAAATAATATACACTGCCATTTTTATAATGAAAAAAAAACATTTTATATAAATAGCCCTAGTTACTTGAGTACTGTTTTAACCTTGCTTTAACCCGAGAACCACACTTAAAATGATGATGATGATGATTATTATTATTGTAAGATGACTAGAAAAATGGGCCAACTGTGACACATGAAGGTGCAAGATAAAAGTTGAGTTAAGTTCTCTGACCCCAAAAAATAAAAAATCAAATAAATAAAAATAAAAAAGTTCTCTGACCAAAAGTGCATTTCATTAAAATAGTAATCCTGATAATTCACTTACTCTAAAATCAACCTAAAAAATTTAACTTAACTATAAAAGTTTGCCGAATGGCTAGCGTTTTGCCGATTCTGGTTGGTTTTGTGGCGTAACCAAAGGCCTTTCGGTCCCACAAATAAATTGTATTTTTCTGTTCTTCTACTGTATTTTACTTAAATGCTTCAGCGCACCAATATCTTATGGTCCACTGTTTCAGGTTCTGTTTTTGGCATCAACAACATAGAAAGCCCAGCTGACCTCAATAGATATGGACAGCTGCACAGACGGACTCGCTTGGTGACAAGAAGCCCCAAGCTGCTTTGAGGCTTTCCAATAGTGACCATGTTCTCCTGCCACAGCCATAGAAATAAGGTGCAAACATTGTCTCTCTCACACACTGCAACACACACACACAGTGCTTATCCAGCAAAACATTAGACTGTCCACAGTCCTGTCTACTCGTGGAGTCCAAATGGAATATTGATCTCCAACAATCTTCTCAATGTATTTCCTATTTCTTCCCTTGAACAACACAATGATTTTTTCCCCCCCCATTTCTCCTCGTTGGGCCCTAAAGTCCTAATGGTTTTTGCATGAGTAGAATAGTCTTCCAGCATCCTCCAGGCAGTATGTTTAGAATGGTGACTCTGGTTTTCTTACAGAATAATTCTGAAATGCTTCAATGTGCTGATCATTATTTTTAGTTGGTACATTGTGCAAACTAGTCAACATTTTCAGCTTTGTTGTCTCGCTGAGGCACTTTAAAAGCTTTAAAAAAACAACATGCTTTTAATTTGCTCAGCATGAGATCATCCAGGGTCATTCAGGTCAGTCTATTAGGGTTTTATATCTATATGATGCTTCCGACATGGAACAAATAAAAGGCCAACATAATACGCAGTTTATCTTGGGGAAAAAAAAGTCCAACATGTGAAGTTAACCCTGTTTAAATGTGCTTCTACTTTTTTTTTTTTTAGCCCACCTGTGATAGTCTGTCTGACACAAAGCATTCATCTGTCTTTCTGTCGATCTTTAGTCCCCTCTCCTTTCTCACTGTTCTGCCTCTTCATCCACTCTAAGAGGTTTAACATGTCCAAGTTCTCTCACTCATCCATAATTGATCAACACAACGGGAGCATCTCCTCTGCACTTAGTTAACTAGCTATCTTCAGGTGTTGCCCTAGCAACTGGCTAGGACATAAAAACACGAAGAGGATCTGTATGTAGTCCTAAAATTGTGGGACCAATGTGTCTTGTAACACATTGGGTCCTTGTTCCCTGTATTTCTTCTCGGATTCCACGTGTAGATGCATGTCCAATACACAATGCAGGACATGGGTGATAACGATCAAAAATCTTGTAATGCAGTGTGACATGAGGGATGCTTCATGCAGTCGAGTGTTGCATATGTGCCGTTTTGTTTTAGGTTTTGCCCCTTTAGCTGTTTCATGGAGCCTGCTTACTTTGCATATTATCTCGGGACATGTGGATTTAAATCATCTCACTTCCAGATTAGTGAGCTGGTCTGAGGTGCTGTTCACATTAGCAGAGATAGGAAGTAACAAAGTACAAATACTATCACTTTGTACTTTCCTGAGTATTTATTTTTTTGACTACTTTTTACTTTTATCCGTTACATTTTAACATGAGTATCTGTACTTTTTACTTGATACATTTTCTAAACAAGGTCGTTATTTTTTACTTGAAATGCATAAAAACGATGAAAATACTTGGCCTGGAAGAAAAATCAGTCGTCAATGTATTCTGGCTGAGCCAATCATATGAAGCATTTCACACGTTCCCGTACATTCCAGCTTGGCTCTACGACACGCGATCACATGACATGCAATTGGCTAGATTCGAACAACCCGTAGATATGAGGGCAATTTTTTCTCCATTAATATCTTTCAAATTGGCGTAGGAGGAAGCATTCGGTAGAAATACTTTTCACTTCTACTCGTCAAGTACATTTCAGAGCCTGCACTTTTTTAACTTTTACTTGAGTAATTATTTGGGTGCGTAGGCCTACTTATACTTATTTTTTTTTTTTACCAAAGTTGTGTTTTACCCAAGTAACTGTACTTTTACTCAAGTAGATAGATGTCAGTACTTTTCCAATCTCTGCACATAAGACCATTTGAAATTATCGCTTCCTACAAATGCATAAAACTTAAAGTAACTAAAACTAAAAGGTTTCATGTTAGTTTCGCTGTTTATAATACAGTTTTTTTTGTGCAAGTTTAAAAATAGTTAACAGTAAGTATTGTGTAATAAAAACGCACCAAAGTATATAATTTAAAAAAGTAACAAGCAGATGAACAATCAGCTACAAATCAAGTACAGTTACTATATAACAGTTTGCAGGCTTTTAAATACCATTAAGTGCAGTGCACACATGGATGGATGATACATAAACATAGATGAATAAGTAGATCATTATAGGTGTATAGATAGATGAATACATACAAATAAAAATACAGTAGAGGGTGTAACAAAAAAACGTTTTGAATTGGAAAATAGGTTTTGATTGTAAAGATGCAAGTGCATCAAACTGAACCAAATCGAATAGTTCATTTCCAAATATATTAAGACAAGGACTGAATCGTTATTTATTGGAAATATATATCTTTGATGGAAATGCCACATTTACAGCACTGACAAGTTCATTTTATTTGAGTAAAATAACAACAAGAAGAATCGAAGTGAATCAAATCATTCTTTGTAGTTGTCATATCATTGTCTTTAAGAGATACACTCCTAATATATATTTTAGGGTTTTGCACGAATCGGTCGGGACTTAAATTAAGGAGTGGATTGGCTATTGTGAATGAACATGGATTCATAATTTTCCCCTTTGAGTCATAATGTGTCAATGCATATTGTAACGTGGGTACCAGACCAACTCGTTGTGAAAGTGTAAAGCTCTTGCCTTTGTATTATCTTTGACACAATGCACACTCAGTTTACTCAGTCATGTGATTGATTGCATGCTCCAATCACAGCCGCATACATGCGGGGGTGCGGAAGCGGACGCGAGGGATACAATGTGTGTTTGCTGCTACGATGTAGATGGATTTAAAATGGGGCAAAACAACATATTTAGTTACTTAATTACTACATTTCCATGGGGTTGGTATAACCGTATCTATGGTGTTAGGTGTAGGCTTCGACAACTCATCATGAGATAAGTTACACAATGATATAAGTGAATATGACTTAGTAAACGCTTGAGGATAAAACGCTGTAAAACTGCACTCCATTTACCAGTTAATATTTTAAACAAATTGGATTATTCATATTTTGGACTATGAAACGTTTTTCGGGAAAAGCACAATAAGCAAACAGTAAGCAGTGAGTGCAAATTTGAGTTTTTTCGGGACTCGGTTGTTGATGTTAACGACAATCTCGACGGCTGTTGATGGCCCAGAGTCCAGGCACTGATATTTCTTAGTTATTTTCTCAGTAATATTCAAATATATCAACATGAAAAAAAATTTGTTCTGATTGGGTCTCCATTCTCCTTAGTTTGATATGGAGAAAACATATTTCCTTTGATTGGTTTGTTCCTGATATGTTGTGTCTTGTGACCACATGTCTGTTCATTGTGTTGGCTCTGATGAAAGTCAGGGGGGCAATCTGAGGCAGTCACAGCAGCGCAATGGACCTGGGTCTCTCTGGAGGATTTTTCTTTTCTTTTTTTCTATTCCTGCTTTAATGGTGATGCTGCGCGGCCTCGCGGCCACCAAGAAACCTCTCTGAGGCGGACTAATCAACACAAAGTCATGGTCCCTGGCTGGTTCTCAGTTGTACTGAGATTTTTTTTTTAAATACACCTCTAAAGTGACACCACGTGACCTCATGTCTGCCAAGACCAATGTGACCAATGTGTGTTGATGTATGACTGTCAGATGACAAAAGTGAATTTTTACCGTGTTTGATGAAATCATCCTACATGAAATGTGCCCAAACACACAAAATTCAGGTTCTGAAATGCTTAGAAGTTTCTCCAAAAATAAACCGAAAGCAGTTTATTCCTCAACTCCTTTGAGTTTGCCAGCTAATGCAAAGTTTAAGCTTTGTAACCAGTAAGTAATCAGGAAAGTAGCTACATTACTTTTTGTAGGTAACTCTGGCAAGCGCTAATAACTTTCAAAACCCAAAAATCAGATTTGGACCTTGGAAAACAGGTGAAAAATGTGTACGGTAAGTATGTAAACTGGGTAGCACTGATTGATTTGATCAGAAAGACGAGAAGAAAATTGCAGGAAAGTGGAAGCCGAAATAAAAACATGTATCAATACAACTTTTGCATTCTCACACGGTTCAATGTGAGAAGGATTTGAGCAAGTTCTCAATTAATGCGCAGGATATTTAAGCAGGTTGCAGCTAGTGAAAGTTATTTTACCTTCAGGACAAATTTCTCAGCCAGACTCAAATACTGTAGTTTTAATTTTGTTCGCACCCCCCATCAGGATCATTTTGAAATGTACTGCAGCTGTTGTGCATTGCAACATCTTGAAAACCATTTAATTCATACATGTAAATAAAGCAATTTTACTCTTTATCTGATAAATATTCACCTTCGTTTTGCCTGCAATGATCTTCTTGAGAAAAACTGAAAAAAGTGTGGCTGGCCCGACAAAAAGGACTTGCCAATCATCTTTCTGCCTGAATGTGTCCAATTCTGTGTGTACGTGTGCACATGTCGCATACTCCGAACCATCATGTTGGACATTGGAGTGACACTGATCGCGGTGTGATGCGCACACACACTCTGGGGGCCAGGTGGTCGCTCTCTCTGTCATGACCAACCCAGAGTCCCTTGACACCTGCGACCACCAGCATCACTGCAGCCAAACCAACTGCATCTGTGCACAACCACCAGTTATTGAATACCCTTTGCATTTGAAATTTGAAAAAAAACGTGTACATAAAAGTTGTACATGTTGTTTCTATGTTACACTAACAAATAGGAATATTGATGTTCAAATCCAAATCCAAACATACTTACAATTATTGTTGTAAAGATGTCAAGTTATTATTTTCCAGCTTTTTCCCCCCAGGTTCATGCTGTGCTCCCCGACTTTTAAAGGAACAGAAGCCTTGTTATCCCCCCCTTCCTCATGAAGAAAACACTTGATGGGGAAACCTTGACTGAGAAACGTCAATTGACAGAACAAGGTTGGATGCATGTAACCTCAAACACATGTAAAAACAGGTTGCATGGAAGATAGGAATAGGAAACCTTGATGTTCCGAGGGAAACCTCGGCTAAGGAACATCGACATATTGAAAAAAGTGTCATTCAGGAACTCGCTAGGACAATGCACAAGTTTATATGACAGATAAAAGGCGGATATGACAAAAGGAGTCACAAATATAGAACCTAAATACAGGACCTAAGCATCAATTACAAGAACATAGCAACTGCATAGCAACTACAAAATAAAAGTGACTAGACAAAATAAGTGACAAATACATCATCATCATAAGGGACACAGCAACTGCATAGCAACTATAAAATAAGAGTGACAAATACATCATCGCCATAACGGACATAGTAACTGCATAACAACTACAAATATTACAGCAGTCAGCAACTGCTTAGCAACTATGAAATAAGACTGACAAATACGTCATCATCATACGGGATATAGTAACAGCATAGCAACTACCAATATCATCACAGGGGACATAGCAACTGCATAGCAACTGACAACATTATAACAACCCAATGACCCCCTGACCCAACCATATGACCCAACACAAAACTCAGGCATAACAGTAGCCATAATTCTTACAGGAGTTCAATCAATAAACATAAGGCAATACTTGTAGATTTTGGAGTGTCTCTGGGATTTTTTGGGCCTTCCATGCAAAGGGACATTTCAGAAGCCAGAGGTCACTAATGGGGTTGAGGTCAGAGCCAAGGTGGACCCCACTAAGAATAGTCTCTGCACTGGTAGAGAATAATTGGGATTGAATAAAGAAAGAACACTTTTTCATGACGAGGCATCTTGCCGTCATCCAACCAAGCATTCTAAAAATGTCAATATTTCTTGCTCAGAGAAGGAATTGACATTTCAGGGCAACTAAGCAATTTATTACAAATCCTGATTGATTAGATCCCCTATTTAATATGAGACTATTATAATAAATACATAAATAAATAGAAAGAGTTAGAACTACATTTACAAATTTACAATTACAAATAAATAAATAAATAAATAGATAAAAAGTGTTGCAACTTGGGTCGCTTATATAATTTTACCTCATGAATTCACAAAAAAAGTAATAATAATGAAGACAGAGCAATTGTGACCCGATTTCCATCCTTTTCCACTTTCTTCCCATTCGTTCTACTTGCTGATGCGCACGGATATTATAAAGTCATGATCCCCTTTTCAATATTCACCTGCATAATAGAGTTAGTACATCGGGCAGAGACGTGTTACGGGCTAGAGAATGTGTTATAGGCAGTGATTATTTTCCTGAGAACGACATAGCCCAGGCAGGCACTTACAATTACTTATTCATAATGCATCCACTGAAACACAAATGCACTTTATTGTCTCATTCTGCATCTTATTTTACCCATAAACCAGAAAATGGCTTGGTTTTCTAATGAAAGAGGCATGTTAATATCAAGGCGGATAAGGGCTGGCATGTGCAGATGGGAGCAGTGTGTGGAAACTCAATCACAAGTTCCTTCAATCACTCTAAACCTGAACAAGAGGGAATGGGTGCATTTGAATATTTTCCCCTACCTGAAGGTATTAAAACTATACAAATTTAATACCTATTTAACATGTAGTTGCTTTTTGTGCCTCCTACTTTTGCAGTTGTGCATAAAAAACAGGGAGGTAATGTGAGAGTGACTTTGGCAGGTATGGACATGACATGGTTTTTCAACCAAGCATGTCTGCAAGATTCTCAGGGTTTAAAGGTTGCTTCAACTTCTTTATCTCTGCAATCTGAGTTGCTCTCTTTTTTCTCTCTATTGTCTTTGTTGTGTTATGCATTTGTTGTAAATAAACAAAGTAGTTTGCATTTGATAGTGGACTTTATTGCATTTACTTATAGGAAGTAATACAATAAGTCAGTCAGCAAATATAATCCGAACACAGTATGTAATGTGATCTTACACTAATGATGCCATACCTTCAAGAGAAACATGAAGAATCTTTTTTTTTTGACGTTGCAATTTAGGCTGCTCCTATAAAATTGAAACATATTCTGTTCTCTCTTATCTAATATTGTATATGTTTTCAGTCCATCTTCATTGTGAATCAGCATAGGAAATTGCTGTACAGAGTTAAGACAGCACAACATACATTTCACTAAATATGTTATTGCAAAAAATATACAGTTGGGTCTCAAAGTATTTAGATAATACGATTTTATAAATCATTTTTCCAACCAAACATCATTTACAGTCAATTATGCCTAAAGCTCAACGTGTGAGTATTCTCACTGTAGAAATGTTGCAAGGCTTTTCACTGCATCAGAAATATGTTAATAGAACAGTATGATGAAAGAAATGCATTAATGTATTAGCTATTTAACTATATCACACTCTCCAGTATGTTTATTTTTTTTTATTTTGCTCGGTTGTCTGCTGCCAGGTCAGCACTGCAAATGAGAATCAATTCTCAATTGGCATACAGTACCTGCATAAATAAAGGTTACATACAAATAAATGAATCCAAGAATTAGTCTCAGTTTCAAAAAAGTCAGTAACCCCTACAATAGTATGCCTTTCACTTACTGAATTCAAATGTGAATGCAGCATATAACCCACACATACTACAAGTAGAAAAACAATGTGCACATTGATAACAATAAAGTATTATTATTATTATTATTATTATTATTATTATTATTATTATTATTATTATTATTATTATTATTATTATTATTATTATCATTATTATTATTATTATTTTAGCATCTTTCAAGGGACCCAATGATATGTAAACACAATCATATAGAGGCAATGACCTGAAAATATATGTATACAAAAAAAAAAAAGTAAACAGGATACAAGAAAAACACTGGTACCTTGAGAAATTTGTTTTTTTTTTCTTGACCATGCTCGTAATGCAAAACACTACTCAAATCATCTTAGCCCATTGAAATGAATGGAAATAGCAATAATCTGCTCCAGCCGCTCAAAAAAATAATAATATATATATATATGTATATATCTGTAATTGTACTTTATAATGGTGTACTGTAATCCAATTTAATGAGTGGTGCTTGCCTTGGCCACTTGGAGGCCATTACAGTATAATAAAGCCATGCAGTCACAAATGATATGTAAACGCAATCATATAGAGGTGATGACCTGAAAATATATGTATAAAAAAATAAAATAAAATAAAAAAGTAAACAGGATACAAGAAAAACACTGGTACCTTGAGAAATATATTTTTGAAAAAATCTTGACCATGCTCGTAATGCAAAACACTCCTCAAATCATCTTAGCCCATTGAAATGAATGGAAATAGCAATCATCTGCTCCGGCCACTCAAAAAATAAAAAATAAAAATCTGTAATCGTACTTTATAATGGTGTACTGTAATCCAATTTAATGTGTGGTACTTGCCTTGGCCACTTGGAGGCCAGTACAATATAATAAAGCCATGCAGTCGCAAATGAATATGACATTTTATCTTTTACTAGTACTGTAAGATGCTGATTTTTTTTTTGTCATTTGTCATAGAGGATAAAGAATACATGCCTGTGAGTATTGTTATATGATCTGTCTAAATGTGTTACTTAATCGCTTGTGTTCATAAAATGAAAGGGGATAAAAACAATTAATTATAATTAGATGATGATGATGATGATAATAATAATAATAATAATAATAATAATAATATGATGATGATGATGATGATGATGATGATGATGATGATAAAAAAATTAAGTATTAAAAAATCAGCATGTAAATGGTGTTTTTTAAGCTAAACAGACTAGCAAGGGAGAGCTACATATTGTAGTTACAACAAACAACATAATTAAGGGTTAGGATTAGAATGAAAGTTTAGGGTTAGTGTTAGTTACAGTATCTATGTTTTTTGTTTAGTTTGACAGTAAATTTGACTGGGAGTGGCATTAAAGAACTTGAAGTGCATATTTGGCTCTGATCTGAGGCTTTTCTCAGCAAGCTCGTAGAGCTTTCTGCAAACAGAAACTCAGGGTTAAAACGGTAAGGTGTGATGAACTCAGCATCAGGAGATCAGCCTGGGTCTCAGATACCACACAAGTACACATGAACCAACATTGATGCCAATAAATAATTGATGGCATTAAAAATTATCCATTATACAATATCCACAGGTAACATAAATAAAGAAATGTCATCAGTGGCTGTAGTAAAACACCCACAAACATAACATTGTACCCCAGTGGTACGGGCACGTAAAAATGAAAAGAGATAAAAGAGGCATTGTTAAGGAGTATGGTGAAGAGGAAGACATTTTACCCATCCACATTCCTTTATTTTCCACTCCAATGATCACATTAAAATATTTTGAAAGGAGTGCCTCTGTTTGCCTTATCATGCATTATTCGGAGGCATTACCTTGGCTTTAACACCGCAATAAAGATGCCTTAGAAGTCTATCTCCCTTTTTCACACATACGCACAACAGTAATAATATTCATACACAACCAACCTTCAAGAAGTGTTTTCTCTCTGCATGTTAGTAAGAGAGATTTATCAACTTTGAATGACACGGAGTCGATTTTTCTAAAATACACGAGCAACTTATCGAGACAGTGAATAAGAGGGATATCATTTAGCGTCCACACTGATGTATAATCCCATTACTTTAGGTAAGTAAACAATGAAGAATAAAATGAACGTGGGTTCAAGCTGAAATCAACATATAGGGCTCTATTTTTGTAGACGTCATATAAGGAAATGTTGCCGTATTCTGATTTTCATGCAAGCGAAATGTCAATTTGATGGCATTCATTTGGTTTAAAGTGACACCTGCGTGTCAGAATAGCAACGCAAGCCACCATTTTTTAAATGTGTAATTACTAACACTCGATCTAACACCCATCCACACAGATTTATGCCGTGTGCCTTGCTGGATTTGCGGCAGTCACAAAAATGCAGCCACTAGTGTCAAATTCCTGCATGTGACTTCCAGAAGTTATGGTCTACAAAAGTGCTTCTTTTTCAACAAGAATTTATGTGCACTGAGAACTGTAATTATAGTGACATGTATTATAATAGTGAATCATATGAAGTCACATTTTATCTGCGTTACATGAAACAGGACCTTATCTCAAATTTACACAGCAGCATTAAAACATTTAATGTAAAGTGTCACATTTATTCTCCAATCATAAAGGTATTTCATTACACAGTGTCATCAACCTGTGTTTTGGCAAAAAATGATAAAAGGTACATTCTTAATATCAAAGCCCTGCCAAAACAAACCAGCAAATATGATAAATTAAATGTTATATTGAATCGTTCAGCCTCATGGATTATTCTTCAACACACATATCACTCAACCTGTGTCGCCCCAGTGAACTCAGCTGAGGTTTTAATTTGTCACAGAGATTTTAGAGTGCTTATTCAATGTGGGCCTATGCTATACTGAATCTGGATTTATTTCTTGTGTATTTGACTATTGTCCTTACATTTAGCTGATTCGACCAAATGTAGTTTGAACACAAAAAGGGGGCATAATAGACTACAAATAGAAATGACATATTTTGGGTTAAACATTTTGTTTATTGTAACAAATAAGCATGATTAAATGTCAAATGTGTTTAAGCTTGAAAACAATTACATTTTATTTAGGCATACTGTTGTAGGATGAAGTACAAAGTTAAAGATGTTTGTGAAACGTCTGTCAAGATTCAAGCACATTGTCCTGAAACCATGCATCGAAATAGATGCCCATGGTGCCACTCTGACCAATACTGTCATACATCCACTAATGTGAACTCTTGAGTAAATCTTTCCTTCTTTCAAAGACATGTGAGGACAGTGGTGGGATAGATGATGTAGAAACAGGCACAAATGGCAACCTCGACTGATGACATCCTGGACAGCTTTAATGAGACTGTAATGAGCGGGTAGTATTATTTAGCACCATCTAGTGGTAAACTAAAAATTAATTCATTTAAAAACCCTAATCAACATGCTTTATTTCATATAATCATAGGTCTAGTAATTGCTAATAATTTTACACAGATTGTGCCGCCATCTTTCTGCTATGGATACCTTAAGAAGAAGAAGAACTTTGCAAACGTAGTTAGCCTCTGGTGGTGCTCGCAGCTCGTGTTGGACCCAATGGGTTGACCCTGGGTTGAGCTTTTCGCACTAGTCGCTCTTGCTAGCTCATGCTAGCTCATGCTCACTCACTCGCATATTCCAAATAATAATTGCTAATAATTGGCGGTAACCTTGGGAAGTGTGGTCTCTCTGAGGCACCGTAGTGCGTGTGCTTCAAAATAATTGCATTCTATTAGTTTACCACTAGATGTCACAAAATATTGCTCACTGTACCTTTAATGGCTTGTGTACAAATAGTGCCTGCCTTCTCAACAAGCGTGAAATTGAACAAACATGAATACAATAATTGTTAACACTCACAATTTTAGACTTGCAGCTCAACAAGTAACTACTCTTTAGCTCCGACTCTAGTCATAGTAATGTCAATTATACTCTGACTGGTGCGCAGTAAAGAGGGAAGGTTCAGTAGTGGTAATTTACACGGAAAAAGAATGTCCCCTCAAAACAGGCAATTTGAGCAAAAACAAAAATAAATAAGCATGACCTAAAACAGAGGATGTAAAGTGTGCTGTAATTTTGGGATAATTTTTAAGAAATCACATCACAAACCTGTTAAAATTAATTGGGAACTGTTTTACAATGTGAAAAATGTCTTCTAGAATGATCTGTTGTTATAATGACTTTTTCAAAGTGCAGTGATCCCCCCCCACCCCCCCAAAAAAAAAAAAAAAAACATTAAATTGTAGGACATACCGGTACACAGGAACAGTGTCATGGTACAAAATGATTTCTGTAAACTTTGCAGAGAGTGATGTCACATCCTGCATCACATCATGCAAAACAGAAGTTTCCAACAGATGTAAAAAAATAAATAAAAATAATCCAACAGATTGCGATTGGCTGGCAACCAGTTCAGGGTGTAGGCTCCAGCACCCCCCGCGACCCTTGTGAGGACAAGCGGTTAAGAAAATGGATGGATGGATGGATAATCCAACAGATGTGAAAAATAAATCTTTGCCTCTTTTCAACAAGTGAAATGGCATCGAAATGTAATGTCAACATCATTGGAAGAATAAACAATTTAAAAAAAATAAAAAATATATCATTAACAATTGATGCGGATGGAAATGTAATCTCCTTGGTGGACAAAAATACGAAATAAAAAAGTTTCATGTCCAATTCCGCCATGATGTTTTTATTTTCCTCAAGCCTAATTTTTCTCTTTTTCTTCTCAAGTTTTCTCACCCTGGCTCCATCATTCCTCCCTTTTTTACCTCACTGCTCTCCCTCCATGCCTTGCCTCTCTTCTACCCACTTTTCCTTTCCGAAGGCCAAGGATTCCTACAGCCCCACTGAGAGACGTGTGTGAAAATGGACAATGCAGGTCCCCTGGTGTGCCCACCCCCGGCACAGAGTGTGAGAAGAGGGCCTTGCATTTGATGCCTGACTGACCGAATCTTCTGCCCGATAGCTGGGCCTTTCTATTCCCAGCGGCACTGTGAGAGCAGGGCCAGAAGTGGTGCGGAAGGAGAGGGGAAGGCACAGTAATTGTATCAAGGTCTGTAGAGATTCCCCACCCCGCCTACCCTGGGCCCCCCTTTCTCCCCGCCTAAGCCACCCCTCAACTGTTTCTCAGTTAAAAGGAAAAGGGTCCCTGGGTAGCAAGAAGCAACTTCTCTCCAGAATCACCAAAAAACAGTGTGCAGTCATATATGAATAACATTCAATTTATCACATGAAAGCCCATATTGAATACAACACCTTGCACTGTCCCCAATTCCATCTATTTTTCAACACCTTTGATCGAAAAAAAAACAATAAATAAACACAGAGTTATTCTCCCAAAATTACTTTTGGATTGTATACTGTCATGGAAACACGTACACGGTGCCAAATATGACCATTATAAAGAAATAGTTGACATGCTGTTTTGCTGTGAACAGCAAAATGCATGCTTGTCACAATGAAAGTAGTCATAGGATTACTTAAAGGAAAACGAAAAATGTCATTATAGCATAAAAATACAATACATAAAATTGCATTAAGTCATTTTTCATCAGTTAACTAAGACAGAAACCATTTAGCATTGTGCTTCTTGTCTTTGTCTAAATGCCAAATATGTTAATATATTTCTGGTAATATATATATATATATATATATATATATATACAGTATATATATATATATATATATATATATATATATATATATATATATATATATATATATAATTATTATATTATATAATATATATTATTTCCTTGCATAATCAACCTGTTTATTCTGTGTGTGAAATCCTTATCAAGGAATAAAGAAATGTCTTACCAATGTTAAATAATTTTTGTTTCAGTACAATTTCAATTCAGTGAAAATTTTATTTTTGCATCAGTACAAAATATGGCACAATACCGTACTCCTTATACTTTGCACTTTATTATGCGCGCATGAAGAATTTAACAAGGTCCAATACAATAGCTGCATCCAAATATTTGCCTTTACAACAGTAACGATAGGCAAATCAGTCGAGTGCAGCTGTCAACCTTTATTGCTAAATAACGGAAAATGAGCTGCCATGATGAAACAGATGATGGTTGTAATATTAACCTATTACGCCATATGCAAGTAAATGGCGTAAATATCTATTTTCGTTCACGCTAACATCATAATCAGCTGGGGGAATCTCATCTCTGGTGGATGAAGATGCTTCAGTGGCCATTTGAGAGGGGATTTTATGAGAACTCCCAGTACATTTCAAAAGGCCGTGCTCAGAGCTTCACATTTTCTACATCCCTTCCAATTCATT
The DNA here is from genome assembly GCF_051991255.1 of Vanacampus margaritifer. Classification (NCBI taxonomy): domain Eukaryota; kingdom Metazoa; phylum Chordata; class Actinopteri; order Syngnathiformes; family Syngnathidae; genus Vanacampus; species Vanacampus margaritifer. Next base: position 12,787,524 of record NC_135440.1, on the reverse strand, counting down.
ACCCCCTCCCCACATGTATTATTCTGCCTGCTACACATCCCCTGTGGTCTCTCGAGGCCGATTTATTGGTAGAAGCATTTTGACTCTGTTTACCTTTTAAACGCTGGCATTTAAAGGTCAATATTTTGTCTCAACTTCAATCTTCAATAGCTTGGATTCATCACTCTGCTTTGGCGAGCAGTGCGACTTCATTATTATTGATGATAATTAAATCAAGCTGATCTCCTAATTCAAGGTATTTGGAATTTATTTACACTGCCATATTTAGCCTTATTTTTGGTCAAGGGATGTTGTTTCTTTTGGATTAAAATTTATAAAAAATTCGCTATAGTTCGCTAAATCTGCATACAAAGGGCACACATTAGGTTGCAAACCATATTCGACTAGCATTCAAATTTAAAAATTAAATTAATTCAAGTCTGCAAATATGCTACAGCACCATCAGTGACTTGCATGGCATCATAAGTGGTGAATTTAAAGGCATCTGGTTCACATGTAAAAATATCATCCATCCACAAGAAAGTCCATTCTTCGGAAAAAAAGAATACGTAAACATATATTGTATCCATTGAATGCTTATTTCCTGCTTTTGACACTGCACTTATGTATTTCCACTCACAGAATGAAATTACTGATGTATGGGGGAGAAATTAAATTGCAATGTTATTTATAAAGGGCGTGACAGAGCAGTCACATTACCCCCATAGTGGAGAATGAACATATGCATATTTCAGATGGATTCATGTCACATCCTGTGGGGTACTCTTAAGAGCCCATCTATGACGATGGAATATTATCATCAACAAGAAACAGAGGGTCAGTGAGGCACTGAGTCAATCTGCTTTCAGTATTTTGAGGGCCAAATAGTCACCTCTGTTTCCCCTCCCAATAAAGATCACGCGCCAACTTTTGACAATAAAGTTTTAATTCAAGCAGTAGACAATAGGCAATTTGAATTGTACTATAAAGTTAACAGTACTTTGTAGTGTTGGTATTTATGAATATTTATTTTTTCAATCATTATTGCCCAAATATCGTTATCATACAATACAGAAAAAGAGGATAGACAAGTACCTGGTATTCATACCTGGTATTTGTCTGAGAGGGTAAGAGAAAGAGTACCCTGTGGCATGTTGTCAATGTGTGTATATGTGTGTATTGAGGATGCAAACACAACTAGGTAGCATTGGACACACACACAATGACAGGTAATGACCGTCACAGTGGTGTACAGCCAGGATGGGGACATAAATCTTAGTGGCCAAAAGACAGGTGTAGTAATCCAGGGAGACATTTAAAGCCCCCCTCACAGCAACTTTGATTCACTGTAATTGTTATCGTAGAGTAACAGTAGCTCCGTACAGTTAAGTCTCTGGAGAGACTTACCTGCAGTTAAGTATATAATGTGGATATCAAGCTTGCATTAATTAATATTATGATATGAAAATGTAATCTATGAAGATCATATTAACATAAAAATAAACTTATAAATTAAAATAAAACTAAATTGAAATGGTGAATTGTTGTAAATTGTAATCAATATAGTTAGACTCCAGTCCAGCAGGTGGCAGTAATGTAAAAAAAAACGTACTCCCCTGAAATAAAGCAGATTTTGAGTTAGATCAACACCAAGGGCCTTATTTACGTGCAAAGCATGTAGCACCAGGGGGTTGTTTTAAATAAAATAATAAATGATGATATTAATGATGTGTTTGGGATTCAGAGGGTTCAATGCACGCTGCTCTCATATTTTTGAATGAAAGACGGTGACATACACCACACTTTTGTTTCCTTTTTTTTTTTTTTTTTTTTAGTATTGATGAATAAAGAAGACAGAATACTTTTCTTATTCAATGCAAAAAGGCTGGTGCTGAAGAACCACTATGCGCATGCCTGCAGTGGAATCCTGGGTAACCATTCAATTTCTGGCTTATGAGAGAAGATAACTTTTAATCTTCTTTAATCCCTCAAATATAGAAGTTCAGTTGACTATGTTTGTATTCTGCTGTTAAATAAACCTTTAGAGACAACATTGGTCAAACCCTATACAGTATGTTGTCCCTCACGTTGTTTTGCGTGGACCAAAATTGAAGAATCTCGTACAGTTAAAACACTGCTTGACCAGTTCTCGATCATTTCTCTTGGATTCTATTTATTTCTGCACTCTTTCAGATGAAAATGCCTTGTTAGAAAAGATTTTCCATTAATGAGGTGGTGTTATATTTATTTGGACGTGAAAGTGACATAGAGGAGAACAGAAATTATAACCCATCCTCCTCCGATAAGATGATCCCTGTAGACACCCTTCCTAAAGTAAACTCTACTTTGCAAAAAAATCCAAAATTCTTTTAATTTGGGTTTAGTGCTTCTAATGTCAAAATGGTTCCAAATATGCGTTAGCAATGAACAATCAAATCATCATTTGAGCATGTCATAACACCATCAAAAAAAAGCTTCACTGGAGATGACAAATATAGAGAGGAGGGGCTTGTACGGGGACTGTTGGAAAGATATGGATCTGCCGCACTTGCAAGCCTACTTTGAGTTGCTCATTTCGGCAGGAGTGTACAAATCAAAGGGCAAAATAACAGAAAGCCTTTGGGCTGTTGACAGTGGAAGGGCAATATTTCTAGCCACCATGTCTCTCATCACAATCTGGGTTTTTACCTGTTTTTTACGCTTTGATGACAGACAAACTACACCCGGGAAAATATCTCACTCATGCATTGCAGGAATGAATGTACTTTTTAATTTGTTAAGTTATTTGTTCTTTTCTGATGTTTTGTTGATGTTTTTACATTTTAAATCATAGGAAAATTGTCGTATATCCTGGGTTAAATTTGAACCCATATAATACATGTTACTATTTATGATGACAAAAACTGTTTTTTTTCATTCATAATGTTCTTTGAAATATAATAGGCAAAAATATATATAACACTTTTCAATTTTAGGTCAATCATGAGATTTTTTTGGTGATCTGTATTTTCCAAGACAGTTGAGTAATATGGTATTTTTTTATGTAGGCCTACAGGTGGGTAATAGTAAGTTTAGTTATTGATTTATTTAGATAGGCAACAAACAAAGTATCTGACACAAAAACTTGAAACAACAAATTGAATCATAATCATTTTCTGCAGTTTTGAATTGCTAGGGTCTAATTGAACTCAAGGATAAAATATGTTAGTAGCCTAAAAGGCATTAGGAGAGAAGAAGAAGAAAAAAGCTTTTCCTACTATGCATTCGCAGATCTTTCCATGTGTACTATCGAACTATGATATAGTTCAAAAGCTAAAAGCACATGATTAGTTTTAGGTCTTCACCATACTCTACATTAATGAATTCATTGACTGAGAAGTCTCTCCAAAAACTTTTGCCATATAATGCATTTTGGAGATCTATAACATGATTGACAGGAAGGAATGTTGGTGCGCTCTGTTACATTTGTCCAAGCAGGCCCTGGTTGCATCAGTCACACCTGGTGATCGCCTAAGGCTTACCAGTCTGCAATTTCATGGCTCAAAAGTACAATCTCTCATTCTGTCAACATACACTCCTGATGGAGGTACGCTCATTTATACTTGCGTGCCTCCTACTATTTTTGGGCAAAATGTATAGCTTAACAAATTCATCTGACCACCTGTCATAAAAATAAGACCATCAAACATCATTAAACTGCTTTAATATGGAAAGGCAGAACTTATTAGAACACTCATCCACGAAAAAATAACATTAGGTTTAAGAATGAAAATGACCAACTATAATTTAAAATATGAATAAATATTTTTTAAATAGTCCATTTGAACATTCATAAACATTTATGTATGGCAATAATTAATAATACGAATCGTAATAATCAGTTCAGTTTAAAAAAAAAAAACTTCTTCATAGTGGTGTATTAACAAATACAGAAACACAAAATAAACAGTTTTTTAATTACTCAAACTGTTAAATTAGGAAATATGTAGCAATCCTGAAAGCTTATAATGTGTTGGTGTCTAAATAAATACTGCCAACAAATAAATAAATCATCATTTTAAACCCCCTAATCCCTTCATGTTTAATGTGATGATGATAAGAGATAGACTGATTACTGTTGGTAATCATTTTGTTCCCTCAAGTGACATATTTTCAAGGATGGTGGTCTTCCAAAGTATGACTAATATTACTGCGGGTTAAGATCATAAACACAACTCCCACGCCAACCAGCCCCGCCCCTGCATTGAATGTTTAGCGAACCTCCTGCATGGACTTCACTGCGTTTAAAGCATCATAAACAAATCATAATTATGCCTTCATAATTTATACAAACAATCCCATTACCAAGATGATATTGAAATAACCATATAAGACACACAAATGTGGTGTTCATGGTTTTCCGATAATCAATATGCATTTAGTTACAATTAAATTGCATTTAAATCATGGTCAGTTAGAGTTCAGCCATATTTTAAACTAACAAGACATGTAAAAAAAACTTTAAACCTCTTGTTGTGTTTTTTTTTTTTAACAACAATTTTCTTGGGTCAATATGACCCGCTCTAATGTTAAATTAGCAAAAATATCACACAACGCAATGGAATGCAATTTTAAAAAGGTAAGCAGACTACGTTTAAAACTTTTTTTTTTTATCTAGATTTTCCAAACAGGTCAGTTTGACCCACACATGAACAACAAAGAGGGTTGGGGAGAGAAAAACAGACAAACCATAAAGCTACACTTTTTTTGATACATAAAAATATCTTGCAAATGATACAACAAGATGCATGAATGAGATCTTTGTTGTCATATACACATTTTTGCGTTGTATTTTATTTTTTGTATAAAAAAGATTTCAGCAGCGGGAAGGTTATTTCAAAATGCAGAGGCTATGGTATCGTACGTTTCTCATTGTGAAACTCATCAGACTAGCTAACATACATCATCTTGTTTTGGACAACAACAACAATTTCAATGCATACAAATGGGGAAGAGCTTGTTACATGTAAAAAGTAAATACTCAAAGTAAAATGCTTCAATTTGAGTGTAGGAAGATCCGGTCCTGTTCTAAACAAACAAAACAAAACAAAATATTGTGATTGAGTTGAAGAATTATCACCTTTAAGGACTGAAGGGATTCCACACCCCCATTATATCATCATACTGTGATATACATGCTTTAATTATATCAGTATTGATGGAGAAAAAACAGCAACCTTTGTTTCCATATTCAAAGCATGAGCACACTTAAATGCATCTGGATGTCACATTGAACTCCAGCAGCCGTCTGTGCCGTTGAGCCAGGGGCGAGTGTGGCCAAAGTTCAAAGGTTAGGCAAAGTGTGATGCTTTATTATTGTGGAAAAGTAATTTTCTATCCATTGATTTCAAATGATCATAAGCCTTGGGGGGGCATCAATGATTTAATACAGTCTCATAAAAAGCAATCGAAGAACAGTTGGAAGGAAGTAAATCTGTTTCGATTAGTTTGAATCTGATCTTTTTGTTTTATTGCTTTGATGAAGTGGGAAATGTTAGTCCAAAAATGAAAAACAAAGTGACATATGCAAATATTTTTCTCATGTGAGAGATTTAAAAAGTGCAGGGAGCGATCTGAGGCTTTAACAAATCAATACTCTCATGCATTTATTGTAATTTAAATGATGTGCAATGGTCAACAGAAAAGGCAAAACAACACATACGCATGCATTTGAGTGCAGCTCATTCATGAATATGTGCCTCCAGTCAGACAATGGAGCCGTCTTTAGATTTGCAACTGATAGCGTGTCGCGCTCAAATAGATCCTTCTCAGCGCTGACACCCCAAGTCAGACTCCTTGATGTTTCCCAACTTGGGTCGCCTCCCCGTGATTGACAGTTGGTAGATTGCCTGCCGACCAAACACAAATGTGAGGGAGGACACAGCCGACATAGTCGATACCCAACCTCCTGATGTGCCTGCACTTGCAGAAAAAATATCCACGCTCGCAAACAACATTATCATGAAAAGTAACTTTTTCATATACATGCAAAAGGAGAGCGGACCAAAATCCAACATTTACACAAGGGATAGCGCTATCAGCTGGGCTGATTATCGGTGCATAAATTGCACATATTTGGCATTTTGACAAATATCGGTATCTGCCTTTTTTACAACTCTGAAGACTTATAAAGCTGCTCTCGATGAGCGGCGAATGCTTGCGAACTTCACAAATTTGGTTTTTTTGTCAGGGTTTGTAAAAGGTTGCAAATGTGTTAACCGGCAGTTTTTACTTGTCACAAACAGTTTTTCTTGTTACAAAGCAATTTTGAACATGTTTAGAATTTTTTTTTCACTCCAAACTTTTTGGGAAACTTTTTACGAATCCTGACGAAAACCCCAAATTTGCTAAATTCGCAAGTGTTTGTCGCTTGGGGATATAACAGCTAAAGAGATCAAATTAAAATTGGGTTAATTTCAGGGGACTTTTTTTATTTATGTATTTATTTAAAATTCCACTTATCTTTATAAGAGACGCTGCTGAAACTGTGAGCTTTGTGCACTTATTGTTTTTGTTTGAAATTAAAACAAAAATAAGTGAAAGTTTACAATTTTGGTTATGTTTTTGTTTTATTCTCTATATGTTTGAAATAAATGAAAACAAAACATTACCCTTTAACAAACATGCTTAATGGCATTTCAACAAAGTTAACGTTATTTTTATTTTTTACACTAATATTTTCTTTTTACTGCAAATAACTATCCGCTCCAAATATTGGTTATCGACCTCTTCTTTGACCACTAATAATAGGTATCTGCCCTGGAAAAAGCACTTGGTCTATCACTAATTTACACATGGCATATGTGTATGTATTGTGGATTATGTACAATCTAAAAATAGAATTGTTGAATCAAATTAAGAATACAAATTGAAATGTTGACCAACTTCAATTTCATATATTCACTTTGGATTAATTGAATTCAATTCAAATTCAATTTTATTACGTCGGTCAACAATTCAATTTGTAATCTTAAATTGGTTCAACAATTCTCATTTTAGAATGTAGGGAGAGGATTATGGAGCATGGGGATGATGGAGGCAAGTGGAAACCGAGTGAGCCCAGAAAGAGAGCTATAGACACTTGGTTAACCCCAATGCTAAACCTAATCTCAACCCTGATTCCAACCCTAAACCTAACCCTAACTTAAACCCAATGCTAAATCTAAACCCAACCCTAACACCAACCTTAAAAGAAGAAGTGAGATGAGCAGCTAGCTATAGCACAATTTGAAAGAAATGATGACATGAGGACAAATACAAGTGCAGGGCATCTGTAGGGGAAACGGAGTGGGGTGGATGAGGGGAGGGGGGCTAAGGAGGTACTCAAGTATGGTGTAGGAAAGCGCTCGCAAAGGTGGGAGGAGAAAAGTGTGGAAAGGAGAGGGTGAAGTCAAGGGGGAATAAGACCCGCTGCCCATTTTACGCATTCACTACTCAGGTCATCTATGAAGTTCCCCTGCTTTGCTTTCAAGATGCACATCCGCCATCTCTACCTTTCCATGTTTCTTTCAAGAGGATTATCCTCAATTCCTGTAACGCTTTGAGGGGATCCGCGCTGAGGAAATGAAAGAAAAAACACATCAGTGTATATTCATCTAAAGATGTATTGTCATTGTTGAAATCACAAGAGGGAGAATGAGCGTGAGGTGCGCGGATAGAATGAAAAGGTCATTGTGTTGCCAGTGACCAGAGGGGGTATTTTGTGCAGGGAAATTGCACTGTATTGCTTTTGTGACAGAGGAAATGTAAACTGTCTGTGCGGGTGTGTGACCTCTCACGGAGAAAGACGGGGGACTAAATGGCCACAAAACACCCCCTGGGAGCGTTCTCTGTGTAACTAAAACTGCTTTATAGGCATGATAATGGCTGATTGTTCGCCATGTTCCGACAAGTTGGGCTTTGCAGATTAAAACAAAAAGCACAGCAACCTTTAAAAGTCACTTATACAAGGACATTTGTGCTGATATTGCAAACAAATAACCAAATAATTATAAAAACAAATTATTACTATTTTGGGGTATTTTCCAAAATAAGTTGTCCCAGTTTCAGATCAGATATACCTTATAGTAAACCCTTTTGAAGCACAAATTATTTGCATTGATTCACTGAATTCAATATATGTGATGAGGTAATATTAATTTAAAATAGTACATCTCCAAATTGGAACAGCCTGGCGTTTACTCCGGTACATTTTGTTAAAGAATGGCTGTAAATTCCACAGCTCCTCCCTGCCGCTCATAGTCAGTTAGGAGCTGGTGGAAAGAGTAGAAAAGCTGCCACCTCCTGGTTGCCTGAAATATTGCAACCATGCCGTTCAGAAATAAAATGCACTGAATGAAGGCTTCATCGCAGGCTGTAAAAATTATTTTGAAATGTTGACACAGAAAGCAGTTATTATCTTATATATTGTGTTCAATTTTAATAAAGTTTGGTTCCATTTTTTTTAAAATTAAAACATCATTTAAAATATATTTAAAATATTCTCCATTGCACATTGACTCATGTAAATGAAAAATCCTCATGTGCAGCAGCCCATCAAGGCAGAACTAAACACTCTATAATGTGACATCAAAATCTTAATGGATGACTGGGCATAGTCACACCATGTTAATGCTGCGACATTTCAACACTGCTGCGGACATCACATCTGCAGCCCACAAAGTGAAATGTGATTTAATACCACTTACTACATCCGCTGCAATAGAAATGCAGTACATGCAAGAGTGAACACAGACACAAAATCATGTACAATGTTACACTATAGACTATATTTAGTATTATTACTTGGAAAATGTTGCATGATGCAGGCATTAATATACACATGTCATCTAGTATTGATTGGGTAATATTAAGAACAGCAGAAATACAAACAGTATCAGGAAAAAAAAAGTTTTTTTTTTTTAGACGCATGGCAAAAATGTAAGCTCCAAAAATATACAGTATAATAATGACATGTTTGCAGGAAACTAAAAATAATTTAGCTTTTGGACCAAAGACTCAAATATTCAATGATTGTGCAAATATTGAGTGCATTCAAAAAAAAAAAAGGATATATGTTGGGGGGTTTTCTCTAAAGAAATGAAAACACTCACACACACTTTCAGTTTTTGTCGTTAAGGGAACGTGGGAGTCATATGAGGTTTGACAGCTTTAACTGAACCAATAGAAACTTAAACCGCCTGCTTGACATCTGGTGTCACGTATGGTGTCAGATCCAAATCAATATTAGAGAATAGAATAGAGTGCCCCGTTACTCCCTCTCCTCTGTCTCCTTCGTTCTCCCCCCTTTCCTTCTCTGTCGTTTCAATCTCCATTATTTTACGATCATGTCTACCGGATGTTCCTTTGCTTCTGTGAACAGGGTGACCCAGAAGCCACCAAACAAAAAAATAATGGTGACGATAAGACTTACAATCATGTTTCTATTCATTGCACTTCCACATAAGGGTCAAACTATCACTATATTAAAATTGAGTTAATCTCAGGATCTTTATTTTTCCATTGAAGCTAAAAGGCCTATAGTGACAGTTCTGTAGTTTTGAGGTCACATGAAAACAAAACATCCCGTCTCTAAATTCTCACCCGTCCTTGCCCCTCCCAGACCACCCGCATCAACAAGTTGTCCATATGTATAGCTGTCTGATTACTTGTTACACTACTTTCCACTTGTCTCCCTTTCGTCGTCTCCTCTCTAAGACACCCCACCCCATTTCACCATACACTTTCTCTGCCTTCCACTTTAACCATGTCCCCTCCCCTTGTAATGGAGACCTCCCACGCCAGGAGCAGATTGCCACACACTCATCACCCCCTCATCTACTTCCCAATCCCCCGGTCACTCTTTAGGTTTCAAACTCCATTTGGCTGATCCATTAAGAAATGATTTCGAAGTGATTCGGACAGTTGAGGCGAGCCAGTTAGAAAGCCAGCTGCCATGTAAACCATTCATTTATTCATCTTTACATTGATTAATGGAGGGGTGGGTCAAGGGTCAACCTTTTATTGTGCAAGTAGCTTGACCTGAAAACAAATAAATACGGCTGCCGTCCTTCTTCCCCGATATCTGACACTCGTGTTCTTGTTAGACCATCGGTGGCTGACCTTGTTTCGTGACAGTTGGCTGAAAATTAACATTGGATAGAGATAGCAGAGCATGTTTCCAACATCTGTTCCATGTTTGAATGTGGTGCGGTACGAAAGTGATTTCACATGCTGATCTGATGATCCAGGTTTTCATTCATGAAATCAAGCATTTTTTTTCATTGTTTTGTTTTTGCAGCTCTACGTGCCATTAGTCTGGTAAACTGTTCAAACTTGTTATATTCCCATGAGTTCTAGCTCCATAGCTGCGTGTCCATTGCAGTTTTTCGCAAAAACAAAAGCGATATTGTACTATTTCGATAAAGTACAATTTCGACTTGTCGGTGTTTCCATTGAAGAGCGTTTCGCTTCTGAGGCGCAATGAGCTCTTTGCGCAAATCCACTACTTCCTGAACTCAGCACCACTCCTTCATTTTCTGTCCTCAGTAACCATGACGACAATGGCCAGACACACCTGGATTAATCAGTTTGCCCAATCATGAAAGACAGGAAATAAAAGAGTGGTGCTGAATTCAGGAAGTAGTGGATTTTGTATTTATTTTTTATTTTTTTCCCCCTCTGTAGAGCTCAGTATTGTTCATTCATCATGTCATCATCATTGCTCTCTCTTTTTTTATATATTATATATATATTTTATTTTGAATGTGGGTGAGTATGTGGGTGAGTATGTGTGTGTCAATGTGCGTGTGCGTGTGTGCATGCGTGTGAGTGTGTATTCATTAGTTCACCTAAAACCTATTAAAAAAAATCCCATAGCGTTCACCTAAATCGAACACTTCAGAACCCAGCCAGAGCCGTGAGGCCGTCAGGAGACCCGAGGAAGGACCAAAGAAAAGAAAGGAAAGTGAAATCCAGCACCGACCAGACACCACCCACCACCCACCGGGCCAATAACCAGAGTCCTTCACCAACCCCAGAAACATCCAAATTCCAACAAATCAGGGAGACCTCAAGAGACCAACTACAGGAAGTAGTGGATTTGTGCAAAGAGCCCATTCTCATAATGTCCCATCTCGCGGGATCTCGCAGTTCTGTAGGAGGTGCTCATGATGTTTACGGAAAACAGACGCCTGCGGTTGTTAACATTACTTTAAAAACATCTTCCTCCCCTCATCGAACGTGTTGGGCAATTTGGTGTTGGTGTGTGCGCGCGCTTATAACTCGTATGGTGCGGACGGATGGATTTCAACGACGACGCGCGTCGTATGTCGCTTGTTGCCAGGGGCAACGGCCATTTCTCATGCATCGATATGGGCGGCATATTGGCTTTATAACTGAATCACTTTGAGCTTAAAAAGACTTGTTATCCCCTCCGGAGGCAGCTCCGACACAAAAGCGAGTGGCCCCCGTACTTCCTACTTCCTTTCCTCCGTGACCGGGCGGGGGGTCACATGAATACAGGGAATGCGCAAAAAGTGTTTCCATTACACTTTTGCGAAATACTTCTATTTCGACACGCCTCAAAAACCATCTCATGAGAGCGTAAAAACTTTTTTGCGATATTTGAGAGTTATTTATTTTTTTTTAATCATGTGTTTCCTTTACCAGCTTGCTTTTGCGCAAAACTGAGGGTAATGGTAAAGGGTGCCATTCAAGAATATTGACTGGGTGTGAGAATATACTATACGACAGTAACATAAAAACTATGGAGCAAATAATTAAGTACTGTCTGTAGGGTATTAACGAGCTGAGCACTTTGATACAGATTTACAATGCTTACCCAGTCAACAAAGAAGCAAAGCCTTCACAACGTGTGTGACCCGATACCTGGTTTCTCAGTCCGCTGATTGACAGTAATGCTATTTAATCAAATGTCAAACAGCGCAGGTTTATGATACACAAGCCAACCTTTCAATCGCAGCTTCAGGTGAAAGGAATTTGTGTGTACTATGAACAAAACACACACGTTGCTGAATGCAATAGTGAGCAGTCAGTTCAAGCGGTATATCTGTCTATTATGTGTGTTAGTTTAAGAAAAAAATGAGGGGGGAGGAAAAGTCGTCAGTTCAACGTCTTGTTTATGTGCTTGTCATTTATTCCCTGTCAGTGGTTGTGTATAAAGGGGGAATTTCTCACATTTCAAAACACTCCCCTGCCACTTCAGAAATAATTGGCCAGTTTATTGTGCTGAAAAGACTCCATGTCCAGTAGAATTTCGTTTTTGTTCCCACAAACAATGCAGCTGCCAAGTGCTCTCTCCCTCACCTCTTTTCTTGCTGACAATGTGTCAACATGGAGATGTCAGCAACAACGACAATAAAAATGTGATTTGAGAATGATTGAGATCGCACATTGGTCAAGTCTCATGCTCATTCATTACTGTACAATGGCGGTGGAGTCTATTTTGTAGGGATCGCTGAGTGGATTGGGTGGAATAGCAAAAATTGATTTTAGTGCACCTGAGTAGTTTTGACATTATTTTGTCTCACTTCCCAATTTATTTTTGTTTAGGTAACAAAATCATATTATTCTACAAATTGTTTTTTTGTGTGCAACTCATTTCAGCTGAAATACACCATGCTCCATGCCCCAGTGAGGATGTGTTCTTATTACAATAAAATCCAAACTCTTTGTGTTGAATCATGTAAATCTCACATGCCAAGAACTGCTGAGCTCAGGAAAAAGGAGCAAAAAAAAAAAACTCATTGACTTTGTTTGATTTTCTCCCCAGGCTCACTTCTTTCATTATCTTCTCATTTGTTCCTGTAACCCACAGTGGCTCACAGTAGCACATGATTACACTGAAGGAGTGTTAAAACAACAGGTAATGGACTCTATAGTTGTTGACAGCGCAGCTGCACTATCCGGATTTTTGTGCCAACGCAAGCCTTGATGCGTTTGTTTGGGAGTCATCATAATTCATTCATACATGTGACAGCAGTGTGCATAAAACTTTGATATATGATACATGGATGGCAACACTCAAAATAAGCGGCTTACCATCGCAGTTTGCAAGGATTTTTTTTCACTTCAAATCGACACATTGAAAAGCAAAACTGCGAGTCACACGCACATTACAACACTCTTATATCGCATACAAGCAGAAAGTCAAACGCAAAAGCAAAGCTTTTCAGTTGACAACACTGGAAGATGGCAAAAATGACAAATTTGTTGCTTGTTTATTATCATGATGACTATAATTGACCATCATGACATCACACAGGGTGTTTATAACCTTAAGACAAAAATCTGAACTACTCGAAAAAGTTTTTGTGTGTCTGTATGTGGTGTTAAATTATGGAATAATCTCTGTTTACAACATAAACTATGCAAAAGTATTTATCGATTTAAACAACGTTATAAACGTTATTTAAACAAATGGTCTGGTCACAATATATTGAGAAGTCCTTCTGTTAAGATGACATCAGTGCTTTCTGTCTGTGTAAATATGCACTTGCTTCTTTTTCTTCCATTATCGGTATTTTGTTCATTATCATTGTTGGTATATCGTTTAATACCGTTTCTGGTATATACTGTCCTACCAGTGTTAGCATTGTTTACTTCCCACATTTGTGTATTTGTGTTGTTAAAATTTTAACACTTATTGTTTCTTATGGTAATGTCACCATGCTAAATCATTTGTATTCTCAATTTTTTCCTTGGTTATTTAATAATTATTGCATTCGGGGTACTTGTTATTTATTGAGTTTTAAGGTTAAGTAGCAGTGTAGCTTGGAATTTTGAATGGGAGATGGGGGTGGGATTAAATAAGTTTTTTTCCCCATTCCATTTCAGGCAGAATTGGACTTTATCCTTTTGTTGTTGATTTTGTTTTTTCTTTCTCTCTTTCTTTTTTTTGCTGTTATTTCTCCTAGTGGAGCTTGACACTGACTGTGTGCTTTGTTATTGCCTGAAACAAAAACAAAAAAATAAACTAAATGAAAATGGTACAGGACAAGCAAATGAAATTAGTTATTTAAAAAAAGGGACAAAAAGATGCAACTAAATAAATTCAAGTATGGTTTCCTTGTCTAAACAAATAGAGTGCATTGAAGTTTATTTCCTATAAAATTACAAAATTGCCATAGGTCTGTTGTAAGACTTTGCGTGGTGCAGGCTCGCTAACTTTGAGAGGGGTGGCGTGGAGGAGGACCGCCGTTGTGTTCGGCTTGGGTTCGAATGCTCAGTGAGCTCAATTGATCTGGAGGTCCATTTACAGTAATTCAACAACATGAGGTGTTTCTCGTGTCGAGATTGCCTGCAGCACAGTATAATTCTGTTTTTATATTCTCTAAATCAAAGGCGCAAAAGGTATTCTTTGTTTTGCTGTAACGCTGTTTTTATACTTGGCACACACACATTTTCCTTGATACTTTGTGGCATATTGGTACACAGAGTGAACAATAACCCATTAAATTTTGCTGCGAATCAGTTTCCCTTTTCAGTGTTTGAAAAATGAAATGATAAAAAAATGGTACGGCCTAAAATGCGAGGCAATTTGCGATAACAAAACTAATGCTTCCATGTTAACAAGTCAACAACTTATTGATACACTTAAACGCACACAAGCAAGGTTGCAATGTTCTCGTTTCCACCAGTCTCAGTCTGACTCACTGCATAAATCCCTCTGATAGTTCTCTAGGGTAGTGCAGCTATTTGACACACACGCACACACACGCGCGTTATCCACCTCCATCATGACTAAAAATGAAGAGATGCTTAAATGGCTGTGTCAGAGTCCCACAAGCAGCTGTAATAAAATATCTCCAGTGTGCATTCTGATCAATGGAGTAGAGAGGAGACGCAAGCTGGCAGGGTTAATGGGCCCCTCTCTTTTTAAATACCATCTGAGGGACTCTGGGGAACAGAGATTGAGAGAGAAGAGTAGGGAAATGAAAATAAGGTAGCGAGCAAGACCAAAAAGAGCAAAGAAAAGCGTTAAATAATGTAATGGGGAAACAGTTACTGTATATCATGGAACAAGGAACTATTAAGAATGTAATACAAGAGTGGGTCAATGCAGATATCCATGGCAACCATTTATTATTTTCGTGTTGAGCATTTGCATATTCTTTATGAGAATTAAGGTCTGTTATGGATTTGAATGTACAGTATATGAACTGCATTATAATCCAACATTAAATGGACTAATACAAGAAAAGTGTAACTTAACTCATTGAATAAATGTTTTGAATAGGACAAGTATGTCAAAACAAGTCAACTTTATATAGCACCTTATGTAAAGAAAAACTCAGTGCTTTACATAAAAACAAAAAAAATCATGGCCAAGCACCCACTCCCTCCTCCTTACCACCCACACAGCCTCTAGACACACAAACAGAATGTATGTGCGTGCCATGTCATTTTGTCAACCCCCAAAAAAAGTGCCATTAAATTTTAGCCTGCTCTCTTGAACATGTATTTTGGTAGAAAAAAAATAAAACAATTAGTCCACATGAGCTTTTTTTTTTTTTTTTTTTAATCATTATTGCTTAGCCTGTAGAAGTAATCCGATATTAACATTGTAAAATATAAAAAAATATTTATACATTACAGCAGAATTTTGGCCATTTTGGCGGATCATGTTGAAGGGCACATCAATGTTTTAGTAGTGAAAGAGAAACATGAAAAGTTAAAACTTTTTGCATTCAATTAAACCTCAAAAATTGAAGACAATTCACTCAAGAAAACTTGATGTTTTCTCAATGAAACAGAAGAAAATAACTTTATGAATGATTATTGTAAAACATGTACTAGTTGTTACATAACAAGCTTTAGGCTCTGACTTCAGGGAAAAAAGAAAAGTGAGACAGGCTAGTATGCGCTCAAAATACAATTTCATTTCAAACAATCAAAAAAGTCAGACAAGATACTTGGAATAATCAAAAACATAAAAATCAACAGAAATTCAAAATAGCAAGAACTATATAAAAAAAGACTTGATTTAGGCCTCGTCCACACGAAAGCCAATTTCAATGGCTCACAAGTTTCTTACTGTTTAGGCCGTTTGTCCAAACGATGGCGCGGTTTCGGAGCTTGAAACCGATCACACACAAAGATTTTAAAACGCGCCCGGATACACGGGGGGTGGGGGGGTGGGGGGGATATAGCACCCACTTCATCGTCCACTTGGACAAACACAAGTGTTTTCCACTGGGCTGGAACAGCTGCAACTGTGAGCACTGATACCAGCATTGATCCAAGCTGGGTTTTTGTAATGGACTCCAATAACAGCTCCATTACTTCTGGCACATGGAATTTGTGTGTGGGGCTGCATTGAAGATTCAAATTCACCCATTTGCACGCACACATATATAGTAACAATAGTCATTCACATTTGAATGAACGGAAGCAAGCGGTTTATGAAACAATACAGAATATGACAATATAATGAATTTACAATTGTTTTTCTTTTTTTTATTGAATCAACAGGTAGCAGCAAACTTTATTTTCTTGCCAAGAAGCAAAGCTAAATTGTTTTTTTGGTTTTGGTTTTAAAGCTCTGCTGTAATCTAATTTTGACATCAAGTCAAAATTCAGGACATAGTGAAAACAAACAAGTGACATTACTGAGAAATGATAAATATTTCATACTATATTAATGCAGTGTACTTTTAAGCTTTTGAGCCACTCCTCCTGACGAAGGCTACACCGTTTGTTTACGGTTCATGTTCAGTTTAGTGAATGATTTTTACTTCAGAGTCCATACACTTAATACATTTCTTAACATTTTACTGTTCAAAATTGGATACACTCAAACGCAGTCCCAGCCAGTCAATAGTGAAAAGTGTAATCGTTCATCCAAGCAATTAATTGTGGTGTTAAACATGCTAGCCATGTTACACTTTGGTTAGTTTAGCCTTTAGCATGGCTTCACAAAAAACAAAATCACTGCAAGCAAGCGTCTGCTTGAATTAAACACCAAACGCAGGGTTGAGTCTCCGCCTCGCTGCTCGCTGGCGTTCGTCAGTACCGGCAACCTCACTCGCTTGGTAAACTACAGTATTGCCCAGCTTTTCAGCGGGTCAAAAAAGAGAGCGCTGCTAAGAACTGCATTAGAGGTGAGCCACTCTTTCTCCTGCTGCGTCTTCCTTTTTTTCTTTGATGAGAGCCCCTTGAACGCTTCCACTTTTTCACTTGTATTCTGGTGGCCATGGTAAATACTTTAACTAATGTTAGCACTATTGCTATCAACAGTTTTAAACAAGTAAATACTTACCACTAGCTCTGGGTGACTACAGACCTGTACAGGACGCCGTGTGTGCACTTTGCAGTCCGTTCCCAAAGCCAAAGCTGGTGCGAAGGAATTTATTTATTTATTTTTAAATGTTGGTGAATATGTGAATGTGCCGATTTTAAGTGCACCGCACCGTGTCCCGCTCCAAATAGCCTACACATGTGTCATCCGCACCGCACCGCACACATCCGTGCCCGCCGGTGCGGAATACTATATATTGACTATAAAATGCAATTGCACCGCCAGAAAATGTTCAATTGCGCAATTGGATCCCTGTTTGGTGTTTCATTTACCTTTCGCCAACATGTCTGTGGTGTGGATGCATTTCAATTTATATTGTGCTTTGTTAAAATTCCAGTGCTAAATAGGCCTAAATATTTTACAATAATTTTATAATTTTAATTAATTACAATAAATGCAATGATAAAAAAAAAAAATTCCATAATTTTTTTTCAGCGTTCATTTCGGTGCATCCCTGATATATATATATATATATACACACACACTGTATTTTGTGATCCACAGGAACTTGTGAAGTATAGCGACCACTGACGATTAACGTGTGTGTGTGTTTGTGTGACTGCGTTACTCGGAAGAGCAACCCATGAACACTGTGAACTCAAGTTCAATGAGGGATATGTGCATCCGTCGCGCCGTCTTCCGCAAACCCAAATCGGAGCCCCGGTTGTATCGCGGCTACAACTACAAGGCAAATTAAATCAATGGTCTTCCCACTGGCAGATGGCTCACTTTAACACTCAGTTAGCCTTTAGATAATTGAGGCGTTGACTCGGCAGCGGTCATAAAAAACGGATGGCTTGTTTATAGGTTTCGCTGAAATAGATCAGCAGAGGTTAAATAAATGAAATCCCATTTGTCAAGAAGAAAAAGCCCAGTAATAATAAATGTCCACCCCCTCCCTCAGACTTCTTCTGCAAACACCTCAGCTGTTTGGCCTCATAAATAGAGGAGGAGAGGGAAGATGTTCCCCACTCCGCGCAGCTTGGACCCGGCGCCTTTCTGCCATTGATAGCAGAGCCGTGCTTAATGACACGCTTCTTCCTCTCGTCCTTCCTCTCTTTTCGCCGCTTGTTTTTCGTTCCTCCTCCCTCCTGCACACAGTGTGATAAGTAGCGAACCAGCGAAGCCTGTAATTACAATCTTACCGAGGAACCCTGGCCCAATCTGTGTATAAATCTCACCATCCAATTACAAGATGTAATAATTTTGCAGTCAAGCTGGTAATGAGGTCTAATACTCATGCATGTGATAATCCTCCCCCCCGGATGCTGACTCTATCAGATGTTAGCTTTGTAATTATACTGGCAGAAAATCATTATTTCATGTTCAGCAGAAAAATGGGCTTGGTGGGGGGAAGTTAATTTTCTCTATGCTCTGTCAAGCATAGACAAAATTTTAATGATCTAATCATTACCCCCGACTATCCCCGACTGCAGTTGACCCATGTTACTTGTGTGAAGCAACATTTTGTTCGTTTAAGAGTCCCTGATATGCAGTAGAGGTTTGCCAGGTAGGAACCGTTTTATTAAGCAATTATAGGACAATAAAACTATCATGCTAATGATATGGAAATCAATATTGTTGGGGCAGCTGTGTCATTTAACAGCTGCTTGGAACATAAATCACATTTTTAATTGTAAGCTGTTAACATTTCCACATTATTGCTTTGTGGGTTTTTCTCCATTAAAAGCTTGTGTGTGCTTGTTTTGTGTGTGTTGGCGGGGCATGTGTCTGAAGAGCTGACACCAATCGTGAGTGAAAAGGTCAAACATTGACATGAACATGTAAACATCTCTGTTTAATCTTTTTGTGCACTTTCTTTTTGTCTGATATGTATTGATGTAAAGATCAACAATATGTCACAGAGTATTCTGTACGGTAACCAATAGTGAGTATATGACTTCACTATTATTTAAGAAGCACTAAATTGCAACTCTTGGTATTCCAATGCACTTTTTAACACAAGCAGGACCACAGTCCTTATATCCGTATTAAGATGCTGATTCCTATCACTCAACTCAACTTTATGTTTATGAAGCACTTTAAAACAACAATCGCTGCATTTTAACCCCTTCGGATCCATAGATGATTGCAGTGGACATGACATATTTGCATGTCTAAACCAATAAAATAGATGTCAACACTTCCGGTGCATGATTGGATCCTAGCTAATGAAGGATATTATAACATTTTAATACCTATTTTCATATATCGATTATTGTTACTGATCATGAACATTTAATTCTTCATTTTAAGTTTGTCAAAGTGTCTTGTGTCCTGAGCAGGGCACATGATGTTGACCTCGTATGTTCTGGGTTAAAGCTGGGACCATATTATTTAGTCTAGAAAAGTTCCTTCTCATCACTTTGTACGAAAACATATTTTCGCCCTTGATTTTGCTATACACTGATTGGTCCAGAATTTCTTGTTTTATTTTGTACACGTA
This sequence comes from Vanacampus margaritifer, assembly GCF_051991255.1. Classification (NCBI taxonomy): domain Eukaryota; kingdom Metazoa; phylum Chordata; class Actinopteri; order Syngnathiformes; family Syngnathidae; genus Vanacampus; species Vanacampus margaritifer. The sequence continues at coordinate 12,767,761 of NC_135440.1, read as the reverse complement.
CATTGTGGTCTTGAACAGAACTTGTTTTGCTTTTCCATTAGTCACGGTCATTGGTGCTTTTGGGTCAAATGATAAAGTGAGATTTTGTTATGAAGAAGAATATGAAAAGTGCCTTGAAAATATACATATTTTGGCTAGAGACGAAGACAGCTGCAACTGCACTAAGAGTTCTATTGTTTGACATGTCCTTCAACTGTATAACACATTTGCTCATTCATGAAGGGAGAGATATTCTGCTTGGAGACTGAATTGTAATAAAAGGCTGGCCCTTCGAGAGGAGGGTGTGCATTGTTGATCAAAACCTGTCGGAGTTTGATTCAATGGTGTAACAGGAGATCTCCTCTAAGAATTATCCTGCGCAGGAAACTCTGTTCATTTCTCATCTCACCAGTTGGTTTATTGGACACGCAAAAAGTTATGGATTAACTACACCCCTCAGTTGGTGATTTTAATATACCTTCTTCAGTTGGTGACCCTCCGACGGCAAGGCGTTTGACGGTTGTTGCGTTCGCGGACGGTTTGAATTCCTGGCGCCATATTAATTGAGGTAAGTGGAGATCTTATCCACGTTTGAGGAATTCTTTCTGTCTAGGAGCGCTCCGGCCGCCATGCGTTCTTGTAAGATAGCCAAATCAAGGGTGAGATTTGTGTGAGCAGAGGTAGAAGTTTAAGTTGTTTGGTTGTATGGAGTCAATAATTGTGGAATTTCCTACGGTATTTTAAGTATACATATTTGTGGTGCACATTGAATTGAATAGCGATCGCTAGTAAGTCAGTCTGGGAAACATTTTGTCTTTACAAATTTGTTTTTACAGACGATAGATACGTAGATAATTGATTTGAAGTCTATGTATATGAGATAAGAGATATATGAAGTTGAGAGTAAGTCAGTCTGGGAAACATTTTGTCTTTACAAATTTGTTTTTACAGACGATAGATACGTAGATAATTGATTTGAAGTCTATGTATATGAGATAAGAGATATATGAAGTTGAGAGTAAGTCAGTCTGGGAAACATTTTGTCTTTACAAATTTGTTTTTACAGACGATAGATACGTAGATAATTGATTTGAAGTCTATGTATATGAGATAAGAGATATAAGATGAAGTTGAGAGTAAGTCAGTCTGGGAAACATTTTTGTCTTTACAATTTTGTTTTTACAGACGATAGATACGTAGATAATTGATTTGAAGTCTGTGTATATGAGAGTAAGTCAGCTGGAGAAGCATTATTCTTTTACCAGCGTTAGATGTGTGGGCATTGGTTTTACGTCCATACATATTTAAGTTGAGAGAAGTCGGCTCAAAAAGCATCTTTGTCTTGATCCCTGCCTGATGCGCGGGAGAGACAAACACTTTGTTTTTATGAGTAATAGATTCTTGGGTAATTAGATACAAAGATCCTTGAATAAGTGTTGCCGATTAAAGCTGCGGGAGGATCGACTGCTTCATTTTCTAGGGACAAAGGACTCAACTTATAGGAAGTCAGATTGACATAAAACGGATTTAGTACGCCGTTTTAAGATTAATCGATAGGTCTATGAATAATTGGATATTGACATTTTTAGACAAGATATAAGAGATAAGATGTATTGACTCAACTCGTGGAAGTCGGGCTGACTAAAGCATATTTGATACGACGCTTTAGATCAAGCCAATAGGTCTATTGAATATTCGTGATTAAAATTCAAAGACAAAGAAACTGTTGAAGCTGGGGTAGCGCAGTTGACATCCGGATATTTATGTGTTGATATGTCGTACAAAACGACATGTCTTGTCTGTCCGTTGTGTGTATGCCGTCTGATCGGTGAAGAAACTCTAACGTTACGGTAAAATCTTAAAGGGACCGCGACGAGAACAGTTGATTAATTCTGTTATAAGTGAGACGTCACTTCATTTAAATATTAATACAACTGAACTATGATAATCTACAATATAATATAATACAAATCAATAAGCTATAAAATACCTGAGTTAATAATTAAGACGAAACATGGACACTCTATTTGAACTCAAAACACAGTGGTTTGACCCGAATGGGATTCCGTTGAGTTTAGATGGGATGACGCTGGATAAACAAATTGGGAACGCATGCGCTGTGGCTATAGGGATTTTACCTACAAAGGCTAAACGAGAAACAAAAAAAGAACTTTGCGACTGGATGCAAGACGGCTGTAGAAAAGGTTATTTTCCGTCATTACAATCTGCAGTGTGTCTAATCTCTTTGATGAAGAACGTTGAACTTGCATGTGTGAAAAAACGTCACGAACTAGATGAGCTGGTGCAACACACATCTGTAATTTCTTCGAGTGGAAGAAAAGCCAGAAATGATCGAAAGCTTGTTGACAAAATAATGAATAATGCTAGAATACTAGCTTTAGGTATTTTTGTGAAGTTATAACCATTTATATAACTAAATAATGATATAAGACTAAATGATTTGACCTGATATGACTTCCGCTAGTCGGAATTAAAGCTTCCGGATTAATCATACCGTTTAAATAATGACTTAAAATGTAATTAATATTGAACGACGGGACTTGATTATATTGTGAAAAAGGTTAGTTTATTCTAATAAGATATGGCATTTGTTCGATGGTTTTAATGACGGCAATTTAACTTTGAATGTGCGTACACGGCGACCGCCCGTTAATAATGTTATGAGTGTATGTAATTTTATATAGAGGAGAGTCCCGGACGTATCTTTAAGAAAAGTGTATTGAAAAAATGATGAATACTGAAATGTTGCTTTGCAAATAAAATAACTGTATAATACAAATTTATGTAATAAAACAAATTAAGCCGTTTAATAAGCGCTAAACGGGATAAATTAATTAGACGGTAAAATTACTAATAAAACTTCTAACGCTAAAACCCGCAATTGTCTGCGTTAAATAATTGAACGACATTATATAAATTGTTGCCGTAACTGATTTTATAAGCCCCTTACATAAATTTCTTAAGCACTAATGTTGAATACTTAAACTGGCTTCAAGAGTGCAAATACGTCATATTTAAAAATTATGTTTGCTATAAAACGAACGAATATTAATACACAAATAACATAGAGAGGTATAGTTTTAAGATATTATAAAATTTAGATGCATGTCTTATGCTTGTAGAGCATGGGTGGCTTTGACTGATTGTAGTTGCTATGACTCATTCCCTTTCTCGGGTTAAAAAATGCCAACAGCCATCAATCTTTGTAATGAGGTCAAATAAAATGTTTTTATAAAAGGTAATGTTAATTGTGTGATTGTTTTAGATTAAATAGTTTAGTCTCTACTCTTATTTTAATAATAATAATAATAATAACTAAAAACAAATAACTTGGATGGCAATTAATGTGGAATAATTCTTATATAGATGATTGTTTTTTCCCTTATGATTTTGTTTGTGCGCGAGAACATTGTTTAATAAATTTTAAATATCTTTTCAGAATCAGGAGACACACCCATTAAGGACAATTGGGGTCGCACCAAAGTGCCATGTTCCGGTCCTGGGGATGAAGTAATGTGTTAATTATAATTTAAAAGGAGTTTTTTATTTATTTTTTTCTCCGACGTTTATAAATAGAAAGTAATTTTAATCTCTCCTGAATATATTTAACCTTTGAATTCGACATTTGAAGTCTCATTACAAACAGACTGGGGAAGCTATCTGGAAGAAACACATTTTTGACATAATTTGAGGTGCGATGTAATTAAAAATCATTCCTGCTTTGACGTTTGACCAAAGGCTGACTTTACGGGCTGCGGCCTCCATTGAGAAAACATTAATTGAAAACTACACACTTATTAATTAACTATATTTGTAAATTGTTAGAGTATATCTGTCCTATTTTATCCTAAGTATTATTTATGAAGGTATGCAAAACATATTAAATTAAATATTGTAAACCATAACAAATATTGACATATAATTAGCAATTATTTAAAATTGTAAACTTTCATTGTTTTAATTATTATTTTTTATTATTTTTATTTTTATTTAATTTTTTTTTTAATAAAGGAAGTTTTTGGTTTTAATATTTACTGACATGTTATAACCTAAATACTGTTGGGGCAGATTTTAATGTTTTCAGTCGAGTGAGGATTATTGGTCAAGGGTCATTATTTCGGAACAAAGTCAACTGGCGGGACACAGACCTCTTTAAAAACCCCCACCCACAAAGAAACTGCAACTGCCACCACCATCAGAGGGGCGTGATGCAGCCATCATCACAAAACATCCTGCCAATACCTGATGGAGAGGGGAGGTTCCTGGCGCCACCTGTTGCAACAATGACTGTGCCATCATATACAAATGTGATAAAAGAAAAACTGCTCCACTGCCCAATGCACACAATGCTCCGCACGAACTGTCCTATGAAAAACTGCTCCATATGCTCTGCACAAGCGTCCTTAAAGCATTCCTGCGTCCAGAACTGTCCACTACGATGGTGACTCAACCCCACAAACAATGCTTTCCTTGAATTAGTGATACCAGGCCATATGATGTGATACTGACTGTTTACACTGCACTCTATTTTTGACAGATATAAGGTGATAACATCTACAGTAAAACATTTCGTAAATATAATGAACTGATTGACAACACTATATACACACAGATTTATTACATTTTAAAAACGTTTGATGTCTATTTTGATTTGATCTGATTTGTTTATCTCTGTCTATTTTGAAACAGTCAGCTTTTTGGACAAACGTCAAAAAGGGGGACTAGCAAGCTTAATGGTAACATTAAAACTAAGGGCAACTTTATGTATTAATAATAATTGATGAATTGGCTGAAAACTGAGATTCTTTGTAAAATTCATTGGCATAAGCTACAATATTTTTATAGTACAAAAGATAATACAGGTAAATTTCGTCTGGTTTCAGAAATTGAAACAGCTAATATGAATACAGATAAGATACAATTTATTTCAATCTTAATTATTATATTTTACTTTTTTAAGTTTGGTCTTCTAGTGTTTTCCCGAATTCTCTTTTGAAATTTAAATAGTTGCTTGGGACGCATTGTCGAATTTGCTGGTTAAATGTAAAATTTTCCCCTCTTTCTAAACAAAAAGCAAGCAAAATTTATTTACTGCAAAACTTTATATATTAGTCTGAAAGAGTCTCTAAAGCGATTTTTTTTTTTTTTTTTCAGATGGGGGAATTATTGGTTGGTCTGGGTATATCGTCGCGAAGGACACAAACAGTCCATGTTAAATAAATAAATTTAAAATTAAAAGTTAGTCTTAATGCGATAATTATAGATAGTCCGTGAGAATGAATTTTACAGGAGGACAATTGGGGATTTCCTTGACCATGGAGAAGGAGTAAGTTTTGGCAGGGACGGCGAAAATAAGGTGAATATGTTCCATTTCTATTTCTATTTTTCCCTTGGGGCCCTGGGGTTAGATGTTATTTTTTGATTTTATTTGTTGACGAAAGTTGCATTTATTTAATGGCTGGAAGCACATCCATGCTATATCTATAACAATAAATATTATAAAACATTCCAATAATTATTACATTCTGTAAACAAAATTGGCCTCGTCAGATTTGAACTGGCTAAAGATTTTCATTTTTTGCATTTAAGAATGTGCTCAGGTCATTAAAGTCAGCCAAAGGCTGGATCCTAATTAAATGTCACAACAAACAGAATTTTTTCCCACAGGAGAGGCCTACAGAACTTTACTAACATTTACTAACTCCTAACTATATAACACTACCAAAATGCTCTTTCAAAAAGAAGGGATGCGAATAAATGTTTATTAGTGACTAAATGAAAATATTTTGCACCCAGATAAGGTGATGAAAAGGTCAATCTAGTCCAGTCCACGGGGCACCTGGTTCCACATCTTGCCTATTAGACCAGCCGGAGGTCCGCCTTCTACTCAACCCCCACCTTCAGGAGCCAGCCACCACCGGGAATCAACAGAGAGACCAGCCAGCTGCTCCAGTGACCAGACGTGCCAGCCGAGAGGCCATTCAACTGCTTCCAGTGTCAGCTAACGAGCTGAGGAATTACTACATGAAGATTGAGTTTCGCTGAGGACGTCTTTCGAATGGAAACAGGAGGAATGTGTCCCTTTTTCCAGGGCATTCCACAAAGAATGAGTCACAACTTGGGAAGATAAAATCCCGGTGACCGATTTTTGCACCCCTGGCAGTTGGAGAGAGGCAGAAGGACCCTCTTCACAAAAAGGCTCTGTTCAACCTTCTGCTGATGCTGCTCAAGGAACCTGAGTGCACCATCCACACAAGAAAATAAAGAAAGTGACGACTGTTTAAAAAAAAAAAAAAAAAGAAAAAATCACAAGATGGCTGCTTCGAAGAGACAATGCGTCTTCAATTGCGTCTGCATTACGACACTCTTTCTTATACTGACTGTTATGCCAATTTTGTGTTTTTGGGATCCCCTAACCACATCTATAAACGCAACCACAAAAATTCGGGCTAAGCGAGACATGAACTCTCCACACATTCCCTGGGTTATATCCAAAACGTATGATGACTCAGTCACGGTGACAGTTGCCCCAAACACAAACACCTCTGTCAAAATTCCCATTACGTCATTAAAGGGATTTAGAGGATGGGAAGAGACAAGGGGAGGAATATGGGTGAAATATTGGTGGTATTTGACAGGAAATGTTGCGCAACTAGATTGGGGTACTTTTATAACCACCCAAAGTGGACAATATTGGCCACCGGGAAAAAGCAAGGAGGCTGTTTTCTTTTCTAAAAGGACAACACTGCGTAAAATGGGAGGTCAACTAGAATTAACCTTTTCCATTCCCGACGGGAATATACGACCAGCTAATGTAACTCTGTACAACACCTCCTGTTTTGGATTACTGTTATGGGCATGGTCCCACGGCGTTGACCCACGTTTTCCTATTCTAATCTGTGTAAATAAGACTATGAGTAAGCTAGACCAACCAAAAATGACTAAATACTCAATGGAGAATGGGATAAAAGCTGTAAGTGTACCGATTGATAGTGTAATTGAATGGTTTAGGGTTACTACAGGAGTATCCAAAAGCAGCAACAATTGGCTATTGCTAGCACACGAGGCAGCACACGCCTCTGGTAAGGAGTGTGTAGTATGTGTGGGACCACGACCTTTATTGAGAGTAATCCCGGCTAAAATCGAGGAACAATGTATAATGGAAATTATGAATAAAACTGCCCCAAATGCCAAATGCTCTCAATGGGATAAGATATATCCACTAGTGAATTTGCAGACAACTAAACCAATATTTTCAAAGGAAATTGCAGATGGTAATTTTTCATGTATTAAAATGACAGGTACCGGAGAACAATTGGGAGAACTAGATCACATTTCACACTGCACTACAATAATAAATGTGGGTCAAAAATTCAAGCCGCAATCAAGGGCTGACATTTGGTGGTGGTGTGGGCATAATCAGATATTTGACAAGTTGCCTTGGGATGGCAAAGGATATTGTGCTCTCATCACCCTTCTTCTGCCAGTACAACTTTTTCCCACCTCGGTTGATAACCTTTTACAAATGATTGACACTTGGGAACCACAATCTTCTCCTCCTTTCCATAGAATTAAACGATCTTCTTGGCAACAGGAAAATGTCCCCACCTACATTGATGCGATTGGAGTGCCGAGAGGTGTGCCAAATGAATACAAATTGACTAATCAAATAACTTCAGGATTTGAATCCCTAATTTGTTGGTGGTGTACCATTAACAAAAATGTAGACAGAATTAATTATGTGCATTACAATGTACAAAGACTAGGAAATTGGACTCAATCTGGATTTGAAGCTGTACATGGCCAATTGGCTGCCACATCTTTGATGGCTTTTCAGAACCGAATTGCACTTGATATGCTATTGGCAGAAAAAGGGGGAGTTTGCTCAATGTTCGCAGATCAATGTTGTACCTTCATTCCTAATAATACCGCACCGGATGGTACTTTAACTATTGCAATTAAGGGACTCCGGACACTTAATAGAAAGATGAATGAACACTCGGGTATAGACACTTCGCTATGGGATAATTGGATGACTGTATTTGGCCGCTACAAAACCTTAATTTCCACAATTTTGATATCAATTGCTGTATTTACGGCTCTAATAACAATATGCGGATGTTGTTGTATACCCTGTATTCGTTCCCTTTGCGAGAAAATTATTTCTGCCGCAATTGAAAAACAGGACGTACGAAATAAGTCTTCTTACATGATGATGGAGTCTGTTACTTCCTCAGCCCGGCCTGCTGCAACATCCGATGTAGATCCCGCTGGAATCTTTGTGTAAAATGTTTAAATATTTAGTTATTGGGCTTAGTGTTTACGTAAGCCCAAAAGGGGGACTGAAGGATATTATAACATTTTAATACCTATTTTCATATATCGATTATTGTTACTGATCATGAACATTTAATTCTTCATTTTAAGTTTGTCAAAGTGTCTTGTGTCCTGAGCAGGGCACATGATGTTGACCTCGTATGTTCTGGGTTAAAGCTGGGACCATATTATTTAGTCTAGAAAAGTTCCTTCTCATCACTTTGTACGAAAACATATTTTCGCCCTTGATTTTGCTATACACTGATTGGTCCAGAATTTCTTGTTTTATTTTGTACACGTACATTGTGGTCTTGAACAGAACTTGTTTTGCTTTTCCATTAGTCACGGTCATTGGTGCTTTTGGGTCAAATGATAAAGTGAGATTTTGTTATGAAGAAGAATATGAAAAGTGCCTTGAAAATATACATATTTTGGCTAGAGACGAAGACAGCTGCAACTGCACTAAGAGTTCTATTGTTTGACATGTCCTTCAACTGTATAACACATTTGCTCATTCATGAAGGGAGAGATATTCTGCTTGGAGACTGAATTGTAATAAAAGGCTGGCCCTTCGAGAGGAGGGTGTGCATTGTTGATCAAAACCTGTCGGAGTTTGATTCAATGGTGTAACAGGAGATCTCCTCTAAGAATTATCCTGCGCAGGAAACTCTGTTCATTTCTCATCTCACCAGTTGGTTTATTGGACACGCAAAAAGTTATGGATTAACTACACCCCTCAGTTGGTGATTTTAATATACCTTCTTCACTAACCAATCACAATCACAAGTTGATTTGCATGATGTTCATGTTTAAAAAGTTACATATAAGCTTGCTAAGTTTACAACACGTTACGCCATACTATCCTGGCGTCCACTATAACTAATAATGAGATAACCCCCAAAAAATGTTCCATGTTGTTCTAGCCCAGCAGAAAAAATGTGGGTCTGAAGTGGTTAAGATGGTACCCAGGTGCATTAGATACAATGAAAACAGCAGTGGCCCTAGAATTGAACCCTGTGGAACACCATACGTTCCAATATGCATGTAAATGCATATTGAACTTTTTTCTTCTTTTTTTTTTTTGAGGAAAAAAAAAAGAGTTATCAGCAAGATCTTACAGTAAATCTCCAGAGATCCGTACATTATAACACTGTCCATTGAAAAACAGCCATCTATTTTCTTTAAGACTATGAAATTATGGAAGCAGTGAGAGCATTTTCTTCACAATATTCAAATTAAAATATGTTGAAAATGTATCCCACTGTCAAAAATGCTACAATAAATACAAAGCCATGAAGACAATAAACAGCATTGATGTTTCCTAACACATCCTTTATTTACCAAATCTGTAATCAGCTATGCACATACATTTATATTCCCTGCCCTTATATGAACACAATAACCAAATAAAAATCTACTATTATTGGTTATATTTAACAAGTATTAAATTGTTGTGTTTAATTAAGGCTTGTCATTAAATTATGTAAAATTGGACAAAAATGTTTGGATATGAAAAGTAAGTGGATCATTAATAATCGAGTCAGGACAGAACACTCATAGACGTCAGATCGTGTCCGTTTTCAGTCACTGGAGATATTTCAGGTTGTATAGGTTAGAAGGTGCCAAAATGTCCAATTGCAGCAGCCAGATAAAACCCCAACAAGACAATAAGGTTACTCATAACACCACAGCAGCAGACAGGAGAGAGAGTTGTACAGTAACACTGGGGTGTCAGGGAAAGGAAAACGCTGCATGCATGCTGTGATAACATCTGAGCTCAGCTGTCGAGGGGTCATGGCTGGTGGAGCGCGAGATATGGCCGTTATTAGAGATGATTGATTATAGCAGGGTGACCCAAAAGGATCTTTAACAGGAGAAATTAATAAAACCATGATCAGTGTCTTTCATAAAAAAAAGCTGAGTTTTAGATATAGGCTATGGTACTGCTGATACAAAATGCAGATGGCGTAGATACAAGTAAGGACAAAGGTTGGGCTTTGTGACACATGTTGGCCTAATCTGAATGTCAGTAAATGTCAAAGATTACACAGAATTTTTGTCCCACATAAAGTTCAGTGTTAATACATATTCTATTTGTAGTTTTGTGCTACATGCCAAATTTAAATGGGAAACATTTTCTATGCACCACATATCATTTGTATTCTATTTCCACGTTTGAAATTGTATTCATTGATGTACAATGCTTGAAAAACAATGTTGATTCCATTTTAGTATTGGGTTAAAAAACTGTGAACGTTACCGTATCCCAGGCTGACATTGTTATTTCAGTACAAGGAATACCTTAATTAAGGCTCCTTCAAGGAGTGATACTCAAATCAGCATGCATTGCTCACCGGGCTATGTGTCACTATTTGCTCAGCATGATTGATGAGCATCCTATTCCCAAAGTGATATGAGTGATTATTTGATGATCAGCCATCCATTGTGAAGCATGCATTTATTAGTCCTCATAAATGTGCTTCACTAAATCATGCTTATGACCTAATGCCTTTAGATATTCTAGCCAAAGACAGGTGGACCAAATAAAATAAAATAAAATAAAATAAAATAAAATAAAATAAAATAAAATAAAATAAAATAAAATAAAATAAAATAAAATAAAATAAAATAAAATAAAATAAAATAAAATAAAAGATCCATTAGGTTTAGAAACTTCATATTTATTTAAGTTTTATTTATCTTTTATTTATTTTTACTTTATTTGATCTTTTAAATGAATTTATTTTTTATGGACATAATTTTATTTTTGGAATTACTGGTTTTATATCCCTTCCACTATACCACCTCCTGGTCTCAGTTGGGTTGTGGTATTCCTGTATTGGTTGTAGTGGTTCTCCTACTCCTTATGTATGTATGTATGTATGTATGCATGTATGTATGTATGTATGTATGTATGTATGTATGTATGTATGTATGCATGCATGTGAGGATTTGCCTATTTTATTTTATAGTTGTTTGTATTTTAAGATCTGGATTTTTTTTATTGTCACAGCACCTTGTAAACATTTGTTTTTAAAGGTGCTATACAAAACAAATGTATTATTATTATTATTATTATTATTATTATTATAAAAAAGTTCCTCCTTTATTATACTACAAAGAATCTAAACAATTGAAACCTAAGAACCTAAATTAATTGCAAAAATAAAAATAAATACCTACAAGATGAGAATCAAAGACCAAATTGGAACTAAATTTAATGCAATCAAGTGTGTTGCAAATAAGACCGCAGGTAGAACACAATGGTAGCTATCAAGCTATTTGGGCAATACACGAGCAAGGGATTATAGCGTAACAAAATAAATACAAAACTAACAAAAACAGGGGTGGTTCAGTCAGTGTGGGAACATTCATGAGAGCGGGGTCATCACAATGAAAATTCTAAATGGACGATATTGCATTAAGCCTCTTAAAATACTATTTATGAATATATAATAATTACTGTTCTGTAATGAGAGTAGATGTATACAATTGACTATAAAATATTCACATAGTGTAATACAGATACTTAATGCAGATAATTTAAAGTAACTCAAAATTTACTATTACAAATGATACCATTACTACCAAATATTGAGTACATAAGATTAGAATCAGATTTATTGACTAAGTATGTAAAACCCGTCCGAGAAACACAAAAACTAACAATGACCAACAGAGGGAGATATAACGGGAAGCCTGGCGGTTCGCCAGTTAACACCCTGAGTTTCTTAGATGGAAAAAAGGAGACATTAGGAAGGAGGACTATCATATCTGCATAAATCTTCCAAAGCCATTTTAAAGTCTATCTCAGATTAACTTCACATGCCATTTAGAGTTTATCCAAACATAATGTTCATCTGGCATCTGTGCCACATTAAATTTATTTAGTGAACATTTCGGTCACACATGGAAAGTTAACCAGATGGTGCTTCAACAGCAGTCAGACAGCACACACACACGTACGCGCACACAAACATGTAGACAAACAGCCCCGTCAAGGAGCTAAGGAAAGATCTGGTCCCTCTTTTAGTCCTCCCTTTGCCACCTTCTCCTGATGTCATTCTATGTACTATCTTTATGGCGGTCCATCTCAGGACACAGACGACTCTTGTTTCGTTATTTTAAACGGATCTAATCAGCAGTGTGTTAAACAAGAGTGGATCTTTTATGCATTGGATGTTAAGACATGGAAATCACAGCTGTAGAGCAAGTGAATAAACAACTCCACCCTGATTCAATTACAACGGCGGGGTCTGTGCCTTTATCTGGTGTGGACATCGTTTCAATCAAAATGCAAAACAATCGAATCCAATAGATTCAATAGCTAAGATAGGACGCAGACTGCTGAGCTCGGTTGTTTTCCAAAACACGGGATGAAGACAAGGCCTGCCGCCTGTGTTCTTTTTCTTTCTGACAGCTATCAAGAAGTTCCCATTTCCAAACTCTATTACCATATGTGATAACATTCAAAACATAATTGAAAAGTATTGGAGAGAAGGATTGTTTGCTATTTTCATATTACAGTATTATTAAACCACTCAGTTTTCCAAGACGTAGCCTGATGCACTTTTTATTCATTTCCCGTCACCATTTTCCAGTCACTTCATGAGCTCTTCTTAACTTTTCGCAGCAACATCAGTACAGTAATTATTGTATAAGATCATACTTAGCGGGAATTGGAAAGTCGGCATTAATGGCAGGTTCATGTAAATGTTTTCTCTCCAAGCTATGGATTTGATAGCATTAGGATACAGGCCACTGCACTTTAGCTTAGCTTTAATTAACTGAGCCAAAAGCACCATGACACACATTTGGAACAATCTTAAGATGAACGGACGAGAGCGAGAGAGAGAGAGAGAGAGAGAGAGAGAGAGAGAGAGAGAGAGAGAGAGAGAGATCACAAAAAAGAGACGCTTGCTTCTATTAACAATCATGTTCAAGAAAATTGAATGTAAGGAAATGTACAACAATGTTAATGCTAAAGCATGGTCTCATCTACAATAAGGTAATCTAATAGAAAGCAATTAATTTAGGACACAGGCCACTGCACTTTTCACCAATTTAATTAACACATGGGATAGTTGCAAGAATATAAAGCACCACAGCCCATGAGGTATTGGTTAATTTGCTCTTCAATTAAATAAAGTGGAACTTTTTTGTCTTATAATTCAGCACCGGTCACAATTTGTTTTACATTCACACATCCTTAGACCTGATGTTAATATTAACATATCGACACAACTTCAAGACAAATTTCTCTTTATTCATGATGGTTGTCATTGTTCATTCGTAGGGATGGGCGAGTATCGAGACGATACCTTATTTCATGGTATCAGTACTCGTTCAGAGGGCGAGGTCAGTATTTTATTATCAGGAATTATAAATTATAAATTAGAAGACTAGAAAATTTATATAAAAAATGTTTAAGGAAAATGCTATATTGGGATTTACTAGTCTTTCTTTAAAATTATCAGTCAGTTTTTTTTTATTTTAGTTTTTATATTTTATGTATCAAACGTACTAGAGGTACGCTACGCAAGAGTTGAATACTCGTACTGGTTTGTTCTGAAAAAAGAGGTATCAAACACCCCTAATATATTTATATATATATATATATATATATATATTACTTTAATTGAATTGTATTAATAGCCATCAATCACTGTTTTTTATTTGAACCTTACACTAAACAATAGCGTTGTGCACAAAAGTACCATGTTTTTTTAAATTAAAGTATCAACATCTTGTTTCTTCCGCCCCTTTTTTAATACACCCAAAGTAAAGGTTATTGAAGTAAGGCACACTTTTCTCAGGTTTCCTTACATCCAAACAAGCATTTTATAATTCATCGCCAGGCCATGACAGATGAGTCCTGCTGGAGAATATTAGAAAATGTCTCGAATCTCATATATATGCTAATAGTATGCTGAGACCGCTTGGAAAGTGTGGCACACTTTTTAATCTGTTCTTGGTACTAGTAAGACCACTGTGTGAAAGTGGAGGAGACAAGTCATTGCACTTCAACAATTTATGATCAGCATTTCAGTACCAAGACAGATAGACTGAGAGAGAGAGAGAAAGAGAGAGAGATTATTCATAGCTATTATGAAAAAGATGTAATGAAAGTAAAGTTGACAAGATTTGATTGTGTAATTTAGAACATGTTATAACAAATATATGATAAATATAAATAGCTTAGTTACTATGCTTTGTTGACATCCTTACAACTTTCATTTTGATTTCTGACAATTGGTGTTCTGCATGAACATATATGCATCCAAAAGCAAAAGACTTCATACAGAGACATTTTGGATTATGAATAAACACTTCATGCATTTATTTACTCGGGTATTTTTTGTTTCAGGTATTTCACACATTTTCATACTTTTTCATGTGACTTTATCATTACTTTATATTGACATGTAGTTTTTCAAACAGTTAAATTAATCTTTCAAAACGTTTTTTTTTTTTGCCATATTTTTTAATGTATTGTATCATAAAGTTCACCAATGATGTTTTACACTTTCTTCACCTACCTTGGGATTGTCAGGCTCGCATTTCTGGAGTGGTGCACGTCTATGCAAATTTACATTAAACGGTAATGCAATCACTCAAAGCCCATGATTCCTTGCTCTATTGGAGCTTGTGATGAGGCTTTGATAACAGTCAGGCTGGTCCTTTATTTTTATTAAATTAGATGTGTCAAAGATGAAACTCTTTTGTTGAGGGCCCATATGTGAGCCCTAGCACAAAGGATAAGATAATTTGTCGATTGTTTTGCACTCCAAATATTAAATTTAGATCCGCCTTAAATTAAACAGCCACTTGTTTGTTTTAACGGAGGTGCACTTTGTTTGAAAGAGCTTTAGTAAACAGTGCACTAGTTTGGGAATGTTGGACGTTCCGGTGTACTGAGGGAATTTCCTTTGACATGTGTTTGGTGCACCTGGTGGCTGAGAGTAAACTAAACACTACACCTGCAGACCACGTCTACAAATTGGCACAGAGAGTTTGACGTGAATTTGATGGCGGTGAAGACAGACACATTGAGACCGCAGCTCGCATCAGACTTACACTGGACACGAAAATAGAGCTTTATGAATGTTAAAACGCTACAGTACATATCCTTTTGAGAATTAGAAAGTGCTCAAGTTCTAAATTAACGTCATAACTGTACAAGGGTGCAGCAATTTGTAACTGCTTATGTTGTACTTTCTCTCTGCTTTTCCATTTAATAAGGATCCTCAACTATTAACAGACAAAAATTATTACACAATTACACCTCTTATAACACAATTTACTCAGCCTCAGAAAATGATTCTCAGGTGGGTGCCAGGGGTAATGGAAAGTGTCTGCTCCACTTTGTCCAGATCTTCTGCTACTCATGTGAAGCGTCACAATGTTCTGCATGAATTTTTCCTTTTCTTTTTTTTTCAGTTGTTTTGATTTTTTTTCTTTTGTTTTATTCCTTCCTTTAGATCTTCATCATCTCTTCTGTTTTCATAGCTAAGTGAATCTGCTCTCTTTCTCTAAATTGGACATTACACCTGAAATGAAAGCGTTTGCTATAGTTGATTCTTGATGAAGCACCGACGACAGGATGTTGCCCTTAATTTAGCGGTAACTGAATGATCACTGGTTTTGTGATGTACACTGGAATTTCAATACTATAACAGCTCAAAGGTGCAGGAGGAATTTTTGTGAGATGCATTTTTATGAAAACCACCAAATTCACCTATAACAGTTGAGAGCTTCTAATTGTAATGTGTATAAATATTTCTGCGGTTAATTTCTGAATATACTTGTATGGCTGTTAATGGCATTAAAACAACAACTATCTTATTCTGGTTTTTATTTTATTTTTACAAGTCGACGGACTTACTGGGCTAACCTGGTTTTCAAAATACATTCAATGCAGTCTGGTTATGTTTGCTTCAATAATTTATTGTGAGAGTCGAGTATAGTAAATTTAGTTCATTTCATGTACTTGGGATACTTTGAGTATTTCACTATAGGGAGCAGGTTCAGTGAGTCAGTGTTGCTAATAAAAAAGAACAATGTTTTTGTTTTGGTTTTTTTTGGGGGGGGGGGGGGGGTTGTCTTGTGATTCTTTAGCGAGCCTGATCATTGTTGAGGATCAAGAATTTTCAGTCATTCAATGTCTTTTTAGAAAAATGGTAAAAGACGGACCGGGAGATAAGTACAAGGAATAGACAGCTAATAAGGGTGAGCTCTAATCCCCCTCTGAGTTCCTACTTTTTGTTTAATACCCAGTCCTCCCTTGCTGCCTGGTCCATTATGCCTCAGTGGGAGAATGATGATGAATCGCTTGGCCTCGAGGAAGCAAAATATATCCAGTCCAAATGGGTTTGGGAATTGGTTAAGTACTTCTGCAGAGTCTTGACCTCATAATCGCTTTGAGCCTGCGAGGACCTCCTGATTTATAAAGTAGCAGTTGATTAATGCCCTTTTAAGTGGACAAGGCAGGCCAAAGCAGAGGCCTGACCATTCAAACATAAACAGCACGTGTAAAGAGAGAGAGGCGTGTGTGTGTTGTTGGTGTTAACACGAACCACTGGCTGTGGACAGCCAATAAGCATGCACCTTGCGAGTTTAGCAGTAAAGGTAATTGTGGCAGCAGTACCAGCCAGTCACATCTTCCTAGCTATAAATCATTCCTGTTCGGCCTCTCTTTGACACCAATTGCTGCTTGTCCCCAAAGCTCGCCTAATGCCGCTGTAGGTCAATAGCAAGCTTTTTAAACAGCTTTCGTCAGTGATACTGATTCATTCATGCTGCACCTCTGGAATTAACAGGGGAAGGGACAAAAAATAAAAATAAAAATAAAACAAAATAAAATAAAATAAAATAAAATAAAATAAAATAAAATAAAATAAAATAAAATAAAATAAAATAAAATAAAATAAAATAAAAAATAAAGCATTTAGAAACCGAATATAGAAACAAGACCTCTGTTGTTTATACAATATAAATCAGACTGATGCAAAAAAAAATAATACATTCACTACTATATTTGGGATTAAAAGTTTGACATGCGAGCAATAGACTCATCTTGGGGCTGGCACACCACCTACAGACAATAATGCTTAAACAGAGTTACCATTAATCCCTTTTAACCCTCAAACATGGATTTGAGTTAGCCAACATCATTTGTGGTCAGGCTTTGACCAAACTGATTGGCTTCTGATAGGAACTTGCGCTATCCAATATGGCCGCCACATAGATTTTGCTTAGGCAGGCTGTGGTAGTGTGTCAAGAGAAGAAAACGTGGATTCCGGGCCACATGGATATTAACAGCTAAAAGGACTTCATCATAGGTTTCTCAACAAAATTACAGACATGCATGCTTAAGTCTTCTTTAGAAGTCAAGTCAAAATGTTATTTACAGAAAGATGTTCTATGCGCCCCCACTAGTCCAAACACGACATTCTGATTTATATTGCGTTTGAGGAATTAAGAAGTAAAATCCACCTGTTTGTATCCATTTTGCCACTTGTTGTCGACTGAAAATGACATCAGGTGACAACCAATCATGAATCACCTGTTTTTTTGTTTTTGTTTTGTCATAACTCGTGACGTTTACAATTTAGTTAAAACTGAAGTTGGTTTTGTTTATATAGCACTGAACAACAATTTTAGCTGTGAGAAAGTGCAATAATTAAAATATTAATGCAATCATAAATGACTAAATGCATTTTTATTTTCGAATTAAAATATACAACAGCTCCCATGACATAAAGTAAAGTTTTATTCCCTCCTCCCAGGTTGTGCAAAAAATCTACTAAAACTACTGCTAATAAAATACTTTAGAATTTAAAAACTGTATAATAAAATACTGAAATTTCAAAGATTATATCACTCTCTTTCTCTCTCTTTTTTTAAACATTAGGAAAAAATAACTTCCATTTTCAACTAATGTAGGAACTGCCCCAAAAAATTGAATTTCTAAATACTGTACATGGAACGTTTTAATTTTACTATGTTAAATGATGTTTTCAGTTAGCAAGATTGTATTTATATTTTGCAAGGATCCATTTTCTCCATATTTAACCTCATAACATTGTCCTGGTGAAATGAACTTTACCTAAGGTAAAGTAGATGAGTATTTGTATAGCACGGTGTTTTCTTCTGTCAACCAAATCAAGTTCATGTTCATGTTTTAGTAGGCCTACATATTGAGGGAACACATAAAGCTTATGAAGCTAATCAAATACAGTTTCAATTTGTCCTTAAGAAAGATTTTATCAAATATCTGGCTGATAATGGTGTACCGCCATAGAATAGGTACTATAAAAAGATGGCCACAAAGTCCAGCCATGCCTATATTTCTCTTGAAGTCTCAGGATAAAGACTTCTGATCTCATTAGTTTACCCTAATTAGACAGTGTCACTTTCCATTTAAGAGACATTATCTCAGCTGGTAATTCTACTCGATTCTCCCTGTTTTGTGCACTGCCAGAGACCAGAGACTGTCAAAGGAGTAATTAAATAAAAGACACTTTCATTTGTGAAGTATTAACTGTCAAAAGTGGTCACAGGAAACCTTTATCTTGAATACTGTACAATCTGTATTTAACGTTTGTAATCTAGGTGGGTTTTTTTGTTCGTTTTTGTTGTTGTTTTTTTACTAAAAGCTTAACCTTGCATATGTAACAATTTAAAGAGAACAAAGTAATGAATTTGATTTGTTTACAACAGTAGTGTTTTCTGAGCATTCAAAGCCAACTGTGAGCTTGATTATTTAAAGTGGATCTAAAATGTTAATCATGTTCCATCTCACCACTACAGTGCACCACAGAGATGAAGTGACATTTATGAAATATATTTTTCTCAGAGTAGAAACTTTCCGTTGCTTGTTTTTTCTTTCCACAGAGCTGCGCTTTAAGATTGACAGCCTGCTCTCAGGAGGAGGGTTGCAAAGAATATAAGTTGCATTCTGTCCTCCTGTCTTCACCTGTGGAGAGTGAAATGGCGGCGTGTGTGGGAGAGATGCAGCGACGGGAGACGAGGATTCGGCATGCAGTGGAAATGGCAGTGTCAATTAAATATCACTTTCAATTTCCTTGTTTTATGATCCCCGGGCTACTAAGCACCAATAATACCCCCTTGGCAGGCCCTCCTACCTTGTCTTGAAGAAGATTGATTACACTTGTCGTCTCCTATGAAAAAGACATTTACATGAAAATAAGAAAACAAGTTCTTTGTTTGCATGGAAGTGAATCAAAGGGGGAAAAAAGCAATTCCCAATTTGATTTTCATACAAAGGCACGGCGAGATAACAATCACATGGCGTCTCATCTGAGTGAGTTTTAGAGTTAGCACAAAAAAGGGTGTGGGGTTAGATGTATGTAGATTGAATAAAGCTGGCAAATTATTTTCATGCAACATTGATGTGTCTTGTCACTCACACAATGAAGATGTCTCTGATTCTGCAGCACAGATTGCTTTTGACGTGTGCTACACATTGTCAAAGCCATATGTATCTGTCCTCACTTTGAAAACAATAAACACAAAATATATATTAACAGAAAACAATTTGTTAACGTATTACATTTCTCTTTTATAATGCAATTCATGTACAGTATAATGTAGTATTTTTCCACACATATAAATATTTATATATATTTATATATATATGTGTGTGTGTGTGTGTGTGTTGCGTGGGAACGCTGAAAACTGAATGCTAATAGTTCAATGCTAAGCTGAACGCTTATGAAGTAAATTGAAAGATAAATTATGTGAAATGTCAAAGTATTGTGGTTGAAAGATAAATGAATAAAAAGAACACTTGAACTGCCTCAGGTGGGATGCTTTCAGCATTTCCACAATAAATAACTAACTTACTAACAAGCTAAAATAGGCTCTCTACCTTTTATTATATTTGAACAATATATGTGGTTAAAGTGTTTCATTTGTAGTTCTATGCTCAGAGCACTCAAGGACTTTTACAATGTTGCTTCATTCACACATTCACACAATTATCATGTCAGTGGGTTACCTTCCAGTAGACGGATGTGCAATATGCCTCATGCCTTTGATAAAACTGGAAATTACAATTCCTTAAATGGCAAAAAAATAATCACAGACTAAATCTGCATTCAAGATTGTTGGGAAGTTGGAAATGTTCTTAAGAGTAAATTAGGGCCTGTGTATTCATGGGTGGCACGGTGGCTGACTGGTTAGCACGTCCACCTCCTAGTGCAGAGGACGTGAGATCGAGTCTAGGGCTTCGGCCTTCCTGGGTGGAGTTTGCATGTTCTCCCCGTGCTTGCGTGGGTTTCCTCCGAGTACTCTGGTTTCCTCCCACATTCCAAAAACATGCATGCCAGGTTAATTGAACACTCCAAATTGTCCCTAGGTGTGATTGTGAGTGTGAATGGTTGTTTGTCTCTGTGTGCCCTGCTATTGGCTGGCAACCAGTTCAGGGTGTACCCCGCCTACTGCCCGAAGCCAGCTGGGATAGGCTCCAGCACCCCCCGCAACCCTTGTGAGGACTAAGTGGTTAAGAAAATGGATGGATGGATGGATCTTGTGTATTCCAGGATTCGTTCATATTTAGGTAAGTAATATTTGTTATCATCACCAAGGAGCATTCTAATAATAAAAAAAGAGTGAGAAAATCTTAAAATGGAGAGCATAAAGTCTATGAGCAAAAAGGGTGGTATGCCTGTTTGTGCTGCAAATAGGATTACACATTACAACCATGATCAGATAGAGAAACCAGAGGTATTTGTCAAGTGGCGGAATCAGCAGCTGATAGCTTTTGTGCATTTATGGAAAAAAGCACAGACAGATGAGTTAAAAGCAAATCTCCCCAGTGCACCTTTAAGTCTTTTGTCAGTGTCACAGAGGCTGTGTAGCCACTGTGTGTGTGGAGCATGTTTACACAGAGCACAAGAGCATCCGTGTCCAATAATTAGTGTCTCACATGGTCTTTCACTAGTTAAACAGGGTCAGAGGAGCAATGAGAACAACGGAGTTACCACACACACACACACACACACACACACACACACACACACACACACACACACACACACGCATATCTGGGCTTTGAACAGTCACGTATTGTGGCCTTCTGTGTGTGTGCCGAGATAAGCCAGGACGCTAATGCCGTCCGTAAAACACTAATAAACAAACAGTGTTTAAATTGGCCAGAAAGGAATCAGTGATGCGTAGGAAGCACCCCCAATGCTTCAATAGCTTAATCTGCCTCTTTCTCACTCTGCTTTTTCACTTTCTCACAACAGATTAGGTTGTACATGAACACAGAAGAAGGGATTGCGATCTCCTTGACATTAGAACTTTACACCATAAAATTATTTTGTATTTTCAAATAGATCGCGCTGTCTGAACAGGTTAAAATCTTTATTATTATTATTATTATTATTATTATTATTTATCAGTATTATTATTATTGTTATTATTATCATCATTATTATTATTATTATTATTATTATTATTATTATTATTATTATTATTATTATTATTATTGTTATTATTATTATTATTATTATCAAATGAAAGTACACAGATATAACCAACTATTTATTTTAATTTATTTATTTTATTTATTATCACTTCTTCTTTTCAGGGTCCCAGTCAGGCAAAGTCAATCTTGGAGTACACCTGGGAGTGTGTGCCAGTCTTTCACAGGGCACACATTCATTCTTACAATCACACCACCAATGAAAGGGAACTGAACCCACCTTGCATACAGTCAGCTGACTGTACTACTAAATCGTCAGTGACCCAATTGCGTTGTGGATTATCACTTTAAGAGACACACTATGAGTACACTGTGAGTGTATGTTTTTTTGTTTTGTTTTGTTTGCTAAAACTCTGCAGGTAGTGCACCACGCTTGACAACTAGAGGGCAGACATGACTATTAGTATGACTTGACGTGCAGTGTGAATTGACTGAAGATTGTGGAGGTTGGTCCAAACTGTGTTTGTTAACACTATCTGTATTCATAATTCCATTTAGAATTTTAACACTGTGATTGAGTTAACAAGAGAAGACATTCATAAAAATGTATATTAGTATCAAATAACATGAGATAAGAGATATCAAGTGCATATGTAATGCATATTTCTCCTGTTACGGAGGTCAATGTCCCTGTTGTACTACAGTACAGTGTGTTTAAATATATCATTGTCATTGTGCTATAGGAGACCATGCATTTGGGGGGAGGGGGGGACATATTCCTTCCGGAGTGCGATTCATCAGGTTTTTCCCAGAGCCCTCACAGGTCAAGTTTTTATGGTGCCTGTTTGGTTTCCGAATGTTCTTTTCTCTACCCCCCACCCCCTCCCCCGCCCCTCTCAGCCACGCTATAGTGTCCAAAGTTGTCTACATTTGCCTCTCGTGTTTTTGTGCATGCTAGATGTCTTTTTAAAAAGACCAATCTCAAATAAGTCTTTATTCTTGTTGTGTTGGCCCATATTCACTCTTTTCATGAACTCTGGCCTCAACCATGGCAACAGCTTGAAAAATGTTAACATTGATTGACAGGATTAAAAAAGGCCCCCATCCCTGTTACGCATTTCAAACACTTTGGGAACAATGGCGCTTGGTGTGATTGAATTAATGAGGTATTGCCGACTGTCAAAAGAGCACACATACTTTACATAAACCTGATTATCTTTGCATGGCAGAAAGAGAAGAAAAGGGTAAGTAAGGCAACTGAAGGAGGAGAATATATGGAACAAGAAAGTGACGAGAGGGGGAGAAAGATTTGGATTTCATTGGGCATTTCCCCTAAAAGAGAGAGAGAGAGAGAGAGAGAGAGAGAGAGAGAGAGAGAGAGAGAGAGAGAGAGAGAGAGAGAGAGAGAGAGAGAGAGAGAAAAGGCATCAAAGTAAGCCTAAAGTAGTGATGTTCTGGTTTGGGCATGCCTTTGCCCTCTCCTGCATGCTTGCACTCTGTTTAGCATAAAGCAACCATAGGGGCTTTAACAAATCTATTCAAGACGGAAGGGGCCCCAGAACAACATTTTTCACAAGCCGCCACCCCCAAGCAAGGCGTGAATTTGCAGGGCAGCCATTGTTCCACTTGAACCACAGCAACATTTCATCGTCTCCTCGACCCTGAATCCAAAAAGAAAAAAAAAGCATTGGTGCCCTTTGCGAACCCACAAAATGACACCTAGAGTGACTGCCAAGAGTGCCACTAATTCTAGCAACCTACTGAGCCAGGAAAATAGAGATGAGGTGGAGCTAAGGGATGGAAAGAGGTTCTTTGACTGAAATGCTCACCAGATCAGCAAAGTGAGCCTTCTAGTTCTGTACTTAATCCGTTTAAATGCTTTTTCTCGACATCTCGAGCTCTACGAAGATTCTCATTCATCTCTCCCTTACTCCTTAGCCTCCCCCATCTTATTTTTTGACCCTCTTCACTGAGAGAAAATGTGTCAGCAAAAGTTCTTGTTGAGCTGAATAAGATGAGGCAGGACTTCCGGGATGTGCGCATGTGTGTGTGATAGCAAAGTGAAGGGAGCTGCCCGTGTCGGCTGCCCCTTTCCTCCCTCACTTCATGAAAATCTCTGACAGCTGTGGTTTTGATTTCTAGTGTTGTCAAAAGTCATCTTTGTTAGCTTTCTCTTCCAATGAATGGCAGCGGATTAAAAGGAGGCGTGTTCGCACGTAAAGCTGTAGGTGGGCTTTGCCTCGAGTGCTTTTCATAAAGGAAAAAAAGGGGGAAATCACACACCATTACTCTAGGGGCCACTGAAAGGAAAAGAAAATCACACATTACTCCGGGGGCCACCATTGTCTAACCAACTAAGCCCGAGCCTATCAGATGCCTCCAGACCCACCCACCCCCTTACATCTAAACATACTGCTGAGAGCCTGCCTAGAAAGATACAAATTGTCTTCCGTGCTGTGATGTTGCTGGAACATATTGAGAGGAGAGCCATTGTTGTCACTGAGTAATATACTTAGCATTATTTGTGAAGACGAGCAGATTAAGAAGTGTTGGATGGTAATAAAAAAAATCGGCTGTGGAGTTGACACAGGTGCTACGTATGGCCTAATGTGTTTGTTTTATCTTTTGCAGCTGTTATGAATTATGAATCCACTGTGCACATCGCTTTGCTGATACAGAGAAAACAAATGGCACAAATGCGATTAATTTATTATGTGATCTCTTGCCATAAACTGCAAATTAGAGTGCTTTTTTCCCCACTAAAAACACAAATTATTCTCTTATTAGACTTAGACTTATTGTTTTTTCCCCTCTCCTTTTCTTTCATATCTCTTAAAGGTGCATTGTGCCGTTTAAAAAGGTAATATTAAAGCTTTTTCTACATCATGCAAGCTCCACCAATGTCCAGATGAGTACAAAGAGCCCTGACTGTTTTACTCTGACTGCATCAATCAGCTTGTATCTTCCCTTTATAGTAGAGTGTGCGGACCGTCACACTCCACAGTTTCTTTGGGGAGGGGTGGAGTTTTTTTTTTACCTCATTTGAAGTCATGTCTTCGTTTGTCAACTGTGGCTGTTGCTTTAGAAACGTGCACATACTCGCACGCGCACCATGAACGAGCCTGACGCAGATGCTGCAGTTAAGTTTTAGGCCAGAAGTGGCAGTCGCGAGTGAAAAAGTGACAAACTGCACAAAGATCCTTTAAAACTAAACAGAGTATTTGCTTCCACATTGCTTATGATCAAATGAAGATATATATTTGAAAATAGACTTTATCGGATTATTTTGATTTGATTTACTAAGATTCCAAATGTACAATAGTGAGAGCAAAATTATGTGTAGCACGTATCTCACTAAGAGGTGAATGCTTACGAATTTAGCAAAGTTTGGTTTTAATCAGGGTTCGTGAATGGTTGAAAACATGTTTGCAAACAGTTTTTTTATGTCATTGTTTCACTAAAGGCCGCATCACACTGAGCGGCGAAAGTTTGGGAGCGTTTGCGAGGGTAGCCAATGTGGATTTTCCGTCAGGTTTTTTTGGTTTTGGTTGAGAAGACATTCACCAGGTGATCGCCAACAATGTTAATGGTTTCAAGCTGTTTTTCTTGTCGCCAGGAAATTTTGAACATGTGTTAAAAATTTTAATAACTGACAATTAAAACTGTTGGTTTTATTATTTATAAATAATAAAGCCACGGTGGCCTGGCGAACCTCTTTGCGACATTGATGTTCAAAATTTGTTTGCGACAAGAAATACGGCTTGTGACCATTAAAACTGTGAAAGCTTGGCAAATGTATTTGTGACCGTTTTTAACCTTCAATGAACCCTGAAGAAGAAGAAAAAAAACACCTGCAAAACTTCGCTGCTTAGTGAGATAGAGGTGTAACAGATCGCATGCGCTGTTGGCAACAGGTGTTAAAGTGGTTGGAGACCGCCATATTTAAAAGACAATTTTGCGCTGTAGGGAGCTCTACAGATTTTCATCATGAAAATTTTAAGCACAAAATTTGATTTAAAAATAAAGGAATTGGAAGTGTTAGTGAAATAGGCAAACAAACATTTGAATGAGTAATAGGAAATAAATAAATTGCTCTGTTATTTTTTTGGGGGGAAACCTATGTTTTGTTTGAATTAAGACCTAAAAAAAAAGCTCTGGGTAGGCCAGCACCAATTGTCACAGTGTGTTAAAGGAGATTTATCATAGTGATTATAGCATGACTCCTTCTTGTGATATGCTCCAAGGGAGACCACAGATCATTCAGAAGCTCTAAAATTGCATTGCTGACAAGAAAAAGTCAATTTTTTGTTTGTGGCATTTAAAAAATTATGACAGAAAAAGTTCTCCTGACCACCTCTCATTTTACCTGCTCTAAGATGACACCGCTAGCACTTGCTTTTTGGACGTTGTATTTGAAAATGCAGAATCTGCCAATGCAACTCATCGGAGGTTGGATAAATCTCTTTTAATGTGCTTAATTAATCTATTTCACATACACATCCAAGAATGCACAAAATATTTCAGCCTGTCACATTCTGCTGGGGTCTGTCATATTTGTCACATTCTGGCAAGGGTCCCCCCCATATTTATTCACAACCAGCTCATCTTGTCCATGCTGGCCTAAAATTGGGAATCCATGGATGCTGCGGAAAATAGTGTAAACGTAGCTTTAGGCTGCTCTAGTCATGAGTAGTAATTAGGCAGAGGGCCCAAAACCAACCCCTTGACTTTTACTGAGGCATGTAGGGTCAAATTATAATTCACCGGACCAGACCTTTTGTGTCACTTAAGTGCTTCATTTGCACTTTGCAGTTTGCATGAACCCCGGAGACATTACCATCCTCTCCTCCATTCACTGCAACACTATTAGTCTCTGTGGATTGATCAATATATCATGTATAGAACATCTTCAATGTGGACGTCTGGCTCTTTTGTGAGCTGTGCGATAATGGTTTTTCCTATTCAAGCTGACTTGTAGGAACATGGAGATAAAGCAAAGCGGGAAAGAGTTATACCGCTTGCAGCCATGAGAAGGGACCTATCTTGCTCAGATTATAAGTGGATGAACTAAAAACGCATAAAAAGGAAGCGTTTATAGTGAGGTGGAAAGTAGCGCTGGGCGAGGATGTAAAGATCTCAACGACTCAAACTGGCACCTTTTATGGCCCTCAGGCATCCAGGAGGGAATAAATTAGTCCACCATTCACCACCATGCAACCTAATAGAGCTGTGCACATTGGGATTCATAGTAAAGTATGAAATATTGGTTAGAACAGTAGAAATATTATCAAGTGGGTAATATAACACACAAACACTAGGAAATTGTATTTAGACCAATCAATATCCTGTGGACAGTTTTTGTAAAGCAGAAATAGCTGTATTGCAATGACAAAATACATTGTGGTCATTTTACTAATACTAACACAGAAGACGGTTTCTAATAATATTCATATTTGATAAATGATATTTTGGTGACTTTACCGAAGAGGGCAATAGCACAATTGTTTAATATTCAGGGAGGGCCTGCATCTGCCTGAGATAAGCAGCAATGCAATCCATTGTCTTGCAAGAGTGCTTAGTGTTTTACAAAAGGAGTTCTCCATTTTTTTAAATTTCAACGCAGGAACAAGGACGATATCAATTGTACCACCATAAGGCAAGTGTGAAAATAATAAAATTCGACGTCTTGGAGTCAAATGTTGGCAAACATCCATGGACCAATGGTTAAGAACCACTAATCTAAACGACATGTCTGCTGGAACCACGTCTAAGTTTTGGCGCATTTCACTGAAGAGTCGTAGAGACGTGTGTTGTGGCCCAAACCCAGGCAGGTGGATGGGTGGGTAGGTAGACATGCAGGCACACACACGCACACACACACAGACACACACAATTCACTCCACATGTGACAGTTTAAATAAGCTTTAATTTCACATCCTGATGGCTCAAATACAAAACACATTACGCCTTGTCCTGCAGCAGAAGCCTCTCTTGCGCTCTCTCCTGCTCCTTGGAGAATTGATTCATCGAAATGGAGGGGAACAAATCAATGTACATAATAATTTTGCTCCACAGATAAACGGTAGCCAAAGCATTGTAATCAATTTCACAATGAACTCCAGAAAAGCAGACAGGGTTTGATAGTGGAGAAAGACTTTACATACAAAAATACAAAGTAACAGAGAACAGGGCTGGCGATGAAGAACACAAAAATACAAAATAACCACAGAGAACAGGGCTGGATGGAGACTGCCTCAAAGAAAGAACTTGATGAAAAAACCTTGACCAAGAAACTTCGACATACTGACAAATGTGTCAATGAGCAACTCAAGCTAGGGACATGCTCAGTTCTATGTGGCAGGATAAAGGCTAATAACTAATACAGACCCATAGCAACGACATAGCAACCGCCAACATCATACGATCCAACCCAAAACACAGTCCTAACAGATTGGGATTATTTTTTAACTAAATAACCAACTGACATCAATACTGTATGTCAGATTATGTGTGGAAAACAAAAGTAAAAGTTGTGTAACATTTTTTATTAGTAATGAATAGCTAATCGGACTGCCTACTGCACTCAACAAGATGAAAACAACTTACATGCAGAGCAAGAGCAAGTATATAGTACTGATCAACATGACATGAAATACCACAGAAATTAAATTGAACAAACAAAAACAGCACATCGGTTTCTTCCCCTGTATTCATTTGGCTCCAGCACCGAATCACTTTGTAGCATTGGAAGACCACACCTTGACAGCTCCTGAAGCCACTCACTTTTAAGTGGTTGTTTAAAATGAGATGGAAGGTCTTACGCGAGTGGACTGGGATGGATGGTTTTCCAAGCTAGCCAAGTGGAGCAAGCTACAGCTGTCCTCCAAACAAACGCACCATCCTTTATTTATTTCTGCTGAAAAATTGATGCGTGTTATGAAAGGTTTCAAATAATGTGTCTGTCGTTTTCTGTTGCCCCAGCACACTGTTTTCCAATGCATAAATAATTCTTGCCATGGACCCTGTGCGGACACTGGGTCTGGCACATTATGTGGGGTGTATCCGCTGTATCACATTCTTTCTGCCTGAGAGAAAATACTCATCCCAAGTAATTTCCTACACTTATACAATCGGGGTTGACGGTAAATAATTCATGTATACATTTAAGGGCTAAAACTCCAACACAATATGACTACATGTCAAGGGTAAGTCCCTGAAGATTTGAAGCCAAATCATCTTGCAAAATGGATTCTTCCTTTTGGCAAAATTGATATTTTTTATGAGTCACTCCCTTTCGTTTGTTCACCTATTGCAAAATTCTACCTTCTATTCATCCGTTCAATGCCTTTGCCTTTGTTCTCATCCGGCTTCCTATCTCAAAGCGTGGTGAGCGTCTGGTCGCCCATATAATCAGGCCAATCATTACATTGCCAGACTGATATGAACTGATTTAGCTTTTTAATAGCGTGTTGATCCAAAACACAAATTGCTTCTTCAGTCCTACATCTGCATGTGTGTGTCATTTAAGGAACACTTTATCTTTTGGATTGTAATGTCTACATATTTGCAGATCAATTTGGGAGATAAGGCATCAGAGAATAGAGATGAAAGTACTGCAGAATGTGACCTGCAGTAATTTTGCTCTAGAATACTGACTCTACTTGAATCTCTGGAACTGGAGACCATCCCTGCTGACTTTGGACAAGAGGTGGCACATATAGAGCACATATAGACAAACAACTATTTCCACTCACATTCACTCCTTTGGCCAATTTAGAGTCTTCAATTCACATGACCTAACATCCATGCACTCACACAAACTCACAGGTCTTGCTGGTCCTCAAACAATGAGCTGGCTACTTTATATTCTAATTTGTCATTCCAATTGGAATATTTGCATGTACATTCTTACCTCAGAGAAAAAACTCTGAATGAAACTGTCAGAGACAAAGGAACTAGCAACATGTTCATCGCTGACTGAATAGCTCTGAAATAATCAAGTTTTCTTAATCAAAGGTACCCTTCTTTGTGTTTGTTCATACATTTTCTGTTGGTTCAAAACAAAGTTAGTATTTTGTCCAGGAAGATTTTGAAAACTACATAATTTTTTTGTATACAATCAATATCTTTTAAAAATATTTTTTCCACTTGCGGTCGATTGAAGATGGTAAAATGGTAAATGGACTGCTTTTTATATAGCGCTTTAACTACACCATAAGGTGACCAAAGCGTTTTACAAAATGACATCATCTGTGATGAGGAAGTAGGTAACGACCAATCATGGCTCACCTGTTTTCTGGGTTTGGTTAGCAAACTGAGCCATGATTGGCCGCTACCTGTTTCCTCAGCACAGGTGATGTCATCTTCAGTCGACAGCAAGTGGAAAATTTCGTTTTTCAAGGTATTAATTCTACATGAAAAATAATGAAGTTATCAAATTCATTCTGGACAAAATGAGTAAAGTATCCCTTTAATATTAGTATTTTTCTTACAGTTTTTCTCAGTCACTTTAATACATTTCTCAAATTAGAATTGAGATTTGCAACAGAAAATGTACAGTATTGCTCCCCAAAAAATTACAATATAGCAAAACATTATCCTCTGCAAATAGCATTTTCATTCTCAAAATCCTTAATACATCACAAAAAATGATTATGTGTTATTCAACAAGAAAATGTGTGCCATCAGAATGACAAGCTGACTTGTGCGATTGTGTACGGATAACACAGAATAATTGCTTAGTAATGATGCCAATATAATGTACTCGGAAGGATGTTCTGATGTAAACTGCCGCTTATGTGTTGATGACAAATTCAGTATTCTAAATTGAAAGTTACAGATATGTGGAAGATTACTTGTATGAGACTGGGCCAGAGTTCACATTTCTTTTTTACTGTTTGCACTGTAAATTGTTGACAAACCAGTTAATTGTGATACAGAAAGAAAAAGTCAGCACTGCAAAGCACAAAAAAAGTAGAGATGTGAACATGTTACAATCTTAGGGAAAATTGTACATTCAACACTGTAGGAAATACAATTCAGTCTTAATTACTACTTCCTTTAGGCCATTTTTTATGATGAGCTATCTCAAAGAACAGGTTGGTCATTGGTTGATCTAATGTGTCACACATTTATTCCTTTGAAAAAGTCATAATTTGCCAGGAAAAAAAGTAAAATGGAAATGTATAGTAATGTTCAACCATTTTGCATTTAAAGACTTATACAATGAACTAATGCCAAAACATATTTATTTACATTATGGAACATTTCAACAGAGTCCCATTGTCACACATTTTGAGCAACATGTCATAAGCAATTTATAATGTCAGAAACAGTAGAGAATTGGAAAATAATCATATGCATGGATGTGCCGCAGAATTTGTGAATTGTTAAAAAAAAATGGTAAACTACTTTTTCATTGTTACAAGTGAGACAATAATGTAAAAATAGAACAAGCGTTTTTGAAAAAATCAATTCTGATCTGTGAGCTGTATCAAAGCAACTGAGAAAAACAGTAATCAATGGAATCATCAATAGAATATTGATTCTAAAAATATTTGCTAGTGACAGCCCTAATTTCAATCGTCACTGGCCCTCAGGACTCACCCTCCACCCCCAAAGAAAGACAAAAATATTATATGAAATTGACAGCGATCACAACCCAATGGCTGTCCTCCAGATATGTGTCTCCCCAGGACCTCTCATGACCTCTTTGAACCCCTTGAGTCCACAATACCCTTGGTCTTCCTTCTGCTGCAGTCGCTTCAGAAACAAGAGGCCCTCTCACCTCCACCGCATTCTGTCTGCCAACTCGTTCTGGATTGTTTGATGTGTGTGAGTGTGTGTGTTTGTATGCACGCGGGTGTGTGTGTGTTTGTGTGTATCCAGGCCCTCCAGCATACCCTTGATCACCTTGCACTGTAATCACCAAACACAGCTGCCACCTGCTTCTCTCTCTTGATCCCTCTCTCCCTCGCCCATCTCCTCTTACATTATAACTGCTATGATCCCAACAGTGGATCCTAATGTCTCTGGCCATGATTAATCTGATAAATAATAAATATATCAATCTCCCATCGTGACAAGGACTAATTCTAACCAGCGGGAAGGCGCAAGACCCTTTAAACCGCTGCCAGTAGCTGCTAAGTGAATTATTTAATGGTTAATTTTTCATGAAATGAGAAAGTTTTGATTAATACTGTCCCGGCATCTGTGTTCACTTGTTTGATGTATGTCGGAGAATTCAATCTTGACTGGATCTCTGTTGACCCTTCTGCACTCACACTGAAAACAAACTGGCAATCATACACGCTTGCACAAGCACACACAGAGGTTAGAGGAAAGACATTTTTCGCTCTTATGAACGAAGCTAGAGGCTACTGTCACCAAGATCAGATGTTGAATATCTCACAATAAATTACATCTGGATCTCAAAAGCGCTCATCCTTGAACCTTGAATCACATGTGGACGTGAGGTGTGTGTGTGTGTTTTGACCCTATTTACTAATGGAAGCCTCTAAGGCCCCTGAGTCGCCCTAAATTTTTAATGATGTCAAATTGTCAGTTCACTCCGCTGTTTGCTGGTGAAAGGAAAAGGAACTTGGGCTCAAATGCAAATGTAATAAAGTGTTAGTAGGCACAATAAAGGTGAAAAATCTATTTTTACAGGAAAATAAGCAAATTTACGACGGCGTATTAGGGCCATGTATAAATATATATTTTTAGAGGGTGGGGGCATTATTCCGAGGGAAAAAAACTCCAGGTCCACACCCTGAGGATCAAGCATTTAAGTTAATTTGCTAAAATGTTGTACATTTATGTTTCCAGAATTATTTACACATTCATACTTTTTTTTGGTACCAGTAGCTAAGTTGATGTGTTGAATCTGCTGCTCTCCGTCATTCACTTGCATTTACCTAATGTATGCTAGCTTCTGATTGGTTATTGTTAGTCAGCTGATAGGGGATCAGGAAGTGTTGTCGCTCGAGCTGCTGTGTATGACGAGTGTTTAAAGTTTAAATTAAGAATGAATCCGTCTCCATCCTACCGTATCATTTTATAAACAGTGTCCGATTAACCACCGACAAATACTAACATTAGACTATAGCTACGCTATATGTATTTGTTGTTTTTTTCTCGCAAATTTGTCACTTAATTTGCAAGTTTTTCTCAGAATATTACCCCCCTGCAAAATAACTAAATAAATTATATGTGGCCCTAATGCGCCATCGTACAAATGAAAACAGTGTTGAAAGTAGACCGAAAAAATAGAGATGAAATGAAAAAAATAAAAATAAAACTGCCTCTGAGTTATCAACAAGTCAATAAATCTCAATATGTCACCATTAATGCATTTTCCACACCCAATATACATGCACAAACATAATGTAGACAAAAACCCTCACACGTAAATGAATGTCTCCATTGGAGGGAAAGAACGGAGGCAACTTCCTATTAGATTGACAGACTGCATTGTCTGAGTGAGCTTTCGTGGTTGTAACAAGCGTCAGACATTAGCGCAAACAAAAGACGTATTGGGAGAGTCATCAATCAATCCCCTGACAGTTGACTTTAGTCTGTTTGTCCGACACTCTGCATAATATGTGATTGGATCTCAGCTAATTAGATACTGGGTCATCAATCATTGCCAACAAGGCACTGCTGCCCGTCTCTGCCTTTGCGTGTGCCCGTCATGAGCTAAAATAGAAATATTTTTTTTTAGTGTCAGCCAAAATTCAATTCCCACCAGTGAGCCATAAAACAGTGAGATACGCGGAGGCTGTGAAGAGGGGGGTCTTCCATCAAAACCAATTACTAAAATATTCAGTTGAGGAATTTACATAATAAATGACAGAATTAAATATTGATCAATTTGCTTTAAATGATCTTGGCTTCCCATGTCCCTAACATAGACGTATACCGTGTATGCCCACATTCATTGGTAGTAAATTTTGGTCATGAGTTACCCTTTACAAAACACTGGCATTATATAAATATATGATATTGATTTACATTCTTGTGCTGCTTTGCATTGACCATATATGGTTAAATTCAGGAGTTTACAGGGTGGGATCCACATGCACATTTTTCTGAGTAACTTATCAAGGGAATATTTCCTACAGGTGTGCATGTGCACAGTTTGATGAATTCATTCAGGATGAGCCATGTATATATTACTTTGACAAGTCAAGTGGATTTGGGGATGGGGCTGTAGTTGACCCCACCCCTTAAACGACACAAAGTGAAAGTAGCTTACTCTTGAAGGAATTGTATGATTACTATTTTAAGTGTAATCTTTGCGTGTTCAAAATCATTGTATCCGAGATCTGATGAACAAGGTTCCTTGCAAGGATTTATTTAAAAGCTTCCAAAGACACGTTAGGACACCACATCTGAATGCAACGTGATGACCCCAAGAGTGTGACAATTTACAGAACATCGACTCATTTATACAAAAAAGATAAAAGGTTCCTCCTCCCGGCTCTTGATTGAACAAAGGGCAGACATGTCATCTCCTAGTGACCAAATGTGTAATGTTGTTAGTAAGCAGACGTTTACATACAGACATGTTGATTCCAGGTTGGCCAAAGGTGTAATCTTATTAGTAAACAGACATTTACATACAGTTCCCCTTCTTGACTGGGGGAACAAATGCAATTAGGATCTAACCCCAGACTTTTAGACTCCAATGCCAAAAGGCTCTAAATAACATCATGCACATTCCTATCTTCAATAGCTTTGAGGGTGAGAGGATAAAATAAAGTTCACAAAATCATTATTCCACTGTATTCTATTAAACACTCATGATTATATCACATTGATATGCCTATAAGTAAATTAATAAACAGTAAAACATCAAATTGAAAATATTAAATGTCTTCACTCTTGATTTTTGTGGGCAGGCACTAACATTAAGACAGTAAGTCATGGTCTTGATCACTTTTCTCTCCCATGTGGTACTCCTGTCTATGTAACATTGCAACAGGGGTTAATATAATTTTGTACTTGAGTGATATTTAATGTTAAAAATGGAGATCCGTGAGGGGCATCAGTCACATTACACTCTACCCAACAGTAATGCTGGGCAGTATAACCTAATGTAAATGTAATATGATTTTTTTTTTGTGCCAAATGTTGATATGATTCCATTTTTAATTCATACATTTATTGACACAACGAGGAAGGGAGGACCCAGGCGCAGGGAGTAGGTTGGCCTCAACGGCCGCAGTTTATTTACAAACACAAAATCACCTCTTGCAGAGGAAAAAAAAAACTGAACTGGAGAAGAAACAGGGCACTCAAAAAAGAACAACTAAAGGCGCTCCACTCAAGAGGGAAAAGGGCACAAAAACAAGGCACAAGAGCAATGCAAGGCAAGGCAAGGCAAAGCAAGGGCTGTGGATCAAGGGCTGTGAGAACACTTCCATGCATGGGGTTTGACATTAGCTGGGTAATTGGAGACAGGTGGATGAAATCAGGAACTGAGCAGCGCAGGAGGAATGGCAAGTGACCTGAAGTGAGAGTGGTGGTTGTTGCTTTCAAAATAAAACCGGAAATGGATGGACAAAATAAAAGCAGACAGGCCCCGCTTACTGCGGCGTGACATTTATAAAACAAAGTTAGACCAAACTGACTTACATCATCAACCAGGAAATTTATTTAGCAATTTTTAATGTCACAAATATATATATATATACTGTATATAGATTTTTTTTTTTTTAACGTTTTTTGCAGGTATACAAAAATATTATATAAATGAACGCACTGGAACAACCTGACCTGATAGTTCTCGTTCAGCTTCCAAGTATTTAAGGCATCCAAGTCCTTGCACAATCGTCTCACCACTATACGTTTTAGATTCTTCTAGGAAGCTAACAGTGACACTCAAATATAGTTGCATTAAGCCACTTCACCACGAGTTGCTAGTGTTAAAAAAATTGTTTTACAGACGCAACGCTTTGGCTGAACTTTCCCCTTGACATTATAGTAAAATTGAGGCATTGCTTCATTTGTGAAATGTTTCCTTCTGGGATATTTGTATCTGGGATTTAGCCAGTATCACTCATCCCCTCCATGTTGTCTCCATGCAACAATGCTGCCACAGAAATCTTGCACAGCAATGGAATCTGGCATCAGAAAAGAAAGAAAATGTAATTGGTTAGCCCCTTTCCATAGAGCTTCACGATGTACTCTTACTCTTACCTCTCATTTGTTAATTAATTTTAAATAGATTTTCTGCTTGATTGTTAAAATGTTGAAATGCTCCTTAAAATGTACACTAATTAAATGTTTTATGATCGATTGGGCTCTGGAACAAATGATTAATATCACCGCAATTGGACATTGTGTTTTGAAAGATAACCAAATTGATGGTTGACCAGCATTACGGACTGGATTGTGGAGGCACGTACATTTTCACAGGGTTTACTGTTGAAAACTGAATATGGCACCAAATTGATTTAGCAAACAAAATCAACAAAAAGATTTATTTTCATGTCACTCTTCATGTTGATAGAATGTCTTAGTCATGTCTCCTCTCTGACATGCCAGAGGAACAATGTTTCTTTCAATTTTAGGAAGCAGGATACAAAACAGGTAGTTGGTAAAATTTATAAGACATGAGAGAGCGATGGAAGCAGCAGATGGAGAATGGCGGTAAGGCGAAGGGAACAAATGTGTGTGTGACAGAGAGCGACCACTGCTTGAGGTGGAGGAAACAAGTACTTATTTATTTAACTTTGCACAAAGACAGCATGTAAGTAAGTACAGCAGCCATCTGGGCCTCCGTCTCTCAGCAGTGTGTCACAGCCTGTCACTGCCACTGCTGCCGAGACAGCTACAAGTTTACAACAGCTGCCGACTAATGTTTGATCAGTGATAAAATATGCCGGGGTGACAACACCAGGCTGTCCATGCATTTGTGGAGGCCTTGTGCATTAAATATTCAGTGCTTGGCAAGTATAGAGGGCCCGGTGGTCTCAGCACCGCTGGCGCTCCCACTCCGCTGCCTCACAGGGATGGAGACAACTTCACAAGATGTCAGAAACCATCTCGGTTTTGTGTCCACAGAGTGAGTCTCAGTGAGAGTAAAGCTTCCCCTCGGTTTTGTACTATTATGACTACTGATACTGACATTGATGGCGGAGAGAGTAGAATAAATATGGAATAGAAAACTACAGTTACCTTAGGCAGACTGGTACAAACCGTTGGTAAAGTAGTGGCTCACATAACGGACTTTCATACAGCTAGATGTGGGATTTACTCCCATTCCATGCCCTCTTCTCAATTGTAAACTGGTGACCAGTCAAGGTTGTAGTCTGCGTCATGCCACAGGTAAACTGTCTTTGGTTAAACTCTGTTTCATGACCCTAAACATAGCAAGTAGTATAGGAAATTGATGGATTACACCCTAGCTACTAGCATACATATCATACTACCACAAGAGCTCATGCTAATTTGCCTCCCCATGCTACGTTCACACCAAACCGAAAATATCGCGACGCTACGCTGGTCTTGTGCGTGATTGTTCGCAGGGTTCTCAATGGAATTTGTTTTGCGCCGCGCCGCAACGGAAGAAGTGGAGTGATTTCTGCTTCGGTTGGTGGTGCTAACTTTATTGTAGTATTGCTAGCTTGCTTTACACTTCGACAATTAACAAACAAACAAACAAACTCACCAGAGAAGCCAACCTCCATGCTTATCTTCATCCAAGCAATCTCCTTTTTGGCCCAGTCCCCGGTACCCGCAGGTCACCGTGTCGTACAGTTCCGGGTGCCTGCAAACCGCGACGATCAAGCTATCCTCCATTGCTATGCTACACGTTCTGCACAGTGCAACCGTATCAATTCTATCATTGATCGATCCTTTCACTTTTGTGATATAAAATCATATTTGTATTGATGGATCCATACACGATGTTCCTTCTGGCAATCTCCCTATGTTGTTTTGATAAATGCAAAGAATAACTTTACTGTTGCCATGTTTGTTCTGTAAATTGAAATAAAGTAAAAAAAAAAAACTAAAAAAAACACTGCAATCGCATCCTGTGTTTTATCTGCTATGTGACGTATTTGGTGACACGGACTATCTTGACACCGATTTGCCGTCGCTGACGCAATGGCGCCAAAAGTTCAATTCAGCCAATGCAGACGAGATGGGTGAAGTAGTGAAATGCTCGCTGGCAATCGCGCCCTCCCGTACAAAGTCCATTGACTACAATGCAATTGCACCACCGGAAATGCATTGAGTAATATCAGGATGACGTCACATCAATTCAAGAAGTAATTTTCAGAGGTCAATATTGATGGGAAGTCCGTCAATCTGATAGTGGCGGATGTTAATGGAAATGAATAACAGGAATCTCCGCTCGACGGACTCCTGTTTCTATGACGAGAGAAGCTGCAAGGTTTTCAGTTTCCGCACCGCACACCTACAGAAATTCGCAACCTACGTGGACCACGGACGTACAGTATATTGTGTAGGAACCTTGCATATAGGTCATAGGTTCTGGTCTGGAGAGGCCGTGAAGGCAACGAGAGAGAGGATGTTGGAAGGCAGAGGTGAGGCGAGAGGAGACAGACCGTAAGATAGACACCGGTTACCGTGCTATATCTCAGAATGGTTTCGGCCGACAGTAATATTTTCTGTGTTCTCATTAAAGATTTTGTTGCTAGCTTGCCGATTAGCCTGATTACTTCTGCAGCACTACAAAAATAACCTGGACTGCCAGTCTGCTTTTCCGGCAGAGGCAGCCATCTTCCGTTGCCTCTTTTACTGTCAACGAACCAATAAACAAAGAGATGAAGGAGAAGGAGACGATGAAGAAGAACTCCTTCAGAACTGTGAAATGTGAGAACATTACATTTTTAATACTTAATTTGAGATTGTCGTGTCACTTAACAAAGTTTGTTAATTTGAAAAACATTATTTCACCACTTACTAGTTCATCACGATATTAATGATGACTGACTGATGTGTCTGTGAAGTTTACTGATAATCCCGAAATAGTGGCTGTAATTTAGTGATGAAAGAAGCATGGTTAGAATAACAATGATGGATTGACGACAACAGTTTGGTTCAGCTTGAAATAATAACGTTGATGGATGGGTGTCCGGGTATCAAAATTCATTGACACACCCACCTCTAGTATATATATTGTTTAATGTTAATGTATCACTATAGTTCAGAAATAAAAAAAGGTTTCAACAGACAGTGTTTAATTGTTTATCTATTTTTCTTACTCTTGTAGAAGAATTTCCATCCGTCTGGTTGTCTTTTTATCCACAGTGAAACCACATGGGCATGCCAAAAAGACTCTCCGGGTAAATGTCAACTGTCAGGGAATTGATGCCATTTCATCCATCCCCCTACCGTTGAGTCAACCCCCTTGAGATAACTCAAAGGCTGAGAGTATCAGGAGGAAGTCATTCTAAAAACGAAACTGAGCGAGAGGATGCGAGCGAATCAGGTTTCCCATCCAATGTGACAATGTCCTCTGACAGTCTTTGGCAATGGGCTGTGATTGCCAGAGTGCATTTGAGGACATTTGTGTAATTTGACATGTCAATATTGAAATTTTCCTCACACAGCATAAACTGCGGCTGAGAAATTGGATTCCAGACAGACAACCCAGATGTCCTTGAGTCAGGGTAACTGTAAAGTTAACCCATTTTAGCTTAATTTTGTTAATTGTGAATATTATGGAAATGATATGCACTAACATTCCCTGCTTCGCATTTAATGTTATGTCATTGCAAAATGTTTTCACAAAATCATGTCCATGCCACAACTAGACGCTCTAAAGCGACCATACCGGCGCCAAGCCCTTGTATACACACTGGCTGTCAAGTTGGGTTCCCCCAACACCCACCCACTTCTTCCACTTTCTCTCCCTCTTGGCTGGCACTCTAAAGCTCCAGCCTGAAGCCCAAGTCCACACACTAGTAGTCAAGTTTAACGACTTTTATCCACATTAGCGCTTTTCCACCTTCTCTCCGGGGGGGGTGCACTCACGACTGACAAAGAGGCGTCTTATAGCATCCACGCTAGCAGAGTATCCAAAGAAGTAGCTAGTTAAGTGCTTATTTTAACAAAAATGCTCAAGTTTTTATATTCTGGGGGAGAGCCGACTTATGCCACCTTCCCCACCTGGGTTAGAAAAATTCGGAAAACTAAAATAGTGGAGAGTGAGTGATCTTAGCACATATTTTCAACCCTTATCTTCAAACATACATGATGTTGTTAAAAACAAACATCTAAATTTACTTTACAAAGGTGTTGTGACAGTGTTTCGGGTTATTGTGTCATTGTGGTGGTGTTAATTGCTATGCAGGAGGTTGCTAACTTGCTATGGTCTTGTATTTGTCCCTTGTGATGATGATTTTGGCATTTGCTTTGCAGTTGCTATGGTCCTGTATTTGTCACTCTTATTTTGTCATACAGGCCTTTAATCTGTCACATAGAGTTGAGGATGGTCCGAGCAGGAGTTTACTGAGTGACACGTTTGTCGGTATGTTTAGGTTTCTTGGTGAAGTTCTTTCTCCGAGGTCATCTGGATCCAGCCCTGCTCTCTGTGTTTACTTTGTACTTTTGTGTTCTCCATCAAGCCCTACTCTCTGCTGTTAGTTTGTATTTTGGGATATAAAGATTTCCCGTTTGTTGCGACCACCCCCGCCCCAGTCCGCATCTCAGTTGACACAGTCTTTAAAAGGTATTATAAACCTCTTTCACAAGTTAACTAAAAATAAGTGATGTGGAAATAGCTCTTTTTTTTTCACCCTGGGTTGGCTCCAACAATGTTCAACATATCACTCACCGCTGTACCACAAACACATTCTGAGGTCTTTTGTCCCTACCATGTTCCATTGCTGCTTCTTGCCCACTTAAATAATTCAGTCCATGAGCCGCCGCACATTGTAAAGCTTATCAAACATGCCAAAAAAGAGCAACAGACAAGGAGCAAGAGCTTCAATTACGTCTTTTGTACCAGACAATGGGGCGACAAATTCAGTTTGCTAGAATGTCTGCCGTATTATGAGTCCCCTCCTTTTTAGTTTTTTGTTTTCCTAATACTGTTGACGTCCGTGCTCACTCCCCTTCATCATTACACCATGAACACCAGGTATCAAGTGTTGGTGTGCACATGTGTTGTATAGATGCGTGTGTGTTTGTGTTCACGTCCATGGGTTTTGGGTTACCTGGGATCAAGTGACGACAGAGCTTTGGAAAGCAGCGGCTATTGTTCAGGGTCGCTGCGATACCAACAGCTAATTGGATGAGGTGTAAGTCAAGCCAATAGGTCTCAGACTTTGATGTGCCTGGAGACGTCATTGCACGAACCTTTTGTACACACCTCGACCTGCTCACTCATGCACTCACACAGGACACACAAATGCCATGTAAATAGGAAGCAATCCACTTTGTTTATGTTCATGTTCATTCTGTTTATGTTGCTTCATTAATTTTTGAACCGCTTCTTTGGTTTCCTTATGTTAAGATGCTTGGGTTTCCTTTGATTCTCCTTGTTTGTTTAGGCTGTTCGTCGAGGATGCAGGAACTGCAGAGGGTCATTAACCAAAAGATATTAGTTTTGTTACAATGAGCTGATCTGTTATGCAAAAACTAATAACATTAATATTCATTTAACTGTTAATATTTAAGATACACAGAGAAACTGTGAGACTCAACAAGCTATAAATGTTCTTGTAACACCCATTCATTCGTTTTCTATACAATTCATCCTAATTAGGTTTGAATGTGAGCTGGGTCCTCTCCCAACTGACCTTGGGTAAGAGGCTGCCAGCCAATCACAAGACATGTATTGCTCTACACACCACCAACATCCTATACAATTTAAAGTTTTTAATTAACGTAAACATGCCTCTTTTGGGAATGCAGAAGGAAGCTGGAGTATTTGGGAAACGCCCATATTGAAAAGATTACAGGGCCATGCCAAACGTGGGCTGATTATGATATGAAAACCATATCAACCTTAATTTTCAATTGTCTGTGTCTCAGTAGTGTTTTCAAATGGTAAAATCATGTTAAAACTATTGTGTATTGTGGAGTAGACTGCCATGTCACACATTGTTCAAATAATCCCTTTAAAATGTGTGAAATAATTTAGTTACCATAATCCTTTAATTCCCAAGATTATAAGAGACAAAACACATGGAGAATTACTCTACACACAGCAAAAACGGGGCAATAAATTTGACTACACAGTCACAATTAAATGTTTTAATGGTTAAATAAAGCCTTGAGAAACATTAGCTTCACCAAATTCCTCATCCCACTTTTGTTTGAAGCACCTCTTGATCTCCCAGTGTGTATTAATCCTTACTGGATAGTGCAATCACTTGAGTGGTTGCGAGAGAGATATTTTGGATTCTGAGTGCTGTTTATTATCTTGAAGCATCTGTGCTGGGATCTTGTGATTAATTGGGGTGAGGTGCCCCATAGAACAAGGTCAGCCCTCGCCAAGCTTTCGACACTCTTTCCTTTTACATCAATTAGAACTAAGAGGAAGAGCTTTGCCTAGTGTTTACACCCACTCACACGTCTGAGACAAAACTGTTGGCACTGAGCTAAGCTGTGATTGAAATATTTGATATAAATTTTCTGAAAAGTAGACATTATTAAATTGAATGCAAATGAGAGGTTGCGCTACAATGTCTCCCCACCTTGTGTCACTTTACTGCTATACACCATCAGCCAATTAATAGCTAGCATGACAGCAGAAGATAAAAAGAACAAAGGGAAGCGAGTTCATGACAATTGGGGGGTGGGGGGGGGGGGGACTAATGAAGAATACCACATGGGTGGGGGAAAGGAAAGGATTCATGTAACTGTTTGTGTCACACTTTTTATATCATTCTCCTT
Source organism: Vanacampus margaritifer (assembly GCF_051991255.1). NCBI lineage: Eukaryota > Metazoa > Chordata > Actinopteri > Syngnathiformes > Syngnathidae > Vanacampus > Vanacampus margaritifer. The sequence continues at coordinate 12,725,112 of NC_135440.1, read as the reverse complement.
TTCCCTTGATAATTTGTGTGGATTTGCCTCCAATGCATGTGACATAAGTCATGACCTTCCAGTATTTGCCACCTTTCAGAACTTCCTTAGAAATTAACTAAACAATGATATTTATAATAAGAAACTGGCTATCTTGAATGGTGGTAAGAGGCACCCGCTACCAAAGCCACTGTGTAGTGGTATTCTGCACGCATTAGTACAACCGGCTCTTCAGTGACTTCAGACAGAGGGCGTCCTTGAGTAAGCTACTATTTTCCCTCACTTATTATAATGCAAGTATTTTGCTCTCAGTTAAAATGCCCTTTAAGAGGTTACAACTGCATAGTCGATTAAGATTAACAAGCGCAACATTAAGATTTCTGGTCTCACAAATATAGTTGTCTTCAGTTTTAACATTGCTCTTCTCATTTATGGAGCTAAAGTACATTAAGTGGCCTTGAGCATTTAAATTATATATAATAAATTGAAAGATAAATTACGTGAAAATTACTGATTATTAATTGTAGTTGACTGATAAATGAAAAAAAGAGAACTTCAACCTCAACTGTGATTAATACATTATTGGACAATGACTATTTCTGAAATTGAAGTTGGGAAAAAGATAGGGTGACCATATTCCCCCAAAAAACAGGACACTCACCCGTGAAATTGTCCATACACCAGTGTGAGTTGCACTGGAGGCAATGTGTGTTAGGTGCCTTGCACAAGGACACAACAACACATGACTTGGGGAGAACGGGGATCAAACAGCCGACCTTATGGTTACTGAACAACCGTCTCTACACCCTGAGCCACGGCCGTCACAACTTATGTGACAACACATCATTATGTAATTCTAAAGGTATTTTGGTCAACTCCTGGTAAGCTCCAGCTGCCTTAAATTTGAAAGAGGGGGTTACAGATATTCAGAAGGATTTAGTTCAGGTGCTGGGGTGAAAGGTGCTGCCCAGTGTAGGAAGCCTTGATCTTACAAGTAGGATAATATATATATATATATATATATATATATATATATATATATTGAATTATATATGAATATATATATATTGAATTATATATGAATATTGAATTTAACATCAAATATTAGAAGGGTACACTGTCACAACATTAGGTAATCAATATAAAATCGATCCCATTTGATAGCAATAAACCTCAGACTGGTTATGAAGAAAGCCAGAAAGGGAGAAAAAATAATAATAAAAAAGAACATCGAAGACGATGTCAAACCACATTTTTTCCCCCCAGCATCAGATAAGGAAACAATACGCGGACGAACACATGTTTTCGCCTGTAGATTATGACAGAGCGCTGTTATTTCCTGTATGAATACACTTTCAATTTCCGGCCCGCCACTTTAGTTTTATTACACTGATAACACGATATCATCGGCCGGAGCTATTTGAAAAAAAAAAACGTGAGAAATGATGTGTGAGAGAGAAGAAAAGAAAGGATATGACTGCGTTTGTACCATTTTTCTTTGACAGCGTTGTGACAATCCCAATTGCCATTTATGAGTCACAACACAACATTTTATTAGGAACATCGCTCCTACAACACACTGCAATTCTCTTATCAATTATGTTTGAAAGCTAAAATCATAGCAGCCAGTATGTGTCATCCCTTTGAATGGTCCAATGTAATTTAATTTATTTATTTTATTGGGTCAATTGTCAACATAATATTATGCAAGATAATTTAGTATTGATCATCAAGTAAGACATCTTTTTTTTCCTTTTAATATCACAAATGTGGACGTGATACTTATTCCTGAGCACATGTATTATTTCACTGCCTCTCTTTATATCCCCTCAAGGTCACTATCGATGACCTCCTGTTTCCACAAAGGTCCACAAACCGATTTCCTAGTGGCAATGCACATTTCCACCCGGGTCCTGATCCCCACTTAGACCAATTGGAGTCAATTTGTTATTGCAAATATAAATTTGGTAACTTGTAATATCAGTCTGGCAGACAGAGGAGGCCACTGGCAAAGGCCGATGCTATTTTCACTTCTGACCCCTCATTGAGGCAATCCTTTGTTGGTTTAGGTATTCAGCTGCCAATCACAGGCTGCTTTTTCATTACATTTACTTGAAAAACTCCCCAAATCCCAAAGGGGCAGGCACCACAGGAATCTAGAGGATGGGAAACAACTTCTAGAAAGAAGTAGGGAGGAAATACGAACCTAATTCACATTGCTCCATTTGCATCTAAATTTTCTCAAGTCAGACATGAATATGTTGATTTTTTTTTCTTGCTGCAGAATGCACAACAATCACAACAATCGCTTGTATTGGCCACCAGCACCTGATTTCGCAAGATGACTTTGGACCAAAAAGTGGACACCGTACTAGTAAGAAAACTAGCTTGATTCTTTGGCCTTGGGCAACACACACATGCACACGCACGCACACACACACACACACAGGCCACTTTCCCCCTGAAGCAGTTGACATTTCCCCCCCGAAGGATAATTGAGGAATAACATTTGTGTTACAATTTAACATGGCCGCTGCCTTTGAAAGCCCTTTCATATTACCAAGCTGATGGCAGCTGACATCCACCATGGGAGATGCGAGAGAGTGTGTGTGTGTGTGTATGCATTTTCTCAGAATTTGTTTCCCTTTTAAAAGGTTTCACACAGTCAACTATACATTGCTAAAACAGATTTCAATCACTCACAGAAATAAGAATGGCTCCATCCATAAGTGGAGTATTGCACAATAACGTTACACATTTTCACTTTTCCGTCTTTAAATGATCCAATCCTGAATTCAAATAACTCTCCGTCTATTTGTAACGTCTTATTGTTACCAACCTCCATGATCTAAATAACTGTCAGATAACCAACTATAATGTTCCCCAGATTTTATTTCAAAGCTGAAATGATACGTAAATGAAATAATTACAAATGTGATGAATTTAACAAGCGTAAGCACTGACTGAAAGTTATTTTTCAAGACAAATAAAATACTCTCCATTTTTATCCACAGCAAAAGCTACAATGTAAATTTCCCAGCAATGACTTCATCTTTGCCATTGGGCTATATGTACATATACATGTTATTGCCATTCCTCTTCATCAGAGAAGCCAGGCACACTAATTCACATCATCTCAATCAGAAACCAACTGCTTTCAACTGATTAATGAATGAATGGATTAGTGACAGGCACACTTTATTAAAGCGTAATAACAATTTTTTGGCACCCTTCACATGGCAAGGAAATGTCATGAATCAAAGGATATTGGCTGTCTGTATCTGATGAATGCATCGTTTACCAGCCTGGGAGTTATTTGGAGGGAGCTATTAATTCAAATCACATTTATATCCCCCCTCTAAAACATGAAAAAAAAACTGCAGTTGAAGGAAAGCTGAGATCAAAAAATAATAGTTGACACAAATGCATCTAAAATAAACATGAATAAAATGATGACAATTCAATTCGACTTTTATTAATTTAGCATGGCATGGCTTTCTTGGATCTTTATAATATTTCCACATATGCAATAATAATTATGTATATATATGACCAGTGCAAAAGAGCTAGTCTATGTGGTCTGAAATGTTATACAACTCAAACGAACGTGTGATAAGCTAAATTGTGTCTTGTCTTGAGGCCAAGGCATCTCGCTGTCTTTGACATCCCATGTCACAAAACGTTGGTGGTCCCTCATTTCCTTTTTCCTGTAAAGGGGTTTCGAAGGCTATCCAAACATAAAATAGAGGGCTCATGTAAACAAATAGCCTTAGCCAGACATATAATCATTTATTTATTGCAATAACATTGCGCTCTTCTATGCATAGCTGGAAAATCTAAATATATATATATTTTTTTAAATATATTTAATCACCTGAAGCAAGTTTGTCCAAAACCTTTTACATTCTTATTAAAATGTGTGTTGATGAATTACTTGAGACTTGGCTGACTGAAGGCTTAAAGAGTAGCTCCCGACTAATTAGTTCATCGTACTGGTATGCGGGGCGGAATTTGAGGAAAGTTGACATTTACACCTTTGATAATAAGGAAAGTGATGTGTGGCTGTTAAACTGTAATGAAGTTGACTTTTAGTGATAATGACTTATGGATGACCTTAAAGTTCAGGACAACACAAATTACACTATTTCCCCATGAACCTGACTTTGACGATATTTACCATAAGCCTGAGCTTAAATTAAATTAAATAGGCGGATAGGAGCATTTGGAATAAAGATGTGTGCACCTTGAGCCAGAGCTTCAACTTGGATATGTTTGCCTAACCTTGCTGTGGACTCTAAAGGTGCATCTGGTAATTGAAACATAACAGAATTAGGTTACAAATGTTAAACAGAGCAATGTGTGTACAGTAGACACACATACAACATTAGGCGTAGCACATGTTTTCATTTAATTAGTTTTTCATTTGGCCTTAAGTTCCTTGTGTCAATAGAGGCAGACACATTGGTGTAAAGGGTCGTTTGTATCTATGAGTCAAAGCTAAATGTTCATTCAGATTTATGTGCCCCAGGTGTCAAAATACAATATCAAGATATATTGACAGTTACTATTGAATTTTTTTTTCTGAAAACCCTGATATCTCTGCAATCTATTTCCACTTGTTAGTATAAAGCCAATCATTTTTCAGCTGACTTGACTTGGCGTGTCTAGGATAAAGAAAATAGCAACAATATGACTTGATTGCAAGGTGTTAGTTCAGTTCTTTCGTATGACACAGGAAGAACTTCAACATACCACATCTTGTGAAAACAATATGTACGGTATTTGGCAAATTTATTCAAATGATATTTACAGTTGTTTTAACTCATTGAACACCAGCCATTTTCATTGGCGCAACCCCCTTCAATACTAGCCGTTTTACTGAATTTTGACTGATTTTGCAAGGCCCACAGAATATTGTGTTCAATTGCTATACAAACATGGAACATACCAAAGATTAGACTCTCTTCTTTCATCAGAAAATTATTGTATTTCTATCTTTTTCCGTTCTTTAGTTATCAAAGTTAGAATAAAGGCAAGTTTTGTCGAAATTCCAATTCCTGAGAAAAAAAAACATAGAAAAAGAGCTTTTTGTAGAAAAAACATTTCAAGCACATCGACTTTAGCGCTACTATTTTTTTTTTCTTTTGTGACAGCTCAAACATCTAAATAATGTTTTTGTGCAATAAGACAACATTCCAAAAAGTGTGTTTGATAACAAAAATAAGTTTATTATGCATAAAAATAAACAATTGGTCTGACTGCAGCTCTGCCGCAGCATCTTTGTCGTCCAGGGGTCGACGTGACCGGCAAAACGAGCCGTTAACCCGATGAAAAAAGCGTCATTCCTGGATGTGCAGCAACTCGATCATCATGCTTTGATGGCCCGATGAGGGTGCTTTTTTTAAGCCAAAAGGCAATCCTCCAGGGTTAACTGTTTCGTTCTGCCTATCGCTCATTTTATACTTCCTCCCCGCTGCTCCCCACTGCTCTACCAACAGCAGTAGTGACAGAGGACACTCCCAGTCCCAATCTACACTTCCCGTTTCTCTTCTTCTGCAACAAGATCCTTGCGTGATACTGCCTGATCTTATACTTGCTGCCATCTGCTGGCCGTTTCATTTCAATAACATTGCAGTCAAGCCTATTCCAGAAGTTGCGCCAGCCCCTACTGTACATCCATCCCTCTATTTACTACCGCTTATCTTGTGTCGAGTCACGGGGACAGCAGCTTAAGGATCAATCAGCTCAATCAGCTCCTCCAGCAGGATCCCAAGGTGCTCCAAGGCCAGCCGAGAGACATAGTCTCTCCAGCGTGTCCTGGGTCTTACCCGGGGCCTCCCACCGGTGGGACATGCCCGGAACACTCCAGGGAAGCGTCAAGGAGGTATCCGAACCAGATACCAGAGCCACCTCAACTGACTCCTCTCAATGTGGAGGAGTAGCGGGTCAGGGCTCCTGGATGACCGAGCTTCTCACCCTATCTCTAAGGGAGAGCCAGGACACTCATTTCGGCCGCTTGTTTCCGGAATCTTGTGCTTTCGGTCACGACCCACAGCTCTTGACCATAGGTGAGGGTAGGAACGGAGATTGACCGGTAAATCGAGAGCTTTGTCTTTCGACTCAGCTCTTTCTTCCCCACAACGGACCGATACAGAGCCCGCATCACTCCAAATGCTGCACCGATCTTTCTGCCTGTCGATCTCCCGCTCCATCCTGCCCTCACTCGTGAACAAGACCCCAAGAACAAGACTCCTCCACTTGGGGCAGGATCTCATCCCCGACCCGGAGAGGGCACGCCACTCTCCTGTAGACTTGTGCATAATAAAAAAACGTAGGACGTATTCATATGTCATGTGTACGTGGCGACTATGACGCTTATGACGTATTGATACGCCATATGTATTGAGAGAGGCAAGGCAAGGCATTTTCTAAATGATCCTCATTGACAATTATAACAAAATTGAATGCATTGTACATGTCACTTTATAAACAAACACGGGTATGCAAATTACTTTACTTCCTGGACCAATCAGTCGTCTGAATTCCATTTGTCCGCATGTGTATGTATATGTTCAGAATTTAATTATATGTAAGGACGCTGAAAGACGACCCACCAGGCTTCCCGTTTGGATGGGTTGTAACTTTGGGAATTGGCCTTTCAGGAATCAATAAAGTAATCTGAATTTAAACCTCCTAACTTTCCACATGCCTGATTCTAAATTCCAATACATTTCTGACATATTTAGACTTTGTGATGCGTTCAACCCTAACTTTTAAAGAAGCAAACTTTAAAAACTCAAGTTTATACGGCATTTGATTTGTATCTATTTTCTCGCTTAGCTGTCACCCTAAACTGATGATTAATGTAAAAGCAGAATTCCAGGTCTCATGTCCCTCCTGGGCTGCTGTGTGATTATCAGCCTGCTTAAGGCAGTTCTCAAGCAGCACGGGGAGCTACACAGGGCACCCCCCCGTCTCAGGTGAAGAGCCCCAGGGGCCGGGGTGTAGCGCCTGGAGGTATCCCAGGTGTTCACAGTTATTGCTAACTGTCTGTCTCAGTTAAAGAGAAAGCAAAAGTGTGATTGTAGTCGCAATGTGCTGTCAGGGTTGTATGACTGACTTTTCTGTTGTGTCTCTCTCTCTTGTCACTTCCAAGCTTTCCCCACGCAGTGCACAGGCAAACCCTTTGTTGTCAGGTGCGATATGACATCGTCATAACTGTTAGAGAATTGTTTATTTTTGTGAGACCACATACAACCCTTTTGTTTTTGCCTTTAAGCATTAAATGAGCTTTACATTGTTATTGAACACAATGCTACTGTATCTACAAAGCTGACAGCAAGGTAGAATAAATTCTAGGGCACAAAGCAGACACTAGATGGCTGCAGATAATGTGGGAAAAGAGCTAATAAACCACACACACAGTCAGTAGGAGGAGAAGGCAGAGGGGAGGGGAGCTAAGAGGCCGTGTGTAAATAGAGTCAAAGGAGACTGGAGAGATTAAAAGATAATAATGGGAAGACAAAAAAAGAGGTATTTGATGGTCAAGTATGATGTGCATTTATGTATTAGTCATTTATCTATTAGATGTATATATTGTGATGACACATACTGGATATCAATACTGATCTTTCTTGTCATTATTAAATATAAAGACAAGAGTAATTTTAAATGATTATTTATCAAGGATTGGAAGTAAGTAGTCCCCTCCAAAAATATTGGAAAGGTGAGGTCAATTCCTTTGTTTTTGTTGTATACTGAAGACATTGGGTTTCAGATCGAAAGATGAATAGACCAAAGTTCAGAATTCCAGCTTTTATTTTATGTATCTGTTTAACTCAGGACATAGCACCTTTTATTTGAAGCCACCCTCTTTTCAAGTGATCAAAAGTATTGGAATGGACGTCATTAAATTAACTTAAATTGGATGACATTTAATAATTGTTGGCATAAGCCTTATCAGGTTGGGTGGGGTCGAGGGAAGTAAAAAATGTGACTTAATTAAGCAACAACAAAACAAAAGGCAAACCATTTACTCGTGTCAAATCTCATCAGATCTCTGATGTTCAATGGCAATGTGGAATCTAAAATACATGTTTCAAAATTATGCAAAGAGGATACAGAATAAGAGAAATAAATTAATCATCGCACACTACATCATCTAAATTATTTTATTTTCATAGGTTTCTCAATCTAAGTAGTATAGAGTCATTTTCCCCCAAGAAAGATGAAGCTATTTCACAATCAACAGAGCAGTCAGAGTACATGTTACTGGGGGTATTACACTTGCTATGCTTGCTAAAAGCCAATTGCATAAGTGATGGAATATCTCTTAGCGTCTGTCTGACAATCGGTTATATATTTCCAGAGCATGTAGATTAATGGTACTCACAGTGTGCTTCATCTTGAAGCTTTCTTTACATGCACATGCACACACATGCTCACACTTCATTTTTGCCCCATTCAACACAAAAAGGAGGGCTCTAGCAAAAGGGATAACATGAGTCATTGATTATCTCTAAAAGGCAAAAGCAGATCATAATCGCACAAGTGGGGGAAACCTTGAATGTGGTTTAAATATGTTCTCAGCGCTGCTGAAATATTTATCACTTGAGAAATGCAATTGGAGCATTTGCTTGGAGTTTATAACATTTTCCTTTACTGCCACTGAGGGAATTAATGGATAAGGAGAGAATATAAAGGATGAGTCTTTATCTGGACTGTCTTAGACAGCCTTGTTAGGAGCCACTTTATTATGTACAGTGCTGGGGATTCTTGTCTATAGCGCAGATCTCAGCATGAGCATTAGCTGAGAGAAATGAGGTTTATTCACTGTAATACATTTCCATGACTTTAGGATTCCCTTTTATTTATGCGTTGTGATTTCAGAGGACCTATCTCAATTATTGAGATAAAGAAGCTGTTGAAAGTATAAGTGTGGACGGTTTCTCTTCCCTGTAAAATGTCTGTAACAAATGATACAAGAATTGCAAAAAATGGAGCTAAGGCAAGCCGAGTGCATTATTATTAATCGGGATTGGAATTTATCTTTTTGAAAACTCAATGTTAAGCAAATTGAAAATAGACGGTTTTAATACTAACCCTCCATTTACTTTCAAATTTGATAACATTTTTGTACTTGGGCTCAATTTGACCACAGCCATTTGAATCTGTAGAAATAGATTATAACTCAAACTGTTGCTCAAGATTGAATGTCAATGCTTTGTGTATTTACTGTTTACCTTAAAAGCCAATTTTATAAATAAGAAACACTGAACCCCTTGTCCATCCAAAATACCTGTTACAGAAATATGCTGATGATCTTAAATTCTCCCTGGGTGACCTAAAATGAAAAATAAGTATATATTTTGTAATGTATAATATTATTACAATAGTACAGGATCTATTTGTGCTATGTAAAGCATTTCGAGTAAAAAATTGTGCATCTACCTACATATCTAACTACCCACCTACAGTACCTAACTACCTAACTACCTAACTACCTACCTACCCTATCTATCTATCTATCTATCTATCTATCTATCTATCTATCTATCTATCTATCTATCTATCTATCTATCTATCTATCTATCTATCTATCTATCTATCTATCACAGGCCATTGCTTAGTCACGTCTAGTGTCATAGAGGAATATTGAATGGCCACACTCAAATCTCACTATGAGTTGGACACCCAATGCATGTATTGACATATTTTGCCAAATAATGAGCATTAAGTTCAACTTTTAAGCACGATGAGAATGTTGCCCCTGCCAACATGGCTGCCGCATAGGTGTGCGTGATGGTTAGCTGGACTGTTGTAGTACACTGGCTTCATATCTTTGATGACAACACAAAACTCATGGATGTGGAAAATAAATTCATATTTTATAAGAGCAAATATTATGAGGTACAAAAAAAGAGATGATAAAACTTGCATTTATGTTGCTGTGTTACTGTAAAAAATGGCTTTCAGGGGGTCGTCAGACTGCTGGGATTAGATGTGTGGATTAATAGTAAATGTATACCTAACAGTGATGGTTGATTTAAAAAAAGAAAGAAAGAAAGAAATAAAGAAAGAAAAAGTCACAGGTTTTTAGGGTTCGCTTCTAGGTATGAAAATTCCAATAAAAAAAATTGCAATAACCTAAAAAAACTATAACAATTACTGTACATACAAATTCATATAGCCTCACGTCAAAGGCAACCTATTTGAGAAATAAATATTAAACAATAAAAAATGTAAAGTTACAAATATATTGTATAAATAAATAAACAAGCCCCAGGGGGACCACACTTATGTCAGGGTTAGGCATGCAAATCCCAAAAGTTGAATGACAGATGTTTTTCTTTTCCTGACAACTTTAGTGTGAAATGGCCCTACAGCTTTATGAAGTTTCAAGTGGTTAGATTAATCAATGATTTTGCATTAAAGGTCTCAAACATTAAGAGGAATAATTCTGATGATGTAGTTTTTTTAGTTTTTTTTTTAATCTAAGAATGTTCTTATGTCAGTAAGTTGCTTTCATCAGTGGCACACTAACCGTTTTGTGTTTGCTTTGTATTCAGGCAGAAATAATACTACAGGGAAACGTGTATTTATGTGGTGATGTTGAACCAGGGCTCCTCTAGGGTTGGCCTGAGGCTTGAACACCAGACAACTGGACCGGCAGTCCCATGTCGCATTGCTGGTAGCAAATTCTAGCTGAAAACACGCCACAGAAGACAAGCCACTTGCAAATATTGGTGACCTTTTCACTGTGCATTGTGAAGACAGTGAATTGGGATCATAACGCTGAAAACAAAGTAAAAAATGTGTCCAGTTTTGCTTGGTCTTACACACACACATCACCTTTCTCTTGTTCATCACTTTTCCAGGCATCAAAAGTAAGAAAAACTCCCTTGTAATTCATTATGATGGAACTCTAATCATGTCCTCCGGCATATTAATATGGTATGCATGTGACCTATAGAATGCTAATTAATGATATAATATTAATATGAACATGCATTTGGTAAAATGAGGATCAGAGCTAAATGAACTATGTGCATAGCCAAACATCCCAGCAATTGTGGCTAAGTAAAAGTGTGGTCATAGAAACTAACTCATCCCTGTTGTGTTATGTAATGAGTGTGTATAGTAATTATCATTTGAACCAGGTGACAACAACAATAACAGTGACATTAAGAGGCAGGCTTAGTTTCAAGACCATCTCATGTTACATTATGTGCGCTAAATACTGAAATCTTAAGTAAGATGTAATTTCTTAGATTAACCTAAATTTGCTTATTTTGCTTTGACAAGTTCTTTATACTTAAAATAAAATTGTGAGACAAGATCATTCTGCTTATTCTAAGATACTAATTACTTAATTATCTTATTTGATCAAGCAGTCTTGGCATTGAATGTTAACAGCCAGTTTTAAGTACTCTGAGGCTTAAAACAAGCATTTTCCACATTTTAAGATGACTCACTAACATCAAAGGCCCTGAACTGGGGTTTCATAAATTGAATTTTTTTATTAAGATTTTGCAGAATGTAGTAATAAGATAAATGGGGGGAAAATACAAGTCTGAAAACAATCAGACAAAAGTGCAATCTAGCACTTTATTGTAAGCATGTTTTCTTGTAAAAAAAAAAAAAAAAAAAAAGTTATTTACTAAGCTAATTTTTCCTCATAGTATCTTTAGTAAATATAGTACTAGCTCAGTGGTCTAGTGGTAGAGTGTCTGCTCTCATACTGGGAGGTTGTGGGTTCAATCCCTGGCTGGGTCATATCAAAGATAATTAAAATCTTCTCTGCTGTGTGATATGGGCCTAGTATTATTTTCTTATTTTTTTAAATATTGCAGGTAAATTTAAGTAAAATTGTAACCCATTTGCTTATTTGAAGTAATAATTTTCTTATTTTACTATATTTTTTTCTTAAAATTTCAACTGTCCTTTAAATTGTCCTGAGATGGATAAAAACGGGTGGCTTTTAAGTTAACTCCACCAACGCAATATTAATCAGAATGTTGCGTTTAAACAAGTGAGGGCCGCATATTGTAAAGAAAATGTTTTGACTTCCTCTTTAAGAGGAATTCATTGCATTTTTTATGAAAATATAGTAGAGTTTTAAGTCTAAATAGGGCTTAAAGCAGCATATTTTCTTTTGTTCACACACTTGCAGCGTGAAAACTGCATTTGTGCATAATCTATGCATGGTTGGTCAGCCATATAGATGCTCATCTATGTCTTTCATCAACTTGACAGCTTTTTTTTCTCCTTCTAAAGATAACATTTATTATAAGTGTAAGCAATACATATTGGCGCTGAGTATGTTTGTGGCACATCCCCGCACCTTGTAATCACAGCTGTCCACAGTTAAGTATCCTCCATGATCTATTGACTCCATTTTTATTCACTGGATTTCTACCCCGCAAGGCACAAGAACTCAGTTAAGAGCGGAATGCAGAGCCGCCATAATTCATAAACTACAATGGAATTAAATGAAATATTTTTAAAGATATGCGATGATAAGTCAGGGTTGCATGAAATGAAATGCATAGAACCTTGCTTAACACACTCAAATTACAAGCAGGATCAATTCCAAGTAAGTATTAAAGAAACAATTTACAGATGTCTAAAAAAACACAATGACACTAAACGGTCTCAATTCTTCACAACTCTTGACGTTGCTTTGTACAATATTGTGCTTTTGTACATAGCAGCATTGCATATAAACAACCTACAATCTCTAATAACACTTAATATTGAGGCATTTACTTGCTAATGCACGCACATATTGAGTTCCTCCACATATTGACTTGGTTCACAAGCATATTACGTTCCCCTTCATCTGACGATTTGCATGGATTTTCAACATAGAAGGGCCAAAACATGCCTTGTGCACAAAAAGTCTTAAAATTCAGAAACGTAAGTTTTAGGCCTTAAATGTTTTTAAAAAACACACACACACATACACCCATTTTTTCATCCCAGGTCTAAAATTTAATTTACCCAAGTCTTAAATTCTTGTCTATAGACAAAAAAAATTGTTTTTATCGTCTGCGTACTGAAAAATGTCCACAACAAAAGCAAAGGGGGGCATTTGAGGGAGTGCGTTTGTATTGAAGTCAATGTAGTCCGGGCGGGAGAGTACTTTCGTGGCGGTTAACGTAGCATCTAGCTTGTTGCGTTCGGATCACGGCAGATAAAAGCCTTTTATCGCCGCAAATAGTTTTCAATTGGGTGGGGGTTGCTGTCTGTGCCTGCAGCGGACATTATGTTTGATGATCTATGCAGCATTCTCAGCAATTAGTCTTGTATTTGTCTTTATTCATTTTATTAACAGCTTCAATTCAAAGTTAGCACATGACGCTAAAGAATCCTTCCACGCCTCTCTTCTTTGGCTGTCTATGAAGTACGCCATTATGTGAGTGCGACCCAGTATGCCACCAAGTGTTGAGACAGAGATACTGCAGTTTGTGTGGAACGCAAAGCGGAAGAGCTGCAGTGTGTCCACTACCGCGTACCGTAGCTTTCAAGTTTTCATTTCCACCGAGTTTATGCAGTTAGTCAGAATGGGGAGTGTGGACATGTTTCTGTAAAATGGGTAAATGTCAGTTTAATAAGAATTTTTAAATTAATTTTTAGTTTTCCAGCTGGTTGGAAGAGGAAGCAGGAAATAGGCACTCTGCTCGTTGCAAAGTATGCAATACATACATATATATATATATATATATATATATATATATATATATATATATATATATATATATATATATATATATATATATATATATATTTAATAGAGTAGTATAAGTTGGCCCTCGAGTCACACGTGAAAGCCGGAAAGAACCGGCTTGCTATGAATTGAAATTTTTCTCATAATGGTCTAAAAAGGTCTAAAAAAAAGGTCAAAAATTTTACTTAGTGATTCTTGCAAGAACCCTGCTTGTGAAAATTATACTGCACTAAAAAAGTAGCCACCAGAGGGTGCTAGAACTGCACAAATGGAAATCAACCTGACTTATTTTAACAGATGTGCTGCTTTTAATATCGTGACATGACGACGACGATATTGTGGCAATTTTAATATCGCGATATCACAATATTGCAGTTATTGTTACATCCCTAGTAGATAGGCCATGTATAGGCCTCCTTAGATTATTTATAACGCATTTAGTAATTTGACACTTCAATTCTAAAGGTTGTAGGTTAATTTAAGTACAAATGATAATATATACCGTTAACGCTGGTGGTCTACGGCTAAACCATCTCAATCAAGTAATTGTTCCTTTGTATTTTTAGGGTATGCAAATCAGTTCATGAGAGAGTTGAAACACAATGCAGAAAAAACAAAACAAAGAAACTGTATTCACCCAGAAATTAATGTTTTATTAATTATGTTTAAGATAATATATGATAACTGTGATTTTTACTTCTTTTCATAAAATAAATACAGGGTAATGACATCTCATGAGAGGAAGCACGCTTTTTAATTGATCATGAAATGAGCTTTTCTACTCTAACTGCTGCTGCATCATGGGATTCTACATTGTGTTGTGTTCAGTGCTCATATTGTAATCTCTCCATGGAATAAGGCATTGTTGCCCCCAGCATTATGCTAATATTTTGTTGGGGGTGGGGTGGGGTGGGGGGGGTTATTAACTTTGAGTTTTCAGCAAATATGCTGGAGGTCAAATGAGAGTCACTTACAGATGTGATTACATTTCATCATTTCCTTCCTCTTTTCTGTTTATTTTTATTTATTTATTTTTTTACAATTAATTGTATCTTCAAGAAATCATTTGGGATCAGTTTGATATTGGATGTCTTCAGGTTTAAAATAAAGATAAAACTATAAGCCCCAGCCGAAATGAGATGAACTCTCCCGTTTTTCCCCCCTCACAAAAATGCTAACATGATAATCTTTTAACAAAGCCTAATTGCCATGTGGGTTTTGCTAACATTTCTTTGGATTGAGAAGGGAGAGTTGCCAGCTTTGCCGAGCCAGCACGCCATATGGCTTGTGCCGCTACAAGGCTCTCAAGTGCCCCTTGTTGCATCTCGGCCTAGTGACTTTCGATTACCTCGCTGTGGCAGCTCCTTTCCCAAGCTGCCACTACTTCTGGCAGCTTATAATAAAGATGCCTCTTTCACGGTGTGAACTGCTCTCTTATGGCCAGAAAAACAGACACACACGCTCGCTCTTCTCCAACTCTCTCGCTCTCCTCTCGCAGTCACACACACATATATAAAAAGGGACATTAATACTCCTCATGCAAAATACACACAGACATCACACAGCATTAAAAGCAGACTGAAGCTGAGCTATGCTGGGAGGTTTCTGACTCGATGAAATGTGAGAATTAATGGATATTTATATTTCATTATGTTTTTATACCGACCGAGGAATAATGTATCACTCTATGGGAGATACTGAAACATATGTCAGCTCCTATCCACTTAACGGATGTAATTCAATTGGACTATAAACGCACTAATCAAATTCCATTTAAGTCTAATACATCTTCTGAAATGTCACAAGTACTGTAGCATAATATCAGTTAAGCACATTAATATATGTTGACATATGCGTGTGTGTATATATACTGTATATATATATATATATATATATATATATATATATATATATATATATATATATATATATATATATATATATATATATATATATATATATATATATATATATATATACTGTATATGAGGCCAAAAAAAGCTATTATTTGTAAAACATTTGTTTTAAATTGTTGTTGTTATTTGTCAACTTTTATATATATTGAATAATATTTGTTAAAATGAATGTATTTTATTGTTAATAAAATTAACAATAAACTGCAATAAAAATTCCAATACCACATAAAAGGTGTACTCGGGATAAAACGGATCTGTTTTTCATCAGTGTCATTATCAAGCAGCACCTTTTAAGGTGTAGGTGTTTTGTGCATGTCATCTTCAAACTGTCACACTACCCTTGGCTCCTCCGGTCTTGCTAGTAATCAATACGGGCCTGAAAACGCCTTCCATATTGCCTGTTTTGTCCATGTCTAAATAATAAATTAGATACCCCTTCAAATGCAGTTGTGTCGCTTTTTGTTGCCTTCAAAGACACATGCGTACACACACTGGCAGGCGTACATCATTTAGATGCATAAACTGTATGTATACAATTTACAACTACACTTTGAACACAGCCACGTTCACAAAACGTGTAGCTTACTTTGTGTAATCTCTCTTCCTCTCTCTTGTCTCTCTGTCACACACACAAACACAATTAAACCTATTCTGCTCAGCCAACCAACATCAAGGTTAACATTTGTGTTTCATTTGCTGATCGCTGATCAATAATTCAGAGCCTCTCTGATCTTGAAGGGTCTCTGGCTACCTAAAGCATATGGCAGCTGTGTGTGGGAGTGTGTATTTGCTTTGCGCAAGCAATGCACCTTGACGGAAATCTTTTTATCTGCTGCTCTTGTCAAATAAGCCAGTGTGCTACGACGGGTCAAAGCATTTCAAGAAGACACTTACACAGTTTAACTTGTGTCTGGGAACTTAACTCCCATACCAGTCATTTTGCTTGTAATGTTGAAAATCCTAATGTCAGTTTTAAGAGTCAGTTTGGTAATTTGCTGTGTCAGGTGACACATTGGTTATCTGTGTACAGGACTTATTTCATAAATTTGAGCCAGTTAGATTAAAAAAAAAGTGTATGGATTTTTGTCAGAAAAATGTATTTCTCTTCCTAAAGTGGAAGTCAACCTTAAACATTTCATGACAATAATATGTTATATGTGGAGCATTTAACTCATTCACTCCCAGCCATTTTCACTGAAGCAACCCCCTTCGCTCCTGGCTGTTTTACTGGATTTTGACTGATTTTGCAAGGACCAGAATTTTGAAGAAGAATTTTGTGTTTTATTGCTATAAAAACATGGAACCTACTAAAAGAAAGATAAGAGTCTCTTCTTTCATCAGGAAAAAGTATATTTCTATCTGTTTCCGTTTTGCAGCAATTAGCATTAGTTAAGTTTCATCATTATTCACAAATCTGTTTCAAACTGTGGGGGAAAGAGCTTTTTGCAACATGGCCCTGTTTGATCTCTTATACTCCGCTGCCACCTGCTGGCCGTTTTTGTGATAACTACCACTGCTTCAAACATTGTCTTCAGTTCTGAGGCTGCATCAAAGCCTTCTGTATGCTCTAGCATAATTATTTTTTTTTTAAAACAGACATAAAAATCTAAGTCTATATGTCTTTGGGAGCATGGTAGTAATTAAAATAGAACATATTTATAATTTTTTCAGAGCAAATGACTTATTCCTACATTTTGGGAATTTTAGTTATGAAACAAAATCCAGCCGTTTTTGTCCACCTCAGGGGGCGGCCATTTTTCACTTGCTGTCGACTGAAGATGACATCAATGTTGCTCAGGGCTCAGGCAACAACCAATCAGAGCTCACCTGTTTTCTGAAGCTGCGCTGTGATTGATTGATACCTGAGCAACACTTATGTCATCTGTGGCAAAATGGCCCTCTAATGGATAAAAATGGCTGGATTTTGCTGCTTAATTTATATTCCACTAGCGCAATATTAACCAGAATAACATATAGACTAGTGGGGCTGCATAGAACATATTGTTGTAGAATAAATAAATGTGGTGTCAAACTCAAGCCAAATTCGGCCCGCCACGTTATTTTATGTAGTCCGCAAACACAAATAATGTTGTGCATGTCGACATACTTGCTAAGATATCAAAATTGCAAATAGATTTCATTTTTAATCACATTGTTGACACTTTAAGTTTAATTTTTTTTTTAATTTTTTTTACAATCTTCCTTTGGAAATATTTACAATGTGGTCTCCGGCAAAAATTTGTTTGATAACCCTGATTAATATGTTTATAATAAAATATAAATATAATACAAAATCTGTCATGCCAAGAAAATGAATTATTTCACTATTATTCGTCATCACTTTTTGTACCATCTGCTCATCTTTTAAACTCTACTACTTTATTTACATTTGAAAAAGTTTGTCCAAGGATACACACGATGAAGCTTTTTCCAGAAACTTTCCGAATTTTTTGTTGACTTTGTTTGACACGTTTGGCCACAACTATGTAAGATGAGCATGTATCTGTGTGTAAGCATGTCTTTGCGGTTGAAGGATGACTTGCTCAGATCATGCAGTGCGCGTGATAAATAGACAGAGACGGTCGTGGTGTTTTGTGGGATGTCCAGCTGTGACCCTGCAGCTCCCTCTTGGCATGACAGCACTTGCTCTTTGTCCTGATAAACAATGCAAAATGCGGTGAAAACCTTTGCAGTAATGCACATGGAAGTATCAAGAGGAAATATTTGAACGTAAACCCAAAGGTCAGATATTATATCACTATAGGAGTTTTAATATGTATGAGTTAATTATCACTATCTTTGCATGTTCTCCTTAGCTGATTGCCTAAATCACTTACATGAGTAGAAGATTATAAGTAAAGGAAGTACTGGAGGGTGATATATTTATTTATTTTGTTCCAGTCCACGGTGTCACAATTTCTCGAATGGAGAGCTTTCATATGACTTAATCTAGAGTGAAGTTAATTATGCCTGTTCCTACATGGCTGCACTTCCTGCTTGCCTTCTTCCCTGTTTCGAAACTACTGATTTAAACATAGAGGAAATAAAATGGATCAAGATGGAGAGTTAGATCATAAATAAGAGACATAATGTAGCATGCTATGAGTAAATTAAAGTAAAGAAAATGAGAAGAAGCAACACAGAGATGAGGAAAGGGACAAGGGGGAGGCTTTCCTATCACGAGTGTCGCCCCTGTTGGCCCAGGACTGTAATTAGATCTGGCAGCCACCCCATAATGATAAATGCTGGGATGATGAATGGAAATGCAAATGTGTGTGAAGTAGCTCCAGCCATCAAAGGGGGGAATATCATTAACACTTTCCTCTTGTCAAATCCATCATAGTCAAGTGTGACTTGCTGCATTCTTTACATCTCCTCAACGTGGCACGGACACTTTAGGAGTTAAAGAGGAGGCAGTGGGGAAAGACGTCAGACTATTTTGTTTCAACTATGTGACAATTTCAATACAGTTTCTTGACAAATCCATTTATATATTAGAGCGTGAACTTGGAAACTGGTCTGGTTAAGATTAAAAATAAAGATGGACTACCCTGTAGCTAATATCATTTTAAAGCAATGGGGGTGGAGAGGTCATCTTTAATTAAGCCAATACTTTATTTATTAATGTATTTATTGATTTAATTAAAGAAAGAAATCATCTACTGTATATTACAAATACACCCAAAGATTAGGTGAAACATACTTGGCATATCAACAAAACAATTCAGGAAAACTACTGTGTTTTTGAATTGACAATCTTTACACACTCATATAATTATTTTCTTTCCAGTACTCCAATAGTGTAAAATGATATTTATGGTCTTGTCTAAACTAACCATTAAACATGGTCTTCAAGGTCTGATTTTGAGAACATTATGCAATATTGTTGCAACACTTGAACCGTTACAGTCGAATAACAATTGGGTCAAAAATAACCCAATTTGGGGCAAAAATGGATAGATCCACTATTTGGGTCAATTTGACCCAACATTCTCACTCTTTTGTGTGCATGTTTTTTTTTTTTGTTTAGTATTTTTCTATACAAAACAACTCAATTTTGTGGGTTGTTTTGTACAAAACAACTTATCAAGTTGGGTCAAATTGACCTAAGTAGTGGATTGGTCCATTTTTTAGTTATTTTTGACCAAACTGTTTTTAGAGTGTACCAAAACGTTTTTGTTCGTGTTTTTTAATTTTATTTATTGACTGGAAGGAGTAAATCAAGTTTTTGAAACAAGTTATTGTATTTATTATTTGACACTATTTGCATATAACACCTACCATTGTGCATAACTTTGTCCATCCAAACATTTTGTTTAAATCGTAAAATTGTAAAAAAAATAAATAAATAAAAAAAAAAGGTCAAAAGTAAAAAAAAAAGTACCAACCCAACCTTTTGGGAGCTATTTTATACCAGAAAATACATACATAAATGACCCCAAAAATGTTATTTGTTTCTACAATTTTTTTTTAAATAAATTGTGTCTTTTTTTATTTTGTAGTTGTTTTATTTGACCCAACCTTTTGAGTTAAACGAATAACCCAAAACGGTCAGTGCCTTTTGATCCAATGTTGGTTATTTTTGACCCAACTGTTTTCTACAGTGCATGTAAAATTACATTGTGTGTATATGTGTGAGTTTTATGGGATATTCAAAATTAATCCCACATACTGTTAAACTTCCAAACTCACAAACATTAAAATGCCACAATGAGGTGCTGAGAGATGTAAAGAGTGAAGCAGGCAGTTTTATTTATTTATTTGTATTATTTTTTTTAACAGGGGTTGAATGAGCCAAGGCAGCTTTGTCTGACACCTTGGCGTAAATTATTGGGTAGGCAAGGGGTGCTGACAAGACGATGGCATGACATTAGTGCTTGCTGTTGTGGCTCCTGCCCAGTGTAGCTTAACGTTGTCCTGGGATGGCAGGTGTCAGTTTATGCACACGCCAAAATAGGTATTTTAAACTTGATACATGCTCAAGTATATTCGATAGAAGAATGGCAAACATGGATGGGTGTCACTAAATGTCATCAAATTTTCCCTCAAGGTACAAACTACACAAATGTATTGTTTTAGGCTGGTTATTGAACTCCAAGTTAAAAGTACCTGCCATTTTTCAGGGGCAAAATGTTACAGGAAGAATTCTATGCAAGAAATGTGTGAGACCAGACAATGCTTTGAAGATTGTAATACCATGGCACATACCTGACAGCTCACCTGATCCTCTTTCTTGACCCAGACACTGATCCCATATGCAGTAGTATAGTGGGGGCAGTCTGTTGTTACTAATCAAATCCCTCATTAACAATTTAGTGGATCAAAGGTTCATTGTTGCTGTACAAAGTGTCTCTAAACCAGTTAATTGAAACATGCGTATACAAACCTGCACCTGTTGGAGCAGGCCCGGTCTGGCACTCATGCCACATGTGTGTTTTGTACTAACATACAAAGTTGGCAGCACAATAACTTTGTTAAAGCTGAATTAGAGTCCAGTGGTGGAGGTGGTTGTCTGTTGGCCTGCATATAAATAATTTGGTGGGTGTCTCTGCTTACCATCGTCTGTTGGTGACTAAGAGGTCATATGTACAACTAGCAGGAAAGTGGATCGGCATTACCCAATGTGAACCCGGATAACATTCGGAGAAGGGAAGTAAACACATTACATTGTATGTACAATAATGTAATTTTTTACTGAGAAAAAATATACAACTGAAACAGAAACACATGAAAGAACCAAGGATTAACCCGAAACAAAAAAAAGTGAAAGAATAGGGTATTTCTTTGTAAAGATATTATTAGGGATATTTGATACCACTGTTTTTTAGACTGATACCAGTGTGAGGACTCAACTCTTGAATAGTCACTGATACCAATACCAAGTACAGATACCACTACTACTTTTGATACATCAACCCCCCCCCCTCTTAAAAAAACTGACAGATAATTTTAAACAAAGACATATAAATCCCAATATAGCATTTTCTCTTAAAATTGCATGAAATAAATGGCAATGGTGTATGCTTCTTATTTCTAGTTCCTGATCGTAAAACAGCCACAAGAGTGCGGCTGATACTCTCAATTATAGCTAAATACCTGGTATCGGTGCTCGTCCATCTCTAGTTATTACAGCCAACGAAAACTAACAAAAAAAAGTACAATTAAAACTAAAAAAAATTATTACTGTAACAGAATAAAAAGGAAAATACTTTAGTTTACTTTATACACAATAATAAATGATTTTTATATTTTTCCTTAATAAGTATTAAATATTACAAAAATAACTAAAACTAATACCAAAAATTTATTAAAAAAAAGTGAAGTAAAACTAAGCATTTTCGGAAAAAAAATAACTAATCCAAATTAACAAACTTTCTCTAAAAACTAATTAAAACTAACTGAATGTAAGACGCACAAGTCAAAATGAAATAAAAACCATTATGAAAAATCCAAAACTTTCTTGGAACTTAAAGTAATTAATAATGTATACATTTAAAATAATTGCACAGAAGGCAAATTTAGTGCTAATCCAAATTAGGATTATTCATCTTTGGGAAATGTCTGCTTGGTGCTCTTTTAGTTCCACATAGTGTTCAAGAATGAATGCTGAAGTATTTGTTATGAGACAAATTTGAAACAGATTTACATCCTTTCTCTTTTAGTTGCTTTTCTAATTTCTATTCCACCCACGTTTCATTACACTAGCCCAACAGAGAGAAAGTGTTTACCAGAAGAGAAATTCTATTAGCTGTCAAGGATGGCACCTGTCAACGTGCTAACAGAGGCTAGCAGTAGACATACCAAGCCATTCCCCATGTGCTGCCTCTGTTAGAGGCTAAGGGCTTGTCTTTTGACACAGCTCCGGTTGTGTCTTTCTGTCAGGTATAATATGAACGGAACTGACAAGGTCTACAGCGCAGCCTTTTCGTTTAGCTGTCCAGGTTTCACGTGTGTACTGTATGTGGAGTGTGCATGTGGCGTGTGTATGTGTGTGATCTTGGTGGAAGGTGAAATATTTCTGACACAGCAGAGAGTACAAATGTATGCACTCACTCTGTCTCGACCACCCTTGCCATGTTTGTGCTCCA
Organism: Vanacampus margaritifer; assembly: GCF_051991255.1. Taxonomy (NCBI): domain Eukaryota; kingdom Metazoa; phylum Chordata; class Actinopteri; order Syngnathiformes; family Syngnathidae; genus Vanacampus; species Vanacampus margaritifer. The sequence goes on along the minus strand of NC_135440.1, from coordinate 12,702,400 downwards.
CGACAGAAAATCTCGAGAAGAGTTTCTGATGGATTTGCACTTACATCTTTCATGGAGCAATGCCCAATGAGGTTTGAGGCACTGTGTCCTAAGGACATAGCCTGAAGCTAAACACTCTCTTTCTGTACGTGGTCACGGCTGTGTTACAATGGTTTTTGTTGTTTGTCTGACATGTTTGGCCCCAGAAGAATGCTCTGTAATGGAATGAGCTCAGAACTGAAAGGCCCAAGAGTGTGTGTGAACTCACAGAAGAAGAAGTTAAAGCGACATGAAAGACCATTTGTCAATTTCAATATCAGTCCATGTAACGATTATTATGACCAGTGTTCTTGTTTGTTGGTTATGATTTATTTAGATGTGTTGCGATGTAACTTTTGGCCAATAGTGTTGACTTGGTTCAGTATGCTTCTAGAAGACACTGCAAGAACAAACAAATAATTTGTCATCAATCCCCTGCGTACATTTCTCTGAGCTTTTAAAGATAGATAGCAACGTGTAAGACATGTTCATACATTATGTTCATGATCTAGGGGTGTTGGCACTTGGTTTATTAGGACAAAGTAACAGCAATTTTCTCTTGTCTTGACAGTATTGAGATGTCAGACCTCCAGATTTAACCAGGAGGCTCCCAGAAAATGTGTACTACTGGTGATGATTCTGCTGATCTAATAAGGTCTGTCAAGCTCTGTTTGTCCTTTTTTCCCGTTTTTGTTTTGACATTACATTAGTCCAGATCATTTTCAGTTTCCTATGTTGTGATTTAGTTTTGGTTTGTTTTCCTGTCTTCCCTGTCTCCACCTGTTCTCATCCTTGCTCCCCTTGAGTTGCAACTCTCTCCATATGCTTGATGTACCTGCACACCATGACAACAAACTATGAAACCTGACATAATAAACCGAGGATAATCGTCGTCAGCTGGTTGACCAAGTCACTGCTCGGGCAGTAAATCCTCTTAATTTTCCCTCTCTGTCTCCTTAGGTCTCCCTAGTGTTTCCTTTAATTGTTTTTGTTCACACTTCCGTTTTACCTTCACCCTCTTACATTTTCATAGACTTCAATTACTCTGACTTTGAAGGTTACAGGTCTGAACTTTACAACTGAATCTCAGATCAAACCCTCCCCGGCTCAATTGCAGCAATTGCTGATGGCCCCCGTTCCACCTCTACAGCAGTTGAAGACCCCAGTTCTTGCTCCACAGCAGCTTATGAAACCCATTCTTGTGGCACAAGCCTTATGGCCACCATCCAACTCTCATACTCTAGCAGAGCACGTCTTACGGTCCCCTTCCAACCGTTCTCCGGCCACAATGTGCAGCTTCCATTGGAACCAACTGGCCCCGATAGGCCTTCAGAAACAATTGTACAAGACTGTACTCTCGCCCTTGCAACCACGTCGGAGCCCACTACGTCCCACCCTCTTTTGGACAACTTTCCTTTTTGACATCTGGACACTGTCCTTATTTGTCTGCACACCACCATGACAAACACCCTTTAACCTGGAAACACGATAAGATCCTCTCGATTTACCAGTTATAGCGTGTGCAGAAACAGCGTATAACAAAGAAGCATGTAGAATCCAATGCTTGGTGGGAGCCTACTACAAGAATACTACAAGATTCACAACTGTTGTCAGTTGGATAATTGTTGAAATGTCCTCCAGAGCATGTTTCACTTTGAACGAAAGAAGAACAGATTGCTAGTCAGGAATAAGGTTTGGAATTGGGATGAATATGATCGTGGATATTTGGGATCAGTAAGGTCAAAACCCGACCTCGACCCAAATTCACGTTCTCTCTCTAAGTTCTCAAGGTTAGTCTCTTAAGTAGTTAAATAGGACACAGACAACTGAATACAGACGCTCCCCAACTTACGAACGAGTTACGTTCCGAGCGATCGTTCGTAAGGTGAATTTGTTCGTAAGTTGCTTCAGTGCTATATTTTGTATTATAATTTATGTTTAAAGAGAATACGTACAGTACTGTACTACGTATGTTAGAGAGAGAGAGCGAGAGACACACACAGTATGTACATGTACGTAATAAGATAAATAAAATGAAGTTTAACTTACTTTTGGAAGATGTACTCGATGCTTAAGGATTTGATGAAGGAGGAGGAGGAGGAAGAGGAGGATTTTATATCATGAGAGGTTTTTCATCGTCGCTGGAATGGGCTTCAAAAGTTACTTCCTCCTCCGTAACTTCAATGTAGGAAGAAGTTGAGGGTCGCGGAGAAGAAGATGAGGGTTGATGAGTATCTTCCTTGGAGGATTTACTAGAAACTGGCCGAAAGAAGCGATCTAACTACGATTGCACAGTTTTCTTCTTTTTTCATCATAAATGATACGGTAGCACTGTATGGCATCATTCAATTGATTTGCAACCTTTGTGCAACGTTCAATATTTGGGTCTTGCTGCTCGAAGAGTGCGATGGCTTTATCTATGAGCGACAGGCGTTTCTTCTTCTTCCTCCTCCTCGACACGTTGCTGAGCCTCCAATGCTGGGTGAGCTCTCACAGCGCCAAGCGTCGGTATTAGCTGCGGAAAGAAGCACTACAGTACTCGGAAAAAGGTGCGCAATAAAAAATCTAACTTACAGCATCTCTTTTCGAACATTTTTTGACATGCGCACATGCGCGCAGACATGTTCGTATGTACCGTTGTTCGTAACTCGAATGTTCGTAAGTAGGGGAGCGTCTGTACTAACTGATTTTTTTTAGAAATTGTCCTAATCTAACTATCTAATCTAGAGCAATGTCACTGCTTATTTAACGACAATTTGTTGTAAATTTTGAAGGACAACAAATGCTGCATATAGACAATGCTGTATTCTATGATTCAAACTCCCATGGGGGACATAACAAACAAAAACAGAACCAATTGCAGCTTGTTCTAATAAATCTAGGCACACCTCTTTTTCGCCATATTTTGATAATGTAAAATTAAAACTTTTAAACAAACTCAAAATGTTTAGAAAAACCTCTTGCACCTTTTCTTTACTCTGACTCAGCTTACTGTATTGTATTTGCATAACAGTTGGGAGTTAGTGATAAAAAAGCAGACAAGGAAAACAACAAGTTTTGAAGGGAGTGATTGGCAGCACAGCTCTATCAGATGATCAATCACATTGACAAGTCTAAAACTCACAGAATGGAATGAAGATGAGATGGACTGTTTGAAAAGCTCAAGTGTTTCTCCCCCTCACATTTATCACTCTGTTCCTGTCACTGTTTTTCATTGTTTTCCCTTTCTTCTCATTTACTGACTAAAGTTCAACAGATTTATTTTGTACTTTTGGTGTGATCTTAATAACAAAAAAGCTGATCAATTTTAACTGTCTCTCACACTTTCATCCTTTGCACAGTAAAAAAATTAAGATTACCCAAGAGGAAGGGAAGTAGGCCTGAGTGTCTTTTAATGCTATTTCTGGGCTGGGCCCATGGCTGACTGCTGGGAGTCTCATGCAGCTCTCAGTATGATGACCAACTGAGCAGTAAATTAATTAATCATCATTTTATGCCTCATCAAGCGCATTGCCTGCTCATCTCCACGGGAGCCCGCCCCAATTAGCAAACAGTGGCGATGATTGTTTTAGCTGCGGTATAAGAGTAAGCAAGATAGATGAACTCAAAGTCACAAAAACATAGTGTTTAGTTGCAAAGTCATACTATTAAGGTGTGTGCATGCGTGCGTTGTGGTTTATTGTTGTTTTATGTGAGAGAGAGAGAGACAGTATGAGCAAGGGCAAGCGTCTGACAAGCTAATAAATATGTCATCTGTCTGTGTCAAAAGACAACGGGACTGCAGACCTGTGAGGGAGTCACTGGCCAAGATGTGCAAAAAAAAAAGCGCGGGGTACTTAGGATTATGCCTCCCCAGCAACATTTTTTGTGACCTCCTACATTATGAGGACAGTCATTTAGGATAGACAATAGGGACAAGTTTTAGGTTGAGTTATGTCAGTCTTCGATGAAATTCCAACAATATACTTGTCCTACCCATGGAGATGGGCAACGGGGAGAGCTGCCCTACTTTCCCCAGGCTAAAATCAACCAGTATAAGGTGAAACAGACTTCAGAATAAAATGCATGACCCATCATGCCAACATTTAAAGACCTATTCATGGGGATACTCCAGGCATGCATGAAAGCTGGTGTTACTGGTCCCAGGCTGATATGAGGGAAGGGTTCATTAAAAAAAAAAAAAAAAAAAAGCCTGATTGTCACTACACATTTTAGTAATGGGTGACAGAAAGGCAGACAAGATGTCATTGTGGCAGTGCAGCCAGGAGGAAGCCAGCAGCCACGCCAGAGGCAGGGACGAAGGGATGGATAAGCAGATGTTGTTCATCACCCAAGGGTGATGGGGGTTGCTTGTGCTTAGGTGGAAAATGATTGTCAATGCACATGACTATGCGTGTTTGTGTGCGTGTGATAATGTGTGTGCACAAGTTCACGCTACCCTGGTTGTGTCAGTGTGTATCGTAGCATCCACTTCAGGCTTTAAAGGGAAAGCGCATGCAAGAGGCAGTTGGCAAGGTGGGCCAAAACAACAAAGGTAACCTTGTCCACAGACGTGTGTACAATCACTCTAGTGGAGGAACACCTTATGATGTGCTCTGTGAGTTGGTTGTCATTGCAGTCTAAAATGAACGAATGCTTTGGCTAAACACAGCAACTGTATAGCAACTGACAATTGCATCATCACAAAGGACATAGCAACTGCAAATCAACTGACAATCATTACCATAAGGGTCCTAGCAACTGCATAGCAACGGGAAATTATATCATCATAAGGCACATAGCAACTACAAATCACTGACAACTTCATCATCACGGGGGACATAGTAACTGCATAGCAACTGACAATTTCATCCTCACAAGGGACATGACTGCAAATCAATGACAACTTCATCACCATAAGGGACCTAGCAACTGCATAGCTACTGACAATTTTATCATCACAAGGGACATAGTAACTGCATAGCAACTGACAATGTCATCCTCACAAGGGACATAACTACAAATCAATGACAACTTCATCATCATAAGGGACCCAGCAACTGCATAGCAAATGACAATGTTATAATCACAAGGGACATAGTAACTGCATAGCAACTGACAATTTAATCATCACAAGGGACATAGCAACTGCATAACAACTACAAAATAATAAGTTACCAGACTAAATATCATAAGACATCCTCATCATAAGGGACATAATATAAGACTATAACAATACAATGACCCAACACAGTCATAGTATTTTACAGTCAATCTTCTAAATTTTTGACCAATGCACCTCAGGTTTCCAAATTCAATCCACATAGATAGAGAATTGCTCATTGTCTACAAAACAGAAATATAATAGGTCTGACATAATTGTAATACCAGTTAAAGGTATCCAGTATGAGGTCTGAAGATCACATACCGTACATCGTATAGAGTAGTCTGTTGTCTTTCTCCATGAATCAGAGAGAGTTCAACCCATTACTGCTGGTTAATTGATATTATTAAAGCTTCGGTTTTGGGTAAGATCTTCAAATGATTTGGACAGGTAATCTCGTATAATGAGTCTATTAAAACAGACTTGTGATCATCTCAAGTGCATCAAATGGAATTTCAAAAACATTTCCTCATTCCTTTTGCAGTCATTTCTCCACAACTTCAGAAGTGGTTCTTTCAAACCCCTGAGGTGTAACCTAACCCTCATCAAAACCAATACATCAAGAACGGGCTTCAAACTGAACATCACGTGGCATCAAGAAAAGCATGTGTGAACTACAAAAAAATGGCAGCTGACACTCCACTAATTGGTCAGTTTTGATTTTAAAGAGCTTCATTTAAGCTCCTCTCACATTTTGCTATTGTCGCCATTTTTCCACCCACAAGATATATGTATACTGTGAGGAGGTTAAAAAATGTATCTTCACCATCTGTACTTATCTTTCGATCAAATATCCTGTGGCAGTGCTTGGCTGTAAAACGTGTTCAGGTGAGAAGGTTATCAAATTGTGGGCGTGAGACAATGTGTAACACAGTCCAAATAGCCTTTACAAGGATAGCTGTCTGATTTTCTGTCACTTTTTCTTTCGCGTCTTTTGCGATCTACACTTCTTAAAGCTGGCTCTTTGTTGTGAACAGTGGGTGCCTGCTCGTGATTGGGGGCAGTTATGTTATTTGTTATTTTTGTTATTTATGAATCTGGTGACTCTACACTTGCACCAGGTAGTTGGTGAAGGGTTTAGTTACAGGAGGTCCCATACCAGTGCACCCGGCATGCAATGCGCTATGTCACCAAACTACCGTTGAGAGACTGGTTTGTATACTGATATCCAGAAATCCCTGGCCTGTCGCAATCATGATACACCAGTGAGATGAAGATCTACTGTAGGGCTCTGTCATCCAGGTCAATGTGACGCACCTCTTTTGCGTACCTCAAAGGCCGCTTGTTCCCTTCCAAAGGCCTGCACCTTTTTGCATATGGTAGTCTAGTACGCCTTTATCAGGCACAGCAGTTTGGGACGAATATCATCTGCTTCCATGACCTTCCACTTCGAGGCCCCACAGTGAAGCCAAGAGCCTGTGACCTCCGGGAGACATTTGGAGCGACTGGAAGTCAGTCTTCTCCTGGTAACTTTTTGTTTCAAAGTGGCTCTGCAATAGTCGAAGACACTCATCCAAGGCGGCAATTGGGTGTCAAGTGTGAGTCAGGAGTAAGCTGCACACCATGACCAACCTGTTGGATTAGATGGAATAGCTTTCAGAAATCGCCCCAATTGCTCAGAATCATCCGCAATTTGCATGTAGTAGTACTTATTCCAGTCATTATGGATTGACTGCTTTTTGTGACTTCTCACATTCCAAGTTTTCTTCTGCTACCTTGATCACAGAGGACTGGTTGTCCACTTGACCTCCAGAGATTCTCAGACAGAATCTAGGGTGCATTGCAGCTGTCCATAGAATTGGTGAGCTGCAACCTATTTCATCTTACATTGGAACAGAGGCAGAGTATACCCTGGACTGGTTGCCTGTCAGCCGCAGGGTATACTGTACGTGCACCCATTTACACAAACATTCTCATCTATGGACAACTGATAGAATATGACCTGAGTCGAGATTGTAATCGGAAACCTCTCATCGAATGTCGGAGATATCAAATGGGGAAAAAAAGTTTTAGAACGGATTTTCAATTAATAAACATGTTAAAATGTGTCAAACGTACAGTGGAAAGATGAGTTCATTATGAACTTTGACTTGTTTAACCCAATTAATGTGACTGTGTCATACATATTTAAAGAGAAGAACACCACACTGTTGGGGGTGGTTGAAGATCAAAGCTGAATGCTGAAGACATACAGGAACATCAATAATATATGATGCAGGCAAAGATTATCAAATGAGAGACAGCATTATATGATGAACTTAAACAAAGGCATTCCTCTGCCCTTCTGTTAATCGGCACTGACGCTTAATGAAGTTTTAATTTACACCTAATCAGATCTTGTAAGGCATGCTCATTTGCTTCAGACTGTTTGGAGAGACAGAGGCAAAGCAGGGGCTCCTTCGAGACCTGCACTGCACTCTCATCCGTGTTCTCAAGCCTTTTCAAGACAAGATTATTGTCATTAACGGGTAGCCGAAAGGCAGTCCTTACAAATGTGTTTTTATGTTAAATCATCTTTCTTACAAGGTTAGTAAAGGATATTAATAGGGGGAAATGGTCACATCCATGTAAATAAGATAAGCCAAACCATAAGATGCGAGGACAAACATTTATTTACATTAAAAAGATGAGACAGCAATAATTGATTGCAGTGATAACATTCCTTACACACATCTCTTATTTGACTTCTGATCAGTGGTGGCTTGTCAATAGAGGGTGCTAGGGCACCTTGAAAGGCAAAAAATAAAATAAAATGAACTTTTATCAGATAAATACTTCAATTTCCCCCCACCATTCCCTCTGCCATCTGCGCTCATGCAGTAAATATTTGTGACTTAATCCCCATATTATGTATAGGGAGAATTTTAACAACAGCAAATTCCCTGCCAAAATATTACATTTGAAGTTTCATTTTAAGAGGAGCATTAAAGGTGCATCCTAATACAGAATATTTTTGTCACATGCTAAATGTATTTGAAATTGGCAAACTATAATAAAAAAAAAAATACTCACCTGGTCACAGATAAATATAACACGTTTCCCTTACGATTTCTCGATAGTTGATCTGCTCTTTTGGTCTCTCTCTTGATCCTCTTAAATGTGATGCTGTGGATCATATGAGTTATATCTCTCTAAGGCCAAATATCCTCACCGCATATTTTCTCATGGAAGTGAATTCAGTCTGGGTGGTGTGAAATCTATGGCTTGTCAAAGCCGCACCATCAGCTGTGCTCTTCATTCAAATACTGTATGGATTGTATAGTTAAACAGCAGGACGAAAACAGATAGAAGATCATAGTGAAGTTGAGTACGGCAAGGTCTGATTCCAGGGCAGATAATGTCACCAGAAAAGTATGTTTAGGAAGGAATCTTTGAGATGTGTGATGGTGAAGAAGACAGCTTGTCCAATGGAATGAAATACTACTACTACTTGGTTATTTAATACTTCTCCCAGACTGTATGCTACTACTGTACTTTTCGACTACAAAACCTTTCAGAAAAAAATCTTGTTTTTTTTCTCAATAACATCTGGAATAATCATTTCAATAATTCAAATATTTGTTCTGTGTTCATTTTAATGTTGCATACTTGCAAGATCATTTCAAGTATTGCCAAAGCCATCACGCATAGTGATAAATTCTTTATATGTATTTCTGGAGTGATAATGACAGTTACAGGAAAACCCGGAAAAACTAATGAGGATTCTGCGTTAATAATTCAAATGATTATTATGACAATCTCAGTTCTGATACAGTATTTAAAATGTTCTGCAATCCTCTGTTGACCAGTGGTGTATCTGAGAAGCGACTGGTCACGCTAGAACCTAGCCCTTTTACATTGCCGCACGACTCTTTCACACAAGTGCAGTGTGAAAAGGACTTAACTCTTTTTTGCCTATGCGTTAATCAGTCCAAAGTAACAACTGGCTGTACCATATTTGACATCCCCTGTTAGAGGTAGTATATGACTGACACTCACACTTGAATGTCTAACTGAACATCTGACCTTGACTCAAACCACATCATCTTTGCTGCCCCAAAGCAGTGGCTCCAGACTGCTATCAATTCGGTTTTGATCACATGATAATTCTTGCAGACGAGGAAAAAAAAAATACTGCCCTCTGCTAACATGCTCTTCGTCAGCGTAATTGTATTAGAATGCAAGCTCAATTCTCTGTAATAGAAAGATGTAAGGCGCTTTGCTTGCTTATAAATGGATCAACAGTCTCAATTTTAAAACCCTTGCTGAGCTGGTGTGTCTGCATGTGTGTAGTGAGTGCATGTACAGCTGAATGTGTACATAAATGTGTGATTTTTTTTTTCCCCCTCTCACCTCAACTACATGCGCACATGCATGCAACCAGTCGTAGTATGTATTGTGGTTCGATTTAGCTGTGGTGGAATTGCGCTGAGCACAGCCCAATCATTGCCGAGCGTTGAGTTACTCTGTCTCCACAAAAAATGTGAGGTAACACATGCACAACAACCCAACCCCCTCCAAAATGTGCACACGCTCGCACGTACGCACATACACGTCTGCCTGTCTGTCTCCACCTTGTCTTGAGCCAGTCTCCAGGAGGCAGCTGGCCTGAATATCTGAGTGCTTTTAATGAATTGAAACTCTTTTGGGTGCAAGTGTTGGCTGATTAAATGCAAAAAGACTAATATTCCATGGTGGGTTGGGAGTCAAAAGAAAGATTGTCCTCAGAGAGGAAGAGATTGAAGAAGATGTCGAGAGAGGAGAGTGTGTTTGGCTCAAAGTGCAGTCTACCTTTTATCCTCCGCCCCCTCCCTGTACCTCTTGGGGAATAACCCTATTTAGAGCTGGAAGTCTACAGTCGGAGCTTTCGGAGGAGGAACGGAAGGGAGGGAGGAACATTTGCTGGTGGGTGGTGAAAATGGTTGGGGTTAGATTTTTGACTGGAGGATACAATTTCATTTAGTTTGCAATGGATACACAATAAGGAAGTGGGACCTCCAGGAAACGCAATATTGCACATTTAACAGCCGTTGAATAATCCATTTGTCAAGTTATTCTTTTAGTTATAGCTAATAATTGTTGCCTTTACAAAGTAACCTTTTGAGAGGAGAAGAGTTTATTATTTTGTACAACTTTGACTTAAACATTTCTTTCTCATGCTTCAAAATCTATGGGCATTACTTGAAATGTCTTTATTACCTTGTGATGTGTTTTTCTGTGTTGGTGGATATCTCTTCTCTTTGAATTACAGTAAAAAATAAAATAAAAAAACCTTGAAGAGGTGTAAGAGCTGTCAAACGATTAATTTTTTTAATCAGATCAATCATATGTTTGAATTTTGATTAATCATGATTAATCACTTAATTAAAATGTTTTTTTTTTTTTGTTATCAACATTTTGCCTACCAAATTTGAAGGGCATCTGTTATTTGGTCTTTCAACATTTTAACGTTATGAGGACGTTTTCTTTTTTCTTTTTCTTTTTTCTTTTTTTTTTCTGGAGAGCTCAGTATTGTTCATTCGATTTGACATGTCATCATTGCTCTCCTTTTTTATTGATGGATATAAGGACGTTTTCAACACTTTTTGATCCACTGCACACTCTTATCCTCCTCTTTTTCCAATATTCTGAATGTCAGACGCAAACATAAATTAAAGTAGCACTAAGGAACTTTTCAACCTTAATAAAATATTTTCATAACTTTTCTGATGAAACATCGACTTAAAACTAGTTGAATGGTACCTTTGCCATGGCCTGAGGGTGTCTGTATCATTTTTACTCGCACTAAGCAACTTTGAGGAGGATGGTAGGAACACAAAAAAATACAATTGTGCTGACTGCTTTATGGCATACGTCACTCCCCCCATTCCCCATTCGTTACAAAGACGGAAGTCAATTTGAATGTCGATTACTGCTTTCATGGCAGAAGCCGCAAAACAACTGAAAAGTTTTGTCTGAGGAGACAAAAAAAGAAAAAGGGAGGATCAAGGATCAACATTGGTCCGACTTTCACTCACTGGCGTGAGCACAAAACTGATGCAATGCGCTTGTCCTCATGGAAAATGTGGTCTTCCTTCAGGCGTAACATTACCACCTTTGTCCATATGGCGCCGCCATAATCAACGTAAATTTAAAGTTCCTCAGTGTTGCTTTAAATGCTTTACTTTAAATGATGTAGTTATGTTTATGGTTCAAACGCAACATGTGCTACCTTTAACATAACCATCCACTGTCAAGCTAAAAGATCATCTGCGGTCAAAATTAATAGTGTGATTAAATTGTGTTAATACATGCTTAGTGCAATAATTTTTTGTGATTAATCAATGAGTTAACGCTTTAACAGCCGTATATATATGTACTGATTAGTTTAAAGTTAAAAACAGTGCTTTTCTTTAAAAACTAAGGAAATTTCTTGGTGACCCCAAACTTTTGAACGGTAGTGTAGATAAAAAAAAATTAAACCAAATTGTTCCACTTTAAAATATACCAATACATATCGAGTGGTCTTTTATCAGAGAAAATTGCACATTTATAGTATTATAAAGTTCATTCAAATGTCTGTAAAAAAACAACAAAAAGTATTTGAATCATACCCTCTTGAACTGAGCCGTACCATATCGAATTTAATCCCACTGAATCAAAACGGTTCCACTTTCAAATCCCACCAACGTTGAATTGTTTCGCACCCAACGTATCGAAAACCGTATCTTTTGTGGAGAGATGCACATCTATATACACATTCCCTTCTTAATTTAATTAAACAACCATCTTATATTGTTTTTTCTTCAATACATTTTCATCTAATGCCGTTTGATTTGTTCCCTATGATGTTTGCTTAGGTTGAATGCTGTAGATTTAAGTGAATTGTCATGCCACTAAAGAGTTGGCTCTGAGCAAAGCTTTATTTAATTAGCCTGACAGATACTATTTAACATTAATCACTTCCCCATGTGTCTCACGGCTTACGTGATGGAGGGGGAGGGCAGGGTTGGAGGCATGGGTGCACTGGTAGTTCTACGCAGACATGTTAAGCTCATTTATAAAACACTTGAGATAGATAGGAAGCGAAAATGACATTTCACATGTCTGTCTCAGTTGGTTGTTGGACTCACTAATCCTAAAAGCTGTCAATTTGCAATCCAGCTCGGAGGGCGAGCTGCATGTTAACTGCACTTGACGCATATCATAGTGAACAGAGTTTAGGTCTCGTGCGTTTGTATGGAACACGTGGAATCAGACGACTGCTGATATGCTAAAAAAAAAAAAAAAAAAGTGGCTTTACATGATACACAGCTAACCAATAAAATACCATAATATGGACATAGCATTTTTTGTATTATTTACAGATAAGTGTGCATTAATAGTCATTAGCTCAATAAGTTAATGTTATGTGTCACCTTTTACTTCAACATTTGGGAAAGTTTTGCTGTCCATCCAGTTTTTCTCTGATTTATGGCCCAAAGGTTCAGTTCACTACCCCAAAGTGTTTACTCACGACAGGCGTAAAATATAACTGTCAATTAGCGGTGGATGTCTAGTCTTCAAATGGCCTTGTTTGGACTGTTGCAGTACTGGTGTATTTGTGTGTGCATGCGTATGTGTGCGGCATGCAGGTACGAGTGTAAGGCTATATGTTTATATGCATATCTGAGAGCACTTGTGTCAAAATGTGCACTGCTTAGTCTCCTTGATCAGCTTTTTTGTGAACATTTGAGCTGACACTTTTATGAGGGGACAAGACCTCAAACTCGTTTTTAAAGCCCCTTGTCTACTTTGATGTGCACTATTAACCACACCTGTAGCTGATTTTGTTGCCACTTGTTTTTGGAGACTCTCACTCACCCCCACATTAGTGCCACTTAATAGGAAAACAGTCAAATACAAGGTGAACTATACAGGAACTGCATGGTGACCGACTGGTTAGCACGTCCCCCTAACAGTTAAGCGGTTCTCAAAGGCTTTCCTTCCTTTTTTTAGTTTGCACGTTCTCCCTGTTTCTTTCCAGATTCCAAAAATATGCATACTAGGTTCATTAAAAAATATATAGATTTTTAAAATGTGCTTTTGGTCTACAAATCACTGAATGGGTTGAGTAATGAACACTTGAAGGCAGTGGTTTATAACCTTTATGGAGGTGCTGAACAACACTAGTTTTCTATGCTCATTCACCGAACCCTTCTTTTTTGAAAGATAAAATGTGTTGACCCCACCCCCTCTCAAATTCATGGCATAGGTATAGGGTTTACTGATGAACAAAATGAAGAGGTAGAGTCACCTTTTCATCAAATCTGGCTAGTTTAACCTTGAATTTAGAAAGTGTGTTGTTGTATTCCCCATCTGCACAGTTTTGCTAGCTAGCTAGTTGTGTTGGACTAGAATTGCTCTTGGCAATGCAGGTCATGCCGTTATGATGCTGACTCCCAATACTCAACTCGACGCTATATTTATAGAGCTCTAAACAACAACCATCGCTGTTTTCTTATTATGGAACCAAGGGGCAGCATGCATATACAATAAAAACAGCACAGGCCCCATAATTTAGCCCTGTGAAACACCATATGTTCCGCAAATTCATATTGCACATATTCATCCAGACACTTTTTTAAGGATATTCAAATCAACTTCATTTAACGGTCTTTTATTTCTTTCCTTTGCTTTTAAATGTCTGCAAATCTGTGGTATCTACGTGTATTTAAGTATTGTCAATGTGTGTTCTTTTACTAATTTTAATATGCTACATTTGTTCTCTTTGCTTTGCGACTGTATTAACGTATTGTTTTATTTAAAGCAACACTAAGGAACTTTCAGTTTACGTTACTTATGGCCGCGCCATATGGACAAAGGCGGTAATATTATGCTTGAAGGAAGAGCACATTTACCATGAGGACAAGTGCATCCAATGTTGATCCCTGACTGTCCTTTAATCCAGGTAGCTCTGTTTTGTCTCCTCAGACAAAACTTTTCTTTTGTTTTGCAGCTTCTGCCAAGAAAGCAGTAATCGTGCGTCGACATTCAAATTGACTTCCGTCTTTGTAACGAATGAGGAAAGGGGGAAGTTACGAATGCCATAAAGCAGTCAGTTACATTTGGAGTTTTTTGTGTGGCAGTGTTCCTACCATCCTCCTCAAAGTTGCTTAGTGCCAGTAAAAAGGATACAGACACCCTCGGGCCATGGCAAAGGTACAATTCAACTAGTTTTAAGTCAATGTTTGATCAGAAGAAATGTAAAATATTTTATTAAAGTTGTAAAGTTCCTCAGTGCTACTTTAAATGTTGGAACAGTTTTTAGTACAGATTAAACTCCCTCTGTGGTTATTTGTATTGTGATATTAATTGGGAATGCAGTCACAGAGAACACAATTTGTAAGGTGATTCAAAGAGAGACAAGAATGCACAAAGCAAAAATGGACAAACAAACAAAAAAATGGGAAATAGCAAAATAAATCAAAATCTCCATCCGTAGACCAATTTTCTTTCACGCCTTCAGCTGACTTTGGGCGAGAGGTGGGTAACATCCTGGACTGGACACCAGACTTAAATGTCCTTCTTAACTGTAGTATTGTAATTCAATATCCCAACATGAGCCACTGAAATTTGGATTAAAATGTGTAAAGTGTGTTGTCGCTGTAATAATACTTGCCTGCAGATTGGTACACAGGTGAGCGTCAGAGATTAATGTCTTAAGCATTTTAGAGGAGAAAGGGTTGATGGGAGGATAAAAGGATACAAAGAGCTCATAAATTATCTGCATATATGAGCTGCTTATTTGATCAACGATAAGGGAAATGAGTCCACTTGTTCTCTAGTCTACACTCGCATAAAGCAATGAGCACTCTGATAGCATCTATTCAGCTCTCAATGACAACTAGTCCTTAGTATGGATGATCACACTCTCCGTGCTAAGCTACAGTATATGATAGCATTAAAACATTTGGTTGGATTCATAGAATATTTAGATAAAGAGTTCACTCTCTCTAAAGCAAAGGTGAGAATCACTCTTGCACTTTTTATCCTTGGCAGTAGACTAAATTGTCTGTTTTGCCCAGGCCTTGAAGATCAATGTGGCCCGGCTCGAGGTCAAGCTGGGCTCTTCTGCAAATAGTTTTGTGTTTCTTGAAACGGAAACGGAGGAGCCTCTGTGCAATTGTGACTAATTGTGACATAAATTCACAACAGACTTCACAGCATGAGCTCTGCTATGTGCAATGGACGCCTTGCTCCCATTTTCACCTGCCACTGCTCCCAATCAAATGCAGAGGCAGGGTGGGAGTCTCTTTTCATGTGTTCAAAGGCGACCGGTGGGCGAGACATTTTTTTACAGTAACAATAACTATCTTTATTGGGAACAAATGTTGACATTTGGAGGTAGAAGCAGTAAGTTTAGAGAAAGAAAGAGAGCGGGAGAGAAACAGGGAGACTCCCTGTTTGCTCTGTGAAGTGCCTCTGGTGTTTTCTGACAACACTATTGAGTCCCCGATGGATCCCACCTGACAATAAAGCATGCATTTAAACAAAGCATCACATAATGAAAGCATTTGAGAGTGAAAAGGAGTCAGGCCACAGGATTTTAAATCCATGTTTCTGCCATCAAAGTAAAATCTACGCCAATATAACCGGTTTGCCCATCTTAAAAATAAATCTATGCTAAAAGTCTAACTTTTTTCCCCCCCGACAAATTTCTAAAATGAGAGATCACGTGATTTGAGCAATACGCAATACTCAAGTATCGGGCCTTAAACTGCATCACAAAGCCTTGTGGCTCAAAGTGATATACAGTTCATCTTGACTATATCACAACCCCATAAGTAATAATACTACAAATAAGTTTTTTTTCTTCCCAAAGTGCTTAATTAGCTGTGGCCTAGAGCAAGCCATCTAAACAGCCATGATGAGAAGCAGAGGAAAGCCTGTCTGTCCTATTAGGACCCATCACACAGCCCATTGGAGCTGGCAGATGCTGAGATAGACTTTTATGGATCGCTCAGTGCCATGTACCTATAATGAAGCAGGCAGGGCACACCCACCCTGCATGAACCAGTTAGGGGGGAAAAAGCTCCAGGGATGAGTCCCACTGGGGGCCCATAATGCTTGATGTGTCCCATGGTGGCTGTCTTAATCACATTTTTAAATAAATGTGAAATAGGGCAAAAGGAGAGTGAAATGGGAAAATAAATATTTTGTTGGTGAGACAAAGAGAGATTACTATCCTGACCAAAATTGGTGCAGATAGATAGATAGATAGATAGATAGATAGATAGATAGATAGATAGATAGATAGATAGATAGATAGATAGATAGATAGATAGATAGATAGATAGATAGATAGATAGATAGATCAAATCAAAGAAAGACTCTTGAACATTTTACAGTTGGGAAAACAGTTTAATATTTCCAACTT
Organism: Vanacampus margaritifer; assembly: GCF_051991255.1. Lineage (NCBI taxonomy): Eukaryota > Metazoa > Chordata > Actinopteri > Syngnathiformes > Syngnathidae > Vanacampus > Vanacampus margaritifer. The sequence continues at coordinate 12,685,862 of NC_135440.1, read as the reverse complement.
TGAATAGCTGATACCACCAGTACAGTATTCCACCAGCGCTCATTTACATTTCTATTTACATTAAAATATATAAATTATCAGGAGTAGGCCTAATCCTCATAATAAGATTGTGTTGCTTTTCACAAATTCAAATAAAAATTGTTAATATATATATATTTATATATTTACAGAACCGACGTTGAGATGTCAGTTTTCGTTCTCTGTTTTTTTGCAATACAACTTGCATAAATTATAGGCATAATTCCGCCATCATTTAAAAAAATAAATATCAAATGTAGGCTATTCCACTTTGAAGTCCTTACAGGTGCTCTTCTGGCTCGTCCTTTGCATTTATGTTCCCTCCCAAAGAAAGGGTGGACAAAAAAAGCCAAATTATTTTTCCACACATAAATACAGTATACTGAAATAGCAAACCAGGAACCTGAGAAATAACGTGACAATCACATATATTGGGAAAACGTATAAAGCCTCAGCGTATGTCAAATGAGAAGTGCATTACATAAAGTGACACGCAAACCAAAAATAATATTTCAAACGTGTGTGTACTGCCGAGTGAGGCAAAGCCAGCAGCTTCAAAAAGTTGAGGGGTGTGTTGTGGCACTGGAGACCTTTTGTAGGAGAGAAAATGTTTGAAACGCTCAATGGTGGCGTCTACTCTGCTTTTAAAGTCAAAGCAATTGTGACACCTACCTGCAGAAGATGGAAGTAACCAATCAACCAATTATCAATTCCGCCAAAAAATAGGACACCGTCAGTCAAAATCCCCAACTATGTAAATCCTCAATGATTAAGTAAGTGTGAATACATTTGCATACACGCACGTGTGAACCTATAGAGAAATGCTCCTTCGCCATGTTTGATAGCACTCATCTGTTGCACGTGAGCACATATGGGCGTGGTTCAGTTTGTCTTCCAGACGCTAATTGTTGCTCAAATTTACTCCCAAATAAAATCAGCATTAATTGTTTATATATGATCCCCCAAAAGTTTTTTTTTAATAAGTGAAAACCCGATTTAAGCAAAAAACAAAACAAAAAAAACAACTCTTCATTTAGAAATGTGATTATGACTCCACTCAATGTGTGTGCCTGTATTTGTTTTGTTTATAAAATACAATCTCATGATGCTTCACTATCACACCATCTCAATTCTACGTGCCTTTCTTTGCCTCCAAATTAGCAGCTCTGAAATGCTGTTTTTGAAGTTGCTCACCACCACCACCAGTCTGGTTTGAGTTTATTTTAAGTAGGGGGGAGTCGGGCCTGAGTTGTTTCTGCAGCGTGCTGGCCTCCGGAGCCTGATGGGAGCCGAACCCCTCGTTGGCTGCGGCGGCTGCAGCGGCTGCGGCGGCGGCGGCGGCGGCGGCGGCTGCAGCCAGACTCATCCCCGATGAGTTGGAGTAACGCAGGATGCTTTGGCCCTGCAGCGGGCTAAAGTTGCCATAGTTTGTGTAATTGCTATAAAAGGGCGACGTGTAATAAATAGGTCTTCCGATGAGAGAGGGGGTCGGGTAGAGAGAGGGTGAAGTGGCAGACTGGGAGGCCGAGGAGGGAGTCGGGGGAGTCAGAAGGCCCCCGCTGGTGGAAGAGGAGGAGGGGCAGTTTGGTTGCCCTAGTTGCTGCTTTGGGTCTGAGGTAGCAATCTCCGCCAGTGACCACAATTTGGGTTTGGGGTTCTGAGAAGCCCCTGTGGACGCTCTGCTGCTTTCAAGGCAGGACTTACTGGCATTTATGCCGTTGCTCATGCCGAGGCTCCGAGCTAAATCCTCGCGTTGGAGATGTTGGAGGTGATGAAGGTGATGGTGCTGATGAGTGAAAACCGGCGCTTCGACTCCCATCAGAGGCGAGCTTGTGACCGATTTGGGGGAGAGTTGAAAGCGAGAGGCGTGGTTCTGTTCCTCTACGTCATCTTCGCATTTGTCCCGGGCCGGGTCCGAACCCAAATCTCCCACCCGACACACCACTTTTTCCACGTCTGACTCGGCAGAACACGAGTGGTCCGTCAGAGTGTCCACGTGCAAACTAATGCCTGTGGACAAAATGATCAGAAATTGGAATTAGAACGTGCACAATTGCAAATCAATAAAGGAGATTCCATGCACTATTCAGTTGAATCGATAAATGTCATGTTGGTAGCCTTTTTTTTTCTTCTTAAATAGGCTAAATCTAATTCATTTTACTATTTTGAGTAGGGTGCAGATTTTTTTTGTGTGCCAAATATAAGTAAGCTATTCATTTTTATTTTCACAGCTGTAAGTGCAGTGTATTAATCACTGTCAGCATGTAAATTTTACATTTAAACGTCATCTTTAAAAAACACACATTTTTGCAATATACTTTATCATTTATAATCGGGTCTTTTAAATAAGTCGTTAAAAACACTATAGGCCTGCATATCATGAATTAAGAAAAATATGGCGTTTAATCGATCACTAAATCAGATTTTCGTTACCGAAAATAATTTGATGAATAATTCAGCCATTTTGTTATTATTTACAAATGTGTTTCTGCGTTTCACGTCTTGTCCAGCGCACCTTCATCCTCTGCCGAAGCCTCGCTGTTTTCCAAGTTCTTTTCCGATCGCTCCACATCCTTCCTCTCGCCGTCCCCATCCTCCTCATCCTCGTCCTCGCTCTTATTCCTCGGCGCCCACGTCATCTTGTTCTCCTTCTTCAGTCTCCTCCTGGCGTTGGCGAACCAAGTGGAGACCTGAGTCAGGGTCATCTTGGTGATGATGGCCAACATGATCTTCTCCCCTTTGGTCGGGTACGGGTTCTTTCTGTGCTCCTGCAGCCAGGCCTTCAGGGTGGCCGTGGCGTCCCGAGTGGCGTTCTTGCGGTAAGCCGGGTCGTTGAGCTGGTAGGGGTACCCTGGACTCCCGTAGGGGTGATAACTTAACGCCCCGGCCATGCCTGTCGTGTGTGCGTCGTATGGAGAACTCTGCGGGGGAAGCTTTAATTAATCTTCCAATGATACCACTGTGTGATGACTCTATTAATATGCATTGTTTTATTTAATGCAAAAATTGTTTTAAAAGCTGTAAACTGATTATATTGTTATCGGACTAATTATGTTAATTCAACTTTCAGTATTGTGCAAACAAAAAAAATCGACATCATAACGCTTAAAAAATAAATGAGGTGCCTAATGACACGAAATGGATTAGCTAATATTGTAAAAAATGATTTTGTTTATGTATCATAAAACAAGTTCTTCAATTTACACATGTATTTTAAATGTAATATAATAACTATATATTTTTTGCTGACACGTCATATTTGCAGCATTAAAAACAAATAATTAACCGCCCCTAAAACGCTTCGAGTGTTCTTTAGCATTTAACTCTATATCAACATCTCTCGCCCCAGTGTGATTTTAACGACTTTTAAAAGCTGCATGCTTTGTATTAATTTCCTCTGACCCATAAATTCACTGCTGGGAGAGGAAAGCTTAAATGAATACCCTCGCTGGGTATTCAGTTTTACATAATTAGCTGCGCATTGACTGTTAAGCCATTACAACTAGCAAGCCATGCTTTAAATTCCCATTTAAAATTAAACTGCCGTTGATTTGCATCTAACGACGCTAGCATATAGGCCGATTTGGATAGCAATCTTGAACTGATAAGTTTTGCCATAATTTGGAGAGTTAAAAAACATATAAATAAAAAAAATACAATATAATAAAACATGCGTCAATGCGCCCTTTAATTGTCAATATTGTTCGTCTGCATTCCTTGCACAAAATGTAAATATTTTACCATGTATGATGGGAATCCCGTGGCGGGGTCCGTGGAGTATGACAGCGGGCTGGAGAAGCCTGAGCCGGCCGAGGCGGAGAAAGCAGCTGATCCCGGGTACGGGCTGAACGCCGAGCCGGAAGAAGACCTCGCCAGATCTTCATTCCGCGGAGCAGCCAGCGCCGAGGCCCCGTAAGCCGGACACGAATACAGAGCCAGAGAGCCCGGGGGCTGGTAGAGGTAACCCTGAGGATAGGACATGGGTGCGCGTGGGGGTAGACGGCCGATCCAAACGAGGAAGGAGGGAAAAGGCGCACAAGGGGAAGGGGGGGAAACACGCGCAGGGCGGGCAACAGCGGTCAAAACAATCGAGCGGTGCGAACAGTCACATCAGACAGTGAAATAAAAATAAATAAATAAAGTCCTCCCTCCAAAGCCCCCTTTGTAGCAAAAGGTTTGTCAAAGAGCCCAATAGAGGCTGGGTGGCGTGCGTCTTGATCCCCTAGCGTCCGGTGTTTTTAGTACGCAGCGCTATGTGAAGACTTGGAAGGGAAGGAGTCGATGGAGTTGGACACACACACACACACACACACACACGCACGCGCACAAACACACTCACACACGGCATTGGGGGGAACTGGAGCTGTCACTCCGGCTCATCTGAATATCCATCCCGCCCCCTTTTTGCCTCGAAAAGAGTCTCGGAACAAAAAGTGGCCACTGTAAAAGTGGACTCCGATCAGTATGTGGTCCTTTCTCCTCCTTGGAATTTACTTTTTGTCTTTACTTGTTAGATAAGACCGTCACGCAAGTCAGTATACCCATAGGAAAAGAAACGGAGGCACTGAAAGTCATTTTTGATTTTATTTTATTGTTATTATCCTAACTATAATGTTTAAAATTACTTTTTTTTTTCTACATGAAACTACTTGCACCACCAGGCCCGTACAGCTCGCGTCGGATTGTTCACTAATGTCTGCAGGATTCAAACTAATCCACATTCATCTTAATTGACACTCAGGACTACAAGTGAGAGAGGGCGCGAGAGAGTAAGAGAGAGAGGTGGCGTTAGGGAGGCGGAGAAGCTATAAAATGAAAACTTGCAGCTGGCCCAACGTACACACGACCAGTGTGAGCGCCTCTTTGTAGTAGTGGGCAGAGCGGCCTGTGGGGGGCGCCCCTCTATTTATTCAATATTTTCGGTAAATGTCCTTTGAGTGTGCTTTACAATATCATCCATGATCTATTTATTAGTAGAGGCGTATTTAATTTATTTGATCAACTGTTTTCATAAGCCAAACTTATGTGTATGTACAAAATCTCACAATAAAAAGTTTGTCTCCCCTGTTGATGTGCGTATGTGTGCGATATGTGCTCTGAACTCATCTCCACGCAAAACAGACATTTGCTCGTCCTTTATTATCGTGATTAAAGGCATTATGACCTCTGTGGGAGACAATGGCGTTCCTTGAAATCCGAGGCTGTGACAGCAGTCAAGGTGGCAACTAACTAATGAAGAGAGTGGCCAAGCAGTCTTCCTCATCAGTATTCATCCATCAGGTGCTTGTCCCCCCCAGTGCATTGTGGTCTAGCAGACTTGTAAACAGCAAACAGCCGTTATTTAAATATATGCAGTACACTTTGCCTGCTGGCAACAATGACAAGAAAGACTCCAACACTTTGCTACATTGAACCAAAAAAAACAGCTACACTATATCCAGCCAAATAATTAAATACTATTCACACGAAGACGTTTAATCATATTATACACAAAGGAAACAAAATAAGAGTAGTGCAGTAAATATGAATAATTTCTGTCGACATTAATGCACTAGTCAGTACTAATTGTTGCACTCAAAAGGTACTATTTAGGGCTATACCATCCATGACAAGCCATGTCGTAAAAGTTCTGTATTTCCAACATTTATAATAATCGGATATTATTTATTTAACTTATACATGAGGAAATTAAAAAAAAACAACTTGTAAAAAATATATATAATTAATACTGGCACATGAGGTGTACAACGATAACAAATTCTATAATGTAATATGAATATTTTTAGAAGATCAGATTTTTTAAAAACGCTATATGATATAATAATAGAACACGCCTTGATATGTCGCACAATGGGGATATTTGCGTATCAAGATGCCTCAATAGGACACCAGAAAAACAATAGCAAAGCAACATAATATTTTTTTGTGTTATAGATAATAAAGTTTTGTACAGATTGAATTCCAAATTAGTACTTTGTAACCGGGATAACATATGGAGGTCAAGAAGTACTGCTCTGTTCACACCAGGGGGCACTGTCTCCTCTATTCACAAACTACAGGCCAAACATCAGCACGTCGTGGACAAGAGTGTGCATGTGAGTGCACACAGATTAGTGTTGTGTGTGAGCGTGTGTGAGTGTGTCCATAAGTATATTGTCAGTTTGGAAGTGCACCTGTCGGCCTGTTGTGTAGCATGTGTGCACGTGCATGTGTGTGAGACAGTAGGCTATAGGAGTACATTCCAGGTCTCAGTTTCAGTCGGACTGCAGCTCCTAAAATATTTTCGTCCCAGCCTGATGGAGATATACGAGATGGGAGAGGAGAGATGGACAGATAGACAGACGGACTAGGAGACGGAGTGACAAAGACGGTGCAGAATTTAGAGACTGTGTAAAGGCACATGAGGATGCTAAATTAGATAAACAATTACCTGTGTAACTTTGTAGTTTATATTGACTAATAACAAAATCGACACTATATTTACACATAATTTAATCAATTAAATTAAAATGACAATTAACATTTTTTTTTGTATTTGTATTCATTTTATTGTCAATGAGGTGATTTTGAAATTACAGTAAAATGTTTGCAGAAATTAGAGGCAGTACAAACAATAGATACGAAAAAGTGAATCTATATTAAAATTAAAATTCCTTAAATAAAGATTAGAAACTGACAATATTATGTCTTACTTTTTTTTTTTTTTTTACCCAGCTGTAATTATGTCGCCACCCAAACCATGGAAAAAATTATGCCTCATAAATGAAAGAGCCTATATTATTTTGTTTTGTTTTAGCTCCCAGTCGAATATACGATTTGAAAATTTCTAAATGTCTGTTTTTAAATGACTGATCAATTGCATGAAAGCCAAATTCATGTCTTTAATTTGTATCCTAAGCCATTTACAATGTTTGTCTTTTTTATTTTATAAATCTCAGATTAATATAATAGACAATAATAAATATACATGTGTGTGATGTATTTATTGACAACATGGAATGAAGTGTGCAAAAGACTAGTGTAGCCATGTAGTGAGGTAGTGCAGGTGCGCAAAAGACTCGAGTAGCCATTTAGTTTTATTGAGCTGCTCTCAAATCAATGCAAGCATATAACAACATGATTAAGGCCCGAGCTTGTAATTTTGTTCACATTAATGATTCCCAGCATGCCATCGTCACTGATTGGAGCAGTCTAGTACAACATTCATTTTGTCTGTCCTATCCTCTCTATAGTCCTAATTCCAACAAAACTCAGTATGAATTATGTTTCAACCAAATGATAATTTACTCTGCTGAATTTTAGGAAAGCCAGAACGCTACTAATTAAATGTGTCCTCTGTTGCTTATGAGTGTTCAGTAGACCAAAGTTGCACACAATACACTGCATGTAGGTTTTGTGATCAAGTGTATGTGTGGGCATGCGGATGAAAGCACATTGTGATCCAAACATTTTCTGTGTGATCAAAACACTCCAGAAAACTCCACATAAATTGTAAACGCTTGCAAAAGATATCGATCTTTCGAGAAAAGTCCCAATCTAATGCATTGTGATACTTGTGCAATTGATCCCTCCCCCTTTGGGTTTTGTGGGGGATGGGTCAATAAGGGAGGGAGACTGAGGCCAGGCCGTTATTTCTCTTCCCGCCTGGCATCTGCCCACTGCTGCCAACCCTCTTTCTAATCAGCAGCCGTCCATGCGCTTGGCAGCAGAAGGGGTTTCAAATCAGCCCCTCGCCCCGAGTTAAAAAACCCTAAGCTGTATCACTTTGTAAACGGGTACCTTTAGGGCGATTGAAACACAGGGCGCCTCTGATGTGCTGAAGTGCAGAACATTGGTTGCCACGTTACCTCGAAGATGTTATGCTGCTTGCTCTGTTGTTCTTGTTGATCCGAGCTATGGAAAAAAAAAATCAAAAAGGCAGCTCTGTCTTAGGGTTTGATTTGTTTAACATGCTCCTCACTAACATGGATGTTGAGGAAACAGTTCTCAGTGAACAAAGTGCAACTGTAAAAGCAATGTGCTTGAAGTGTAATCCAAAAACAACAGACTAAAAGCAACTCCACTTGGAGCTAAAGCACAAGTTGGTTTTACAACAGCGGCTGTCATTTGGTTGGGAAAGTATAAAGATGTCAGTGCCAGGGGCTGTCTTCATGTCAAGTACATTTGTGTGTATTGACCACAAAGTGGCAGGATGGTGTTTTTGTGGTTTGCACACCGGCTCTACAGTCAGGAAATTTATGTTCAAATCTCTGTTGGAGTTGGGATGTTCTCTCTTCCTCCCACATCCCAAAAAACCCGCTGAATGATGAATTGAAGATTCTAAAATTCCTAAAGGTGTGAATGTGAGCGTGAACGGTTGTTTATCTATATGGGCTCTGTGATGGACTGCAGAAACAACACTACCCTTACTGTCTAAAGGACTTCAAAAACGGTCTTCTGACTGTGTATGTGCAATGTATAGGCATACAATGAAGCAAAAATTGGGTGGTCACATTTTGGAGTTAAATGTTTCAGAAATTATTTCAACTATTGAAATGTATTTTGAAACAAGGTCCGTGTCAGAGTTATTTGACAGTTGATTTATTTAAAAAGTGTTAACCCCCCAATTTTTTTTAACGCGTGATTAATGACTGCCCCATTACTTGGAAAGGCTGCACTGAGGGAACTTCAGTCGCAACGCAGCAGACATGTCCACGTCAAAATTTAGCAGTGATAAATTTAATAATAATGCATATATTTGTGGAGACTGGGGTCAAGTTGTATTTTACAATTTTAAAAATGTGCAGAATTTGGCAAGTTACTTCATGTTAAAGATTAGATACTGTAGCTCTTAATATGAAAAGGAAAATGCACTGAGCTGTCACCAACGTCTTACAAATGCAATTATGCCATCTAGTGGCAGAAAAATTACCTCAACACAAATCAATATCACACTCTACAGTACATCGTTTTAATTTAAATGAAATAATTTTATGTTTTATTATGAAATTACTGTATCAATGCAAAGATGCAGCCATATTTCTATAAACATTTTTTTCCAGTTTTATGTTAAGAGCATGAAAACTTATAGTACATTTTATTGTATATTTAAAACAGATATATAATTTGGGATTAATCGTGAGTTAACTATTGAAGTATTGCCATTAATTATGATTAAAAAATGTAATTGCTTGGGACAGAACAGCCCGTATAAGGGGGCTCGGTACCTTGTAAGAACCCCCCACAGGACTCCCCGAGGGACACGGTCAAACACCTTCTCCAAGTCCACAAAGCACATGGACACGTCGACTGGTTAGGCAAACTCCCATGCACCCTTGAGGATCCTGCTGAGGGTGTAGAGCTGGTCCACTCTTCCACGGCCGGGACAAAAACCACACTGCTCCTCCTGAATCCGAGATTCGACTTCCCCCGGACCCTCCTCTCCAGCACCCCTGAATAGACCTTACAGGGAGGCTGAAGAGTGTGATCTCTCTATAGTTGGAACACACCTTCTTGTGTGGTATTGTGTAATGTAAAATACATACCTATTTGTAGATAATGAGAGCCGAAGGAGGGTGCTGTGGTAGACTGGCAAACAAAGAGGGACACATTATATTGTCAGTCATTGGCGTAAGGGCACTTTAAAGAGTCATTTGCACCTGTTTCATACAGAAAACAAAACATGGGGGCTACAAAACCCTTTTGACATAAGAAATAAAAATAATGAAATAAAATAAAAATCACTGAAGATGATCACACTGATTTGAGTAAGGTGTTTCTGGATGTGGCCATCGTATTAGCCATTAAATCTACAAATTATGTTTGGAAAACAGCGTTAGAATGACATAATACAATCAAAAATAATGGTACAGTATGAATCCCATGAATTCTGGATTTGGATGTAAAACAGACATAAAAACTTGCTTATGATATTGTTCATCATTCATTGTAGGTCTGGAAGGGGGTTCATTGAGCTACAGGTAAGTATTGGCTTTAGAAGAAAGCATCTCAAAGAAATGACCAGAATCATGTGTAGTATGAATTTCAGATAGAAGCCTGATTGATGAACCAAAAAAGTTGCCAATAATCAAAATAAACAAAGGGTTTGATAAAAGCCACCAGGGCAGACGGTGAATTTGAAATGGACAAACCCTCTCCGTTGGCTCTCCAGCCAAGGGTCGGTTTTCTAGGGTTGCCTAGAAAGAGTCTGCTGACAGCCAGTGTCACTGGGCTTTGTAATCATTGTGCTGGACCTGATAGGGTTACTAGCGGCTAATCCAGGCTGACCTTGGTTAGGTGCCCTGAATGAGGATGGCTTTGTACAGTGGGGACAAGCTCACGTCATGCTGACATATAATGTCTGCGTGGGGACTTGCCACCGCAGCTCTTTTGTTGTGCTATCCAGTTGCAAGTCTTCAGACTCCAACACACACATTTTTTTCTCAAGCTTTGGGTAGAAAGAAGAAAGGTGTCACTTAAATTGTTACTTGTGAGGGTATAGGATGCATCTCAAAGGTCAAGAGGTCAGCTCGTGTGCTTGCTGTTCCAACGACTTGAAAACAAATCCTATCATGATGAAATTTCATGTTGTTGCCAGGTAATGGTCAGGGATGAGAATGTGTGTGTGTGAGTGTGCAGTTGATTTAATAGTAACACAAGAGCACAATAGCAGCATGCCTCCGCAAGAGGATCTTGGAAGACATGAAGTGCATTTGATTTTTCGCCACAAATGATGGTTGAGCAGAACCAAATATATCCAAAGAAATCTGTTAAAAATACAAAAAGAACTTTAGAAACACACTTTAGCCATGCATCATACAACCCCATTGACATCCAAAAACACACACACAAGCACACACACCTTCAGGCAACAAGCAGTGTGAAGGTAGCGTAGAGACGGCATCCTTCCCTTTCTTCTTGCCAGGGAGGGCTGTAAACGGGAATGGGATTCCCATCCCCTGGAGCCTGTTACTAATCCACAACAGGCCCACTGCTGGATTACTGGGGACATCAGCTGACATGCCAGCTAGTGCACACATAAGCGCATGGACACGGGCGGAACCACATTTGCCCACACCCACACACCTTTAGTATATGCACACACTAGAGGATGCACACGCGTGCCAACTGTAAGCATGTTCATCAATGGCCATGCTTTCGGCACAGACACAAAATGTATGTTGACAAACACTGATATAACTCCCAATGTATTTTATGGCTTCTATACAGCTCAACATGGAGAGTCATAATTTCTACAGTTAAGAGTTGGCAGTAATGACTAAAATGGTCCCCTAATTTCTTAGTTGGGGTATACAACCATGATGTAGCCATTCACTGAGCAACTACAGATAGCTGACCTTTATTCGCCGTGGTATCATGCACCTCTGGACACAGACACGGTCACCGGGCTGGAGGTTTTTACATTGTTTTGTTCTGGTGCATATTGAGTGTTTGAAAAGATAAATGTAACCAAAAAGATAAGATAAATTGCTGTTTGTCTGATTGCTTCATTTTCAATGATTACATTTTAGTTCAGCACCCTTTAGTAACACAAATTTATAAAAGAGGTTAACCTTCTATTTGATATCACAATAATTTTTTTTATTTTTTTGCAAATGTAAAATTTAGGTATGGTGGTGGACTCAAATGCAGATAATCAGGGAGGCAAGGCAGGCGTGTGCTCAAAAAGTAGCTTAATTTTACAAGAACGAAAAGGCAAACACTGTAAAACAGGTTAATTAAAAAAATACATAAATACATACATACATACATACATACATACATACATACAAGTTCAGAAACAAGATTCAAAGTTACAAATACACAGGTATACGACTTGACTAAGACTACACTCGAAACAGCAAACAACGAGCAATAAGGCATGACTGGGACAATGAACCAAAGAGGAGTGAATGAAAGCAAAAAACTAAGGCCCTGTTCACACGGAAGCAAAGCTGTCCTCATTCCTAAAAAGAATCTTGTGCACACAGAAACGTTTCAAGACTTTCGTGTGTCCAAAAGAAGACGCTGAGGACATTTAACGGTTGTAATGTATATGCCAAGTCTGGAGTGGCGCTGTAGCGCAGCCACGGGGAGTTAACGGAAAGCGTAGAAGAAGAATCAGCGAAGAACACAAACCACTGATTTGAATATATTACTGGATAGCTGATAGGCCAAGATTTTTGAATCCGCGAGGCCGCCGTATTACTCCACGCAAGAAACGTTTCTTGGCATACGATCCTATACATTTACAGTATCAAAATTGGAGAACATTTGAGACAGTACTGAGTAGAAACAGCATAATTTATGATGTTTTAAATTTGTTAAACATAAACAAGAGCACTTCGGACATTTTACAACTTGCCTTAAATACATGTATAAACTATATGCTTAATGATGTTTACAGGAGGAAACTTGTATATTTTTTATTAAAGAATTATAACTGTAAATCAACAAAAGATGACTCTGCCAAATCTAATATTGGGGTCTAAGGAACTTGAGAGAGAAAAGAAAAAGGGGGTCTTCAAAGTAGTTTATACAGTAGTCTGCTTGTGAGATGGGAGGAGTAAGATGGCCGCCCTGTCGCTTCAACGGCTTGCACGGGCGTGTATGGGCTATCAGCTATCCAGTAGTCTATACAGATCAGCAAGACGAACACAGGAGAAGTGACAATGGCAGGTGATTCAGGTACATATATATATATATATATATATATATGGTTTAGACACTCTGGATGATACCTTGCCTTGGCGCAATTGGCCTCATCCCTCACTCATCCTTCACTCACACTATTCTGCAGTGATCTTTGCTACAGCATATTTTTGTGCATCTTTCCTAATTTTCATTCATAGGTGCATGATTTGGTACCGTAGTGACTGATAGAGCCTTTGTGTGTGTGTGTGTTTTTTTGTATGCAACAGAATGTTACATCCAATTTGCATGCCAAAAAGTGTCTGTATTTGTGGTAAACACCGCTCCACTCTGGAGGCTAAACGTTTGTGTCAGCAAAGAATAATTACACCTTTCAATGTTATATCTAGCATGTTAATCTTGGTCCACAAACCACCACTTTATTCTCTTGTTTGTTTAATAGCTCGCTGGCAGTTTTATTGTTTCAAAGGGCTCGATAGCAAACCTGTAAATTCCCTGTTCAACATTTGCCCTTGTGGCGTTGCGGTTCACTGATGCTGAATGTTGAAAGCGAGCAAACAGCCATTGATCTGCAATCAAAGATCTGGGACAGGAGGTGATTTACATTCACAGAATGGGACTATTACGAACTAGACTCTGAGGCATATGTGACGTGAAATTTGTTTAATACTGCTTTGCTGACCCAAATGACTCAGCTGGAGATATTGGTTTAAAAAAAGTTAATAATATATGTTACATTAATGCAAGATTGTCAAGATTGATGAGCATTTGTGCTAGGTCCAACAAAGCCAGAGCAGACCTGAGGAGAAGCCAGTCTATATACACTGTGCCTTGATTTCAGAAAAAGGAATCAGATGTGAGACAAGAATGAAAATCAGGAACAGCTACTTATTGGCAGTTGATCAAGTTTGCAACTGTCCCAGGAGTCCTGAGTGCTTAGGAAATGTGGTGCCGCTTCTGTTAAAATTTGATGATTAAATGGGCAAATACTTCCAAGATTTGTTGACTGAGAGTGGGGCCTGTTTACTTTATTTATTCATAGCGTGGATATGAATAATTTACCGGTCAGCAGTTTTTGTCGGAGAAAATCATTGTTGTGTGTGGCAGGCTAAAGGGTTGTGATTTTTTACATTTGGCACTTGACAGCAGCCAGACTCTATTTCTCTCCATCTGCTTAAAAATCCATCAGCCTCTTTGAATGCTGATATAAATTGTCATATTTGGAAAAGTTCAGTTCATTTGTTTTGTGATAGTAAAATTATATTTTAGTAACACAGTTCTTTGGGTCAAATATACAATAAAAAGGTCGTGACTTTGGAAATTATTTTTAAACGACTAAATGTGAAGATGTGATTATCCAACCATCCATTTTCTATACGACGTACCCTCATTTGGGTCTGCTGCCTTTGTGCCAGAGGCTGATTACACCCAAGACGGCTCGCCAATCACTTGTAGGACTGCTGGACTAAATGTCTGGATCAAATACAATTCTATATGACATAATAAAGGCCCATAGGATAAAATAAGAGTGCAACTGCTTAGGAACTGACCACATTATCATATGGAACATAGTAGTAACCACATAAAACTTTGTAAACTAAGAGTGTCAAATATGGCTAAAACACCATCATCAACACATTATCATCATAAAGGACATTGAAACTGCATAAACATAAGCATAGTAACTGCATAAGCATAATACTGTACATCCATAACACAGTAACTTTAGATTGGTCAATAATTTGTAAAATAATAATAATAATAATAATAATAATAATAATAATAATAATAATAATAATAAGTTGGACTGACCAACAAAATAGATTTTGGGAAAAATATTAAATTGACCAAATCTTGACTTAAGAGGTTTCGGCCCCACGCAAAGAAAAAACAAAAATATGTGTAGTGTAGTCGGTACTTAATTTTATGTCATAATATACACCTTTTATTTAAAACAAAAAACAAAAAAAGAAAACATAACATTGATGTTTTCAAACCAAAACAATGATCTTTTTTGTACAAAGGAAACATTATCAACTTATAGACACAGGCAACAAAGTATATTGCCCTTTCCTCATCTACAGGTGTGTTCACATTGAGTCAAGGTTAATTGAGTCATATGTGCTATCATAAAAGAAGATCCAGAACTGCCCGTGTTAAAATAATGAACACAGTCTCAAAACCTACACCATATTCAGCTTTGAACAGCTCAAAACACTGAATCTGCTGTAAACAATCAATGGAGTATTTTATTGTATTATAATAATATATACTGGAAGTGGCTCCGTTTTCCTACAACCTTGAAGCAGGCATAAGGTTCAAGTAATTAAGACTCATCAGTGTTAATACTATAGCTAAAAATGTATGACGACTCCTTCATCATCAATTAGTTGTGTATAAACAAAACTGTGGTAAAATTGACAATACAACTCAACTGCCGAAACGTAAAGCACCCAGCACGTTATCACCTCTCTTCTTTAGTGGGTGCGATCATCAGTAAACTACCAAACAACACTTTGACGGAGCTCAATCTAACCAGACCTTTTCCCATCAAGGCCCGATTACGTGACTTGCCCCGAGTTACAAGCAATAAAAGAAATGTCTTTTTTTATTACAGCTCCCAGTCGAGAACAATGGAAGGTTTGCCTCAGAGCCATTTATTCAGCTCTGATGTACGATTAGCACAGGGCAAATCAATACCATGTTAGATGATCTTAACAGAAAGGTATCTGGACTTCCCCTCCGTTCCACAGCAGAGCACTGATATTTGTCTGTCAGCAGTGACATGCTATCTCTGGCAGGGAGACTAGGGCCAAAACACAGGTATTGATCCTGTCAACATTAATGGACCTAATGGTATGGCGGATGAAGCAAACTGCCTGCTACTGGAAATGTAATGCAGTGGATGGAATAGCCTCCTGCACCAGTGGAAGGGACATGATGTTTATCTGGTTTTATTGTGAGTGAACATTGCACAAAGTGAATACGCTAACAAGGATAAACGTAAATGGTTGTGACTTGCCGAGAACCTTTTATCTGCATTGGCAAACACATAAAATTGGAGTGTTCGGTGCTGCTCCAAGCATGTAAGACCATCAACAGTTATAATTAATGTTTCTTGTACTTTCCTATTTGCTCCAAAGATCCCGTTGTTCTTATAAACAGGTAATATAGTCATAGATCCTATTTTTCCCCTTTACCTTCATAGGCATAGGCACTAACTTGGAAGGTAGTAAAGAATTAAATCTTTTTTTGTGTGTCTTTTGGGACATTCGTACACAGGTCTGAAGTAATGGGCTGTCCTTGAAATGTTTGCTTAATGAGGGCTAGTCCATCACAATACCAATGTTATCTATTGCATACAGACTAGTATAGCATAATCTGTAACAACGGAATTATTGTCTAACAGCCTTAAACCACTGTAAGAAAAAAACAAACATCTTGTTAGAAAGGAAATGGCCAATAACATTTTAAGTGAGGTCAAGCACAAGCATCATGCATTGTTAAGCAAATATATTTCATCTGAGAAGGCTGTGTTATTAAAGTAACGAACATTTGCAGTCCATCCAGGAACCTGTTGTTGAATTTTAGTGTGTACCATACGTGTGATTAGCCTGTGCTTGGATTCTCTTTCGAGGTGTGGAAGTCCTTTGTATAGACCTCTCTGTAGCACCCCATAAACCTCTGATTCTAGAATTACCTGTTGTGTGTATGCATGTAGTCCTATGAACACCATCTTAGGACTTTGGCTACATAAATAGAATTTGTGTGTGTGCCCCTGGCCAAGTGACTCAGGCCTCAGAAATATGCTCTCGGCTATAAAGACACCAAAAAATAAGGGGGGTTATTTTTTATGTATTCATTATTCAGTCAAAATATAAATACAGGAAAAAGACACAAAAAAGTCACCTGTTAATATCTAAACACACATAACAAAGAGTATTAAAATGTCAATGTTCTGTCGGACATGGGAGTTGGAAAACAGTTAATACAAATTAACCACAGCGAGCACACATTGAAGAAAGCTTGCATGAAAAAAAAACCTCAATATGCAGAGAGGAACCTCGACGTACTGACAAAAGTGTCATTCACTAACTCTTGCTAGGGCAATGCACAATTATATATATGACAAAATAAAAGCTAAAATGAAAAAATGGGAGTCACATAACCTAAATAAAAGTGACAATTACAGGAACGGCATAAAATTAGACAAACAAATGACACAGTAGTAACTGCATAGGACTAGACAAACTAATAATGGCTAATACATCATCACCAAACATAATCATCATAAAGGGCATAGTAACCACATAATACTAGACACACTTATAATGACTAATACATCATCATCAAACATAATCTTCATAAAGGACATAGTAACTGCATGTGACTAGACCAGGGATAGGCAAGTTCGGTCCAGAGATCCGCAGCCCTGCATGTTTTCTGTGTCTCCTGCCTCCAAACCCAGGTGTTTTAAATCATCAGCTCATCATTATGTTTTAGGAGCCTCTAAACTGTGTTCGAGGAGGAAGACATCAAAAACATGCAGGACTGCGGTTCTCTAGGACCAAACTTGCCTATCCCTGGACTAGACAAACTAAGAATGGTTAATACATCATCATCAAACATAATCATCATAAGGGACATATCATAAGCATAATAACTCATCATAAAGGATATAGTAACTGCATAACCATAATACATCCAATGACCCCATGACCCAATCCAAAACGCAATCAAAACACCCTACAGGAGGTCAAAGCACGCACAGTACGTTTAGAAGGAATTGTAAGCAGTTCTCCGACACAATGTCAAGTTGGCTAGGACATTTACAGATCACCGCTAGCTGGTTTAAACATTACTTTTTGATGGAAATATTCAACAAAATTTCTTACTTCGGGTTAGGGTTCACACTTTAAGCATGGAAGAATGTTATATTAATGGAACATTAAGCCATAATATTTTATTTGTTGTGCTGTTCAAACATGAAACAGACTGCAACCCATTTGTTAAATACAGTGGCTTTTAAGACTGAAGTTTCAGATAAATGCATTTTCATATAAATCTTACATTGTACATGTACAAGTTTACTGATAAGTATTTTCTAAATTTGAGTAAAAGAAAACAAAATAGCAATAATCAATTTATAGGTTTGTTTTGGGATTAATCGAAATTGTTAGAGGGTGTCTATGCAGATATGTGTGTGTGTACGTGTGTGTGTGTAGGGGTGGGGGGGTGTTCATTGTAAAATTCTTAATTGAAATAATGGCTAAACAATAAATCACACATAATGAAACTGTTGTTTGTCTGCAATGCCAATGCCAATTAACATAAAAACGTTTTGACATTTGTGTATGAAGAATCATTTATGAACAACAAATTTACATGAATAAAAATAATTATGTAAAATGTACATGACATTTACATTTTAAATAACACAATTAGGAATTTCCTGTAGTGCAAGTAGCATAAAAAATTATTTCTTTACATTTAGCTTGATTCAGGCAAGAGCAAATGCCTTTTATTATTTTTCTGCAGGTGTACATTGTACCCAACAATTACTGTAACTGGCACATCTCAGCAAGCTACATTGTTTGTTTTTGATAAAACGCTGGGATTGTTGTCGTTTTTCTTCTCTTTTTTTTGGTTCTTCATTGTCTCCCTAATTTATGAACACACTTCTGTTTCTTATTATGACCTTATCCTGACTGCAAACCCTCAAAAACGAGCTTTTAGTTAAAATAGAAACAAAGATCATGGAGCAATTTCCACTTATATTTTGGAGTATATTTCAACTCAGCTATCATTGAGTACATGCTACAAGTTGGAGTATTCAGGAAGATTTTATTAAAATTGTGAGCGAGAGATACAAATTCCGACATATTCTGTGTACCTTAAACGCATCAGTAGTTAGAGCTGAAGCCTGTTCCAATGGAAGAGGAACGTTAGTTTTACGGGGAATTTTTGCCGCGGCGAAAGTGGATGGAAAGAATCGTGGTCTTTGTGAAACTGAGGGGGACATCTTCCCCGTGCCCTCAGAACCAACAGCGCCCAAATGTCAGACTTCATACAACCCCCCTTCTGCACGTACCTGCTCCGCAATTCAGTACTACATACCTGTTGGCCTCAGTCTTTGCACTTTTTCAACAATTATCTTCAAACGTGTATCATGTTTTTCTTTTTAGAAACAAATCAGTTTTCACTTTACAGTGACTTTAAGTGGTCATATGTGTTCTAACCTTTAATTTCTTTTTTTAAAGAAACTACGCGGATAGACTGACTTAAAGCTTCAAGACATAACAAGACTGCACAAAGCCATCAAACATCTTGTCAGTCACAGACAGCTGGAAAAAGCACACAAATATACACACGTGCCAGCACATCATCATAGCGCTTGAGGATAGAAACAGAGAGTGACAGTGATAGAATTTACTGCGATGCTATCAGCAAAGCAGTCATCACAGCTTTGGCAGATTGCAAGGCCATCAGGAACCATCTCCCCGCCTCTGATCAGTGTTTGCATCCTGACATCAGCTTG
Source organism: Vanacampus margaritifer (assembly GCF_051991255.1). Lineage (NCBI taxonomy): Eukaryota > Metazoa > Chordata > Actinopteri > Syngnathiformes > Syngnathidae > Vanacampus > Vanacampus margaritifer. The sequence goes on along the minus strand of NC_135440.1, from coordinate 12,666,676 downwards.
CGATGTTAACTGCAGGCCCTGAAAGGGGGCTATGAACCACGAGCAGCGATATCTGGCCACCAGGAATAGAAATCCATTTTCTTGCCTTGAGGAGGATGGGGGTGAATGACTATCAGTGGCCTCCTGGTCTGCTTGGGGTCTCGGTTGTGTGTCTGCCTCGCGTCTTCTTCCTCACCATGTGGGGCGCACTAGCAGGTTTTTCTACCCCCCTCTTGTTCTGAAGGTTAAAGGATTAGGAGCTGTGTTTTTAGACCGAATTGCTGTCCTGGCAAGGATTTATACTTTGACCATACACGCAAGTAGTGCCACAACATGTGGACATGAAACACACACACACGTCTAGCCTCAGAGCTGAGCAAGAGTTTGTGGGGATTAGCAGTCAATACCACATGATGATGGCCAAGGCATTTTCTTCTTTATAGGAAGCTAAATAATGAGGAGAATAAATCAGAGGTGCTTGTATGAAGTTGTTTTCACACCTTGTTTCCATGCCTTTCCAGCCTTCTATTTTCTTACCTTCCTTCCTCTGCCATTGTATGCATCCAACCATCCATTCTCTACCCCACTATTCAGGGATGCAGCCTATCCCAGCTGACTTTGGCGAAAGGTGGACTACGCCCTGTACTGGTTGCCAGTCAGTCGCGAGGCGCACGAAGAGACGGGCCATCCGCACTCACATTCACTGAGTGGGAACTGAACATACGCTGCCTGCATCAAAGTAAGATGAATGTACCACTACACCGTCAGTGACTCTCACTTTTCATTGACACACAGTAACCTAGGAATTGGTGCGCAACCACAAAAGTGGTGGGATTCATTAACTCATTCAAACCCAAAACATATAAATACGTTTTTCAATACTTTATCCTCTTCTTCTTTTCCTTTCGGCTTTTCCCTTCAGGGGTCGCCACAGCGAATCAGTTGCCTCCATCTAACCCTGTCCTCTGCATCCTCTGCTCTCACATCAACTTTCAACCTTCATGTCACCTTTAACTACATCCATAAACCTCCTCTTTGGTCTTTTGCTAGACCTCCTGCCTGGCATTTGGACACTCAGCATCCTTCTGCCAATATACTATCCATCCTCTGGACATGTCCAAACCACGCACTCCCAAGAACGTATTTATACGTTTTTTGTTTTGTTTTTGTTTTTGCAACAAGCTCTTTTCAACAGGTTTGTGAATATTGATGAAACTTAGCTATATTCTAATGCTGATTGCTGCAAAACAAAAACAGATACAGATATAGTTTTTTTCCTGATGAAAGAAGAGACTCTAATCTTTCTTTTAGTAGGTTACATGTTTTTATACCAATAGAATAGAATATTCTGCAGACCTTGCAAAATTTGTCAAAATCCAGTAAAACAGCTGGGAGTAAAGGGGGTTCCTTCAGTGAAAATGGCCGGGAGTGAATGAGTTAAAGTCCGAATGTATATCATGGAGCATGAAGTTTTTCTCTTTACATTTCTAAACATATGAAAAAAATTCCTCATAATCTTTCACCTTTGAATTGCCTTATTTTCTTCCGTGCAGAGGAACCAGTTGTGATGTAGTTGAGCAAATTTGTGATGAATTATTGATGGATGACGGCTTCATCAAAGCGATGTGTTCCACAGGCTTTTCTTAGCAGTGGATTTACGCAGAACTGACATTAATGCGGTCATGTCACCCAACCTTGTTTACAAATAGGGGCAAATCCGTGGACCTTTTGCTTTCCATAACTGACGTTCAGGTGCTGACTAGCCTAAAAGCATCAGCGGGTGATGTCGGTATGTTTGGGTTTGTATGGTGGAACGTAGCAACTGCTTTTTAAAAATGCATAAAGGACACAACATGGTGAAGGAGAAAGAGAGCAAACTGTTCCAAGGAAGTCAGGGTTTAGAAAACACAGTAAAAAAGCAAGGGAGGGCAAAGAGACCAGATCTGAAAGAAAGACGTTTACACTTTAGGCCAACATGACAATTCCTCCCCTGACTCACAGGTGCCCGACAAGAAATCAACTTGAGACATCCATTTGCAGACTTTAGTTCAATAGATGGTAGAGGGCCTGGAGAGCTGTAGCAAGCACAAACAGTAAATACAATTATTTAAGAATGGTTAAGGTGAGGGGAAAGTGAGAAACTATTTACAGGAGTGCCTATTTACTGGATTTGTATCTAGATCTAAACACGCCTTACTCTATCACTATGTTATTGCCTTATTAATAAAGTTGATAGAAAATGAAAAACACTTTTCAGACACAAAACTGGTGGTAACTGAGTGAGCTTTCTAGTAAATTCTTCCGCTACTAACCAAACAAGTTCATTGTGCGCAGGTCGAAGCCTTGAAACCTCACATATCCTGACGATTGTAAACCCTTTGTAATCATTTTACATTACAATGAAGCATGCATTGAAGATGCTAGAGTTTGCATCATTTAATAACCTGAATTAAACTTATGCTTGTTTGCTTTCCAGCTCCATTTTCCCACTCACTGGAAGCCTAAATAGAAACTTTCTATCAGAATAAACCTGACTTAGTAGGATTTGGAAAATGAGATTTCATCTTTGCAATTATTATTATTATTATTATTATTATCATTATTATTATTAATAATAATAATAATAATAATAATGTATATTGAATGCTTCTTAGCATTTAAAAAAATATTTTTGGGGGGTTTGTATGAATAAATAAACAAATAAATAAATAAATAAATATTTTCCAATGCAATTCAATGGCCCTGAATTATACATGGATTTTTGCTATTTGCGGGGGTGGACTGTATTTAAGGCAAAACAAAATTTTCAAATGTTATTTGTTGCACTGATTGCCATAATATGAAGCTGTTTAACGTACAGTGCAAGAAGTAGTGCATAACTTTTCACTTGCTGCATCTTGCCTTCTGCAAATATAAATGAAAACAGGACCTCGCTGCATGTTTGAATAATTGCAGCCATTAATATGCCACTCCGGAGATAGCATTTTTTCAAAACCAGTAGACAGGTTTCCATCATGTGACACTTTTCATCTATTTTATAACACACATTTCCTTGTTAAACAGTGAAATGAATCCTCACACTTCATCACCTCTGGAGCTGGACTCGCCTCTATTGATTTACCATGATCACAATCTGCACTGATTCAATTATTCCTCAAAGCATGGCTAGAACAGAAAGCAATGACATGACTATATATTCACACCAATCCTCATTTGCAATAAAGGCAGCACCCGTTTCTGCCAAACAAAAGGAAAAGACAACAATCTACTGTGAGACCTTATTGATTTCTAAATGTTCATCTGTTTAAACGCTCATTTCATCAGGTCTGTATTTTTTTCATCCCCGTGCATATAGAATACGTGGAATACGTGTATTTATCGCACACTTAAAGTAAATATGTTGATGACGTTGGCTGGTGATGATGTATGACAGACCAGCTCCAATGAAAGTATATGAATATGATTTTTAATGGTTGACTGCAAATGGGGAAAAGTGAACAAAAGGGAAGAGGTGAGGTGGCAGAAAAATAGTAGTGAGTTAGAAAGTATACAATTCAGATGGATGGTAACAGATGGAAAATCATGCATAAAAAAACAAAACAAACTCATCTTTCTTTGATTTTGTGAGGGTAATATGAAATGCAAATTGAGCCTGCGTTTCAGAGCGGACAATCTCAAAGACAAAGACGTACATCACTTGAAGTTTACCCCATATCACCATTACCACGTTTTATGAAAATGAGTTTTGCAGATCACTTCACCTGTTTGTGTTAAACACGTCCACTTCCGAGTGCGATGAAATAAAGAGAAGTGAACTCCAAACAATCATCAGTCGATTTTTGGGTTTGGGAAAAAAAGCCATCTTTGTTTGCACTTGGGCATCATTAACCAAAGCCAGGTGTGCAGGAAAAACAATCTGTGTCCACGTAATAACTATTACTTGAACATACTCGCTTTCTGTTGTTTGATTCTAATTGCAATATGTCTCCCAAGTCAGTTCCCTGCAGTACAACGTCGCTGTTGTTTTTACCCTGAAAGGAATTAATTCACATGGCGCGGCTCTTGTAATGTCACAGATGAGGACAGCCCTGACCTGAAACTGAACTCATCAGTCGAAATGAAGTTGTTCACTCAGCTGTAGAAGACAAACCATACTTGCAGCAGATTCATCAACCACATCAGGTCGCACGCAATCGAGAGGTCTCCTACCGGGAAGCCCTTTTTCCTCTTTGACCCCAGGAGATGTCGGCTTCCCGATGCAGGGCACAAGAGGAAAGAGCAAGCCATGATGTATGGATGATATAGTAAAGTGCATATCTTACTGAATGTGAGCTTGTGGATTGGATTTTCACGCAAGTGTGTGAATTTCTTTAGAGTTTAGTCTTATCATATGATGTTGATTTTTTTAATTATTATTATTATTTCAAACATATTTGCAAACACATTTGAACATACTTACAACTAAATGCTAAAAACTAGAAATAAATGTCCCATAATGCCACGGTTTCTTGATATGCAAGTACGTTTAAAGATACTTGTAAATGTGTTTGAACATGATAATGCAAACATTGCAGGATAATTGAATGTGTTATGCGACACTTCTCTGTGGATATCCTTGACCACACACAATGCCACAATTAGAAGGAAGAGAACACTTTGGTTACGTACATGGAAGTAGAGTAAACAGTTCTGATTGGCAATACCTTCAAACATATTTACAAGTATGTTTGAGCAGATATATATACATTTGAACATATTTAATTATATATATTTATATTGTATTTAAACATATTTGCAAATACATTTGAACGTACTTACAACTAAATGCTAAAAACAAAAACAAAAATATCCCATAATGCCACGGTTTATTGACCTGCAAGTACGTTCAAAGATACTTGTAAATGTGTTTGAACGTATTAAACAAATACATTTGAAGGCTAAATGCATGTGTAAGTACAAAAAAAGCTCTTTATTTTTTGCATTTGGATTACATTATACAATACGTTCACAAATGAAGTATGTAAAAAAAATGTATCTGTAATTTTTTTCATGATTTATTATAATGCCTGCATTGCATGATTTCCGCTCAGCGTTTTTTCCCATAATGCCACGGGGTACTGACTTGCACATGTGCAGGTTTGAAAAAATAAATTAAAAAAAAAGCTATTTTTTTTAGAATTTGTCCCACATTATTCAAAAATGTTTGAAAATCAATTAGGTAAACATTCTTTATTCGTAATTTTTATGATTTAATATAATGTCTGCAGTGCATGATTTCCATTCAGCATTTTTCCCATAATGCCACAGTGTATGCACACGCGCAAGTTCCTACCCCGTTTTCAGCATTTCACCTACATCCGAATATATTTGAATGTATTTACGAGTACGCTTAAGCGTATTTTCAAGCATATTCAAACGTATTTGCAAGTACGTTTAAACGTATTTAAATACGTTTGAACGTATTTGCCAGTTAAAAAAATGTCCACACCACATTGGCAGTTTCGCGCATCCATAATTATACAAGTGGATCTCAGCAATAATAAAACATCACCACTGAATTGAAACCAATGAAATAAAGTCAAATAATCATGTTTAGCATGGATTTATCGACACTACCAACCAGACAAATCAATTTAGGCACATACTGCATGAGCAGTTTTTGATAAGCCAGACAAACAAAACAGGTAGTTGAACATCTTAACTGCTTTCGTTTTGCAGACGACGTTTTTTCTTTTTAGTTTTTACACTCAGGAACAAAGCGACTTTAGTTGTGAAATCTACAAAGCCCATCAGAGCTCGCAAAACAGATGTCTTTTACTTAACATGTGTCTTATCTCCATCGAGTTCTTTTGTACTGCGCAAACTCAACCGCAGTTCTTTAACTTGTGTCCAAACCGGTTGGCAGAATGTTTAGGTAAGTCACTGTAGCTATCATAGGCTGTGATGGGGCTTCAGAGGCTGGAAACATACACATTGTGTTGCTGTCAAAGGAAGTTGATTTGTGTTTAGAAGTCTTTAGAATTTCCTGGGTATTGAAACTGGAAGCTTTTGTGTAAAACTTTGATAGGCGGAAGAGAATGGAATATGATCCCATTATTTTCTGGCTTTGCACAAGCCTGACCATATGATTTTCTCCTCGCCTGGCGCCTTCTAAATACGGCGAGCGGAAAGGAAGCGTGAGGGGAAGAAAAGAAACAAGAGGGAGAGCCTGCTTGATGCATTGCATTTGCACGCATTACAGTTTGCACTACTAATGTTTTGGAAAACAAAAATGGGAAAAGTAGACGGCTGCAAATGGGCTGTACATGACTGGATTTTGTTTGAAAAGGATATGTATGCTGCTGAGAGAAGGTTCTATAGCCAATTGGAAATTTTTAATCTCAGAGCAAAAAACTTCATACACAATAGCTGCTTCTCAGGTTCACTTATTCTTTCTGGCTTGACAAAATGGATTAGAAATGCATGCCAAACTACTTTATATTACAGTTTACTTTTATATCTGTTATCACAAAGGTAGAAAAAGTAGTAATTGTTGTTGTTATGGTTGACTAAACTGTAGTCAAATGTTGACATTTCAACACTTTTACAGTACGTTTCCCAAAATTAGATGTTCAATCAAGCTTACAAGACACTCTCGAAAACATTTTTATTTTGACCGTATGTGTGTTGTTGAAATAGGAATCTTATGTTATAATATTTTGATTGACATATTAGCATCCTCAGTGCGCATTGCAGTTCTAAAACACTGCAAAACCACAATAATAGAAATATTGTTGTATCCCACATGACTTGTTGTATTTCAATAACGGCAGGGCAACGTGACAGGGAACACTTCACATCTCCATCCGGCAGCCATCTCTTGCTGTGTTTTGTCATACACACCATTGTTGAGAGATTATCTCCACCTCACTGGGCAATGCATGTTGTAGCACAATCTCACATGTATAATTCATCGGGAAAATAACTTGTCAAGACTTAAAACAACGCAATACATTTTGTACTGGGCAACACTTTGCTTTTTACTCTCCAAATAATTTATCGTTTCCTCTACTCCCTCAGGCTTTGACTTGACCTCAAGCGGCTTCTAATTGGCTGCGCTGCCACATCACGCTCTGTGTTTACGCAGCCCTCTGGTGTTTAGTGTTACAATTAAATAAAAGTGGAGCAACCTGCTCTTTGTTGTGTGTGCATTACTAAATGAAATTAGTGCCCTTGCTTTTATGAAACACCTATGTTCTGGACTGGAAGCATAAAAGTCAGATTCTTTAATGTTCAAAGATGTAATCGTTCACATATTTGTGAACCATATTCAAAATGGCATCCGCATGATATTATTAATATGTATGATGCTTCTGTTTAAAAAAAAATAAATAGAATCAACTGTTTGTTTGTTTTTTAATTGTTAACTGCTCACATTTTTAAATCACCACATTAAAGCATTTGGTTAGGTAATCAAATCTACTCTGCTTAGTGCCAGTTTTTTTGTTTTCTTTCATTTCTGGCCTTCCATAAGTATAGTGGTTAGTTTGTCAGATAGCTAACATTGCTCCAATTGAGAGGCACGGTGTTCTTGCTTCAAGCTGTTTATTTGTCAACATAAATGTACTTTTAACCAGTAGTGTAGTGGTCCCATATATATATATATATATATATATATATATATATATATATATATTTTATTTTTTATTTTTTTTGCTTCAGCCGTGTACATGTCAGAAAAAGCTGAAATGGCTGAATGGTGCGCATCAAGGAGGATTCAGAAGTGGGTAGACGCAAAATTGAGGATTTAGAAGTGGGTAGACGCAAAACTGACTGAAATACCCGTATACCCGCGTATACCCTGGACTACACCATTGCTTTTAACACAGCATGACTCCCATTTTCTTGAGCCTAACATACAGTAAGTCCACTGCCTTCATGCTATCATACAATGGAACGTTGTTTCGTTATTGCTATAATTTAAACTGTCAAACAACTGTTACTTTAAGACAGCGGCAACACATCCAAAAAGAGCAAACTTGGGGCGCTAAAGGAATTGCCCTTTTAGGGATCAATAAAGTAATCTGAATACAACAGTAATCACAGGTATATAATCTCTGCTCTGTGGAAATAATTGGAACTGTTGGAGTTTAGCATCAGCTGTAGCATTTAGCATTTGTTCAGTTTGCTGTCTACTTTTTGACATTCTCAATCACCTCTACACATGACTCACCACTGCCATTGTAAATGTCAAGGCGTTTGCCACATTTTTCTGAGAAGTGCATGACTTGGGCATCAAAAATGTGTTATGAATGAGGTCTGGTGCTTTTGGAATTGCTTTCTATTTTCAAAACATGGAATAATACATTAACATATAATATTATGATTTGAGTGGCAACTGAAGGTTGTTGTTTTTTTTCTGGTGATGAATTGGTAATTTGAAGTCCAGGAGAAAATTCGACCTGCAAGAAAATATTTCCCTTCTGTACTCACAAAAACACCATGGGACAAACAAATCATCTGTGCTTGCTAATTTACACATCAGTCACTCTGCCATTGTGTTATAACAAGAATAGCAGGAGGACATGGGAGGGGGTCTGCTCCACGATATAATTATATATACAATGGTATATAATGTATTATTAGGAGCAAAAATCATGTGAATGGGGGTGTCGAGATTTCACTGAGACCTTTGTAATTCCCTTTATGACGTTAAGCTTACAGCAATTAAGATGTTTAAGGGTTTATGCACTGAAAAAAAAATGGAGGCGAAGGATAAAAATGGGTGGTGGCTGCGGTTTGGGGAGGATCACGAGCACATTTGAATGTTGATCATTCTTTTCATGTTTCTCATTTGGTACACACACACCTTCTTCATCTCCTTCCACAGTCCCTCTTGAAGTCTCTTCAAGTCTCCATGAGACCGGGAGGATGTGAGAAGAGTTGATTGTTGCATTGCACTGATAAGCAAAAATGCTGCCAGAGCGTAAAAGAAGTCTGTGGTGTGTGAGAGGGATAAACTATAATCTGCCACCGCACACTGAACTTGACTGCTAATATTTGCATTGGAAATCAGACGGACGTTATGCTAAGCTTTCCCCATTATAGCCTGAACGTGTGTGTGAAAGGTCTTCCCCTCCTTCATTAGAATATGGCCTCTCATGCATTTGAAAAATGCACATTTGGATGAGTGGAGGATGGTATGACAATTTACAGTATGAGGATGCAATTTTGGAACGATCTCCTTGCAAGCGGACCAGGCAAGACACACACACACAGTCGTCACTATTAGTCACCCTGGATTTAGAGTGAATGCCTATTTACTACTCTAAGTGAAATTATATATTGGACTCATCTTTTTGGTAACAATTTATAATGTGTTAATAGATCATTAGTAAACGGTTAATTAATGAATTATCAATGATGTATTGTTTGTAAACAGTTTAAGGATTTATAATGATGCTTGAAGGTCGTTAATATATAATTAACTCATTTGCTCCCCAAAACTTATACAAATATTCAATTTTAAATATTGCCAATGTCTCAAGAACATATTTATATGTTTTCTTTTTATGCTAGAGCATACAGAAAGCTTTGATGCGGCCTCTGACCCGAAGAGGTCGCAATGGTAGTTATTACAAAAAACGGCCAGTGGGTGGCAACAGAGTATAAGAGATCAGCCAGGGCCGTGTTGCAACAAGCTCTTTTCCCCAGTGTTTTGTACAAGTTTGTACTACAAAACGGAAACAGATACAAATATACTTATTTTCCCTGATGAAAGAAGAGATTCTAATCTTTCTTTTGGTATGTTCCATGTTTTTATAGCAATAGAACACAATATTCTGTGGGCCTTGCAAAATCCGTCAAAATCTAGTAAAACAACCAGGAGCGAAGGAGGTTGCTTCAGTGAAAATGGCAGGGAGAGAATGAGCTATTAAACTGCTTGGCAATGAGTTATAGTTAATGATTTATAACCATACCTAATAAATGAGTAATAGATCATAAACAATTTATGAGTAAATTACTAGTAACTTGTTGAGTATCAGTTAATAGTTTATGTAATTATCGGAACATTATTTTTAAGTTGCAACTATTACTCATTTATTAACTGTTAGTAAATTCTAACTCTTTAATTAAGCGTTTGCTAATGATCTATTAACTACTTAAAATGGACAATTATTATAAAGTGTTAACATTGGTTTTCTTCCAACTAAATAATCTCCACTCCCTTGTTTACATCCATGATATTCCTATAATTTATGAGTATGGTTTAATTAAACCTCTCTAGTTACAAAAGTCCTTTATTGAGATTTTAAGTTCGCTGCTTGCATCTGAGAAACCTCGCCGCCCGATAGGAATTCAGAATGTCTTTTGTTGTTTTACTTTATGAAACATTTGAACACTTATTTTCTTCTTAACCCCCAATAGATTTTTTTAATTAATCCACTGAATGTGCTCATTTGATCGACTCTGTGTTGTGCAGGATTGATAAGAAAGGCAATCAAATGCATTACTAATTTTAAGTGTTGCCATTTATGTTCCTATTAAGGAGAAAAATGTGCATTCATTGTGTATTTCTAGAAAGGAACTCACACTGCTGGCAACATGCATGCTTGTTAACGTGACGGACATCACAGCTGAGCCTCAAGCTGAGCGTTAAATATCTGATATATAAATATTTTTGTAATTTGCTATTCATTTAGGGTAATGCAGTAATGCAGCCACTGATGGCTAGATTTGAAAATGTAACCCTCATTTTAATCACTGTTTACACCTGTCTGCACACTATCATTGTGCTTTTTTTTAAAGGCCTAATGAGGACATAAGAGTCAGTGTCTTTGGACCACACAGGCAGCTTCCTCAAACCCTCTTTGCTGACATTCATTTCCTCTCTGGCAAAGCTCCTAATCGTTTTAATTCGATGCCTAGAGGGTATCCTTAATGTGTTGATGTAATGATATACATTGTATCTAATTATACAGTAGGAATAGCACTTGCATTTAGACTCCCTCAGCTGAGAAAAAAAAAGTCCTTGTGCATTGAGCAGGACTTAAAATGATGTGTGTGCTTAATTGAAGTGTCATCATTTTAATCTACGGAAGTGATGCAGATTTATTTTTTATTTTTTACACACTTTGCAAAAAGGCTGGAAAGTTCTATTCTCTTGATGGTTGATATTCAATATTTTAACTATTACAAAAAAATGTTGCTGAATTATTCTCATATTCATCTTATGCTTCACAAGAAGTGTTTATTTCGAATGATGAAATCTTACTGTGTCTGAATGGCTGATCAGGATTAGCAAAACGTTGATCACATGATGCATATAAACATGGTGAGTGCAGCTGCTAAAGAAACTAGCAAGTGATGGCTTTTGAGTTGGTGACGCACCGCCATCTATTCAAAACATAGGGTCTGGTTTACTAAGATCCCAAATAATGGGTGTTAATTTGCATATTCACTCATTCTTAGATTGCACGCATTCTTGGCAACAGGTGACTGAAATTAAAAGTTTTACAGCAGTGGAGGCCAAACGAAAGAAATTCTCCATTCCCATATTTTTTCTCTTGTGCAAAACCGCAGAAAAGCCAAGTTTCAAATTTAACTCCGCCCAATCGTCTTGGAATTCAATTACCAACACCATGACGCAGACACAGACTTTTGTCATAGGTGATATAGCATGACTCCTTCTTGTGACTGGTGCCAAGTCAGGCCTTGGATAATTCAGAAGCTGAAAAAGTGTGCTGCTGAATAAACTATGGGCCCTATTTCCCAATGGCAACAAGAAAAACAGTTTGTCAACATCTGGCGAGCGCCTTTGTGACCGTTTGCGTTCTTGAATGAACCCTGATGAAAAATCAACATTTGTTACCTTGGCAAACACTAGCAAGCCTTTGTCTCTCAGTAAGAATTTCCCATTTGTAAGAACAAATGCACAAGAACATTTACAGCCGCAAGTGGTTGAATGTCAAAATTGGACCCAAGATAAATATTTTCATATTTCTTCATATTTCATTTTAATTCATTTTTTATATTTTTTTCATCAATGTCCTCCCCAAAAAATGTTTCTTTAAAACTACTTATTAAACAGAAACATTTTCACATCATGATTGGCTCATTTTTTTTGGGCGTTGCACAGGTGCACCAAATAAAGCAAAAAAATATATATAATAAATTAATGCCATTTCCACTTGTTAATGTCACATGATAGACTCGAAGTGCATCGGTTTATTTACTGGCTTTGGATATCATTTAATAAAAGGACTTTTCATAATGTTATGTCATTTTGACTCATACAGGGGGAAAAGCTGTGTGAAATTGTGCAGATAATCAGCTAAATCCCTCAACACGAAAATGTAATTGCTCTAGAAATTAGCTGTACCTGAGGTCCATTTGTTTGGTCATGGCTAGTTTCATATACGGCAATGATCAGATATTACCACTAATTAGAACTGGGTCAGAGTTCCTGAAGGTCGTACGTTAATGTGTAGGATCATTGAAATGGTAATTATAAACAGATTAGAAAGTTATGGTGCTTTATGGGAGGCCATTTAGTAATTTAACCACTGGTTTTGGTGTAATAAAGGATTATCCACGAGCATGAGTAATTAAGCTCTCTCTCTTCCCCAGTTTCCTTTTTTAATTGATTTCTTATATCATTTTGCCCAAAGCATTTTTTTTTTGCGACAGCAGATGAACCATGTAGTGGGACAAATTGACTTTTTTTTTTTTTTAGTTATGTATCTGTAAGACAAATTATGTAGACCCATCAGAGAGATATTTTATATAATATGATGCCATATAAAAACTTTTTTTTTTGGTAATAAATGCAACAGCATTTACTCAACTGTCACCAAAGCTACAATGTACCTAAACTCCCCCCGCCTGTTTCGTCTCTGGTTCCCCTTATCAGTAGAGAAACTTCCTTTTCGGGGGCAAACTGAAAACCGTTAATTCACTGCTTCACCCGAGCCTCGCTTTCACAGCAGGGAAAACCACATAAGATGTCAGAGTACTATTGCATACACGACTACACAAACCACACGTGCACTGCCATACACACCCAACAGAAGACTTGTAATGAGAAGATACAACATATACAGTTTTTTTTTTAATGTTACTTTTAAACTCTTCTATACATTGGATATTGTTTATACAGTACAACATATAAGATAAAGGACTTCTCCATATATTTGTCATGAAATGTGAACTGATTTCCATCTCTAAGTCACAATTGTTAAACACAGTCTGCTTAAACTAATACCAAGCAACTTCATGATTTTATTGGACACGCCGTTCAAAAATTAATTGGTTCACGGTGGAAAAAGTCCAATGTTTATGACTTTTCTAAAAGCTCATCAGTGTCAGTAGTCAGCCAGCCTTGAATTTTCTCTTGTCAAGAAGTATAGCCCAATGTGAACCATCCCTGGCACAAAATAGCTCACAGAAATCTTACAATTAAGAATGATCTAATTGCATGAAGATGGTGAGGGTTACAAGAGTGTATCTAAAAGAGGTTCTCAGTAAAGATAAGATCAGTTGCTACTCACCCTAGGAGGGACTTCAAGAGAGAGTCGCACCAGACACACCCAAAATATTACTAAACTGAAACAGGTTTGTAAAAATAAAACATTATCCCAAATTGCTCCTGATTGTTTTGTAGCTCTGCAACTATAGGAGATGTTTAGGTGAGGTTATTAATGCCAAAAGAAGTCAAACTCTCCGTCATAAAATTGTATGTACAGGCAGTTTCAATAGTTTGAAATGAACATATAGACATCACATTAAATTTTGTTTCAAAATTAAATGTTATCATTTTTTTTAAATAATAAAAATATGTAAAAAATTAAGAAATTAAAAACTTTAATCTATATTTATATATACTTTCTATACAGTACAGAAATTAAATTAAAAACATACAACAAATTGCATCATCCATCCATCCATTATGTGGACCACTTTTCCTCACAGTACCTTACATTTTTACACAGTACAATGCAATAAAAACAAAATAAATATGCTTAGTGTACAAAGATGGTGGAGGAGTTATTGAGTTGACTTCTTGTGAGACTGCTGAAGTGGAAGGCATTACGTATTGGGTGTAACGGTCTCAGGAAACTATATTTTCCGACTGTCAGTGAAGTCCACATGACTGTCATTGGCTCGTATGACGAGTCAAGATGGCGACCACCGAGTCAGCTGAAGCTGAAGAGATGTTTTGCTATTACGCCTATAAAGAAGACGGCTGAGGGCTGCTTTTCATGAATATCCTTCAGGAGAGACTGTGAAATGTACCCACATTGTGGCGCCAATATCGAATGCATGAAGAGACCATTGGCCGTGGCTCCAGGCTGTGCCGTTCATCGCCGGACAGAGAGGTAGTTGAAATGCGCAAATGGCACGGTGCTGCTCGGCGGTATTGTGGCAGAGAGGGGAATTACAGTACAATACTGTACCATAATGTATGATGTGGCGCGCACTTAAATATTAATTTGCATGCAGAATACAGCTTTTATGGACATCAGTCGGCCTTTGTCCGTATCTGCGAATGTTCGTAACTCGGATGTTTGTAACTAATGGGCTACCTGTTCAATTAATACCTTTAAAAACTATTATTTTTCACTTGCTGTTAATTAAAGATGACATCACCTGTACTGAGGAAGTAAATAACGACCAATCACGGTTCACCTGTTTTCTGGGTTTGGTCAGCAAATTGAGCCATGATTGGTCGTTACCTATTTCCTCAGCACAGGTGATGTCATCTCCAGTCGACAGCAAGTGGAAAAAATAGTTTTTAAAGGTATTAATTGTAAATGAAATAATAACGAAGTTGTCAAATTAATCCTTGACAAAATGTACATTTTTTACTCCTAAAAATGGTTAAATGAGTCAAGTATCCATTTAACAGTGTCATATTGTCGCTCCATTTTTAATTAAAAATACATAAATATATTTTTTCCTTTTCTGGCATGTTTGCAATCAGTTTCATCCCAAAAACATGCAAATAAAAAAATGGGGAAAAAATGGACATAAGTGTTTTTCACGTAGCAGCGACGATATTCAAAATACATTGAGTACAGTAATACGTTCACAGTGTTAGTCCATCTCTTTCGATGGACCACCCACCTCTGTTTAACAGATACAAAACCTACTTTGAAAATTGAACGATCATATGGTGACACTTGAATCTGACTGCTTTGAATGTGAATCCCCTTCACTATGGCTTATGTTACTTACACTGTTTATATTTCTGTTCAGCTTTAGAGGTTAATTTTTTTTTTTTTTGTGGATTTAGAGTCTTGACAAATATCACGCAATACCAAAAACTAAATGTTCCAACAATGGGGCAGCAAAATGGCCCTACTCATTATTTTAAATATTTCTAAGGAAATTTACCGCTACGTGAAAAGGGACTTTATTCATTTGTATGATTGCAAGGCTTTGGTGAATTTTGCATTAAGTTCCATCATTTACACTTGAAAAAAAAGCATTGTAAAACTGACTGCACTTTCTCCCCCTTCTCTTGCCAATCATATTTTTTTCTCTCCGATGCCTTGGCCAAAATTCTTGGTGTTTGAGCTGACTCAGCATGTCAGAGGGTAGGAACAGAACTGTTGGTGTTTGGAGCCATGTAGTTGTATGTATGTGTGTGTGAGCGAGAGAAAGAGATTGAGTGCGAGACAGAGCTGGGAGCATGGATTTCTTTGTTGTGTTTGTCTGCGCGCTCATACCCGGGAGGTTTGAACTATGCTGCCTCCCTCTTCTTGCCGAAATTGTCATCAGAACATGAAAGGATCACTACATCAAACAGGACATTTAATTGTGCTGGCGTGCGTCTAGAGAGTTGGTGTCATACACATATGTCTATTTGTAGGCTTGTATTTGTTGTTGTTTTTGCCCTTTGACCTGTGTAAGTGTGTAGTGATCCTGCCTATCATGTTTAATGTGCATCTAGTTGTTAGAGATCACAACACAAAACTCACATGGAGCCAAAGTTAGCTGATTTGTGGATGCCATCAGCTAATTCCACGCTGATCCAGGTGGTAAGGTAATCAAAAATACAATTTAATTGTCTGCTGTTTGTCAAAATAAAACATTCAAAGAAAAAAAAAAGAAAAATACAGACTATTTAATAAAAAAAAAAAAGTTTTTAAAATGTCCACAAAACATTGCAAATACAACCCCATAAAATGTACTTCTCTTTGCTCAACTGTTTGTACTGTTGGCTCAATTTATCTTCACGATCATTTGACCCTTCCCTTTGCCTACGCATTGTCTGCTTGTCAGTTTTTCTGTCCACAACAAAAACAGACAAGCCTGTGCATCTCTGATCACACCCCTCCTCCAACTGTCCACCCACCCGCCAGTTCTGCCAAGGCGAGATTAAACAACAAAGTGGCTCGATTAATCCATTTGAAGTGATGTGGCATTAGGGCTCATGAGGAGATGCGCTAACAAACACGACGGCACAGCTGTGTGGGCTGCAGATAGAAATAGGGGGAGGGAAATTAATTGACCTCCATCATTGCAATTAAAAACAAAGAGAGTTGAAAACAAAACAAAGCATGACCTGTGAAACAACACACTATTGCGGTGAGTTTGAAGTGAGGTTGATTGGCTGAGTTCACACGCGGATGTGGACATCCTCTTGTGAAATGCTCACCTAGATAAGTGATGACAAATAGCAGTGGTTAGTTGTTGGCATGGACGTTTTTTGATGAGAATGAACATGTATTTGGGAGTAGGGTAATGTCAGGTTGTAACGTACTGTGTGTCCGATACATTCAAAAGTTAGGAATTCAATGAATTGATCAATATCAAATCCCAACAGTGCTAGAATCAATCTGGCAACTATCTCGTGATCATTCCCAACAGACCTACCATAATTTCTTAAAAATTTGCATTCATTAATAATAATAATAATAATAATAATAATAATAATAATAATAATAATAATAATAATATATTTTCAAAATCGAGGAAATATTATACAAAGGTATATGAGAAAAAAAGAAAATTTGTCACATTGTATAAACATTTACTGATACCTTGTGGTTGTAATGCAATTTGATTTTATTCTAATATGATATTTAATGTTACAAATTTATATAAAATAAGGTGGCTCTTTCAACATAATTCCCCCCAAGGAACTGAGGACCGATTAGTATGGGACTTTTGGTTTACTTCCGAAGACAAGAATCATGACACCTTTGCGAGAGGATTTGTTCCAAATGGGTCAGGGCAACAAACAAGCAAATAGTTATGAATAGAAAAAGTGTTTTGGTTCCCCAGTCGAGAAAAAGTACGGGTATTTTCCAAAGCAAGTCTTTTTTAACTCTTAACCATTTTTACAACGTTCAAATCATCTTTGGAGGCAACTGGAGCAAATCTGTTACCTTCATTCTCCTTCACTTTTGTGACGTCACACAAGCAGGTTTCAGGAACAAGTAAATTGTAAATATGGAATCATTTTAAATAGTGAATGGAAAATATAAACTAGCTATAAAAATAAAAAAAAACCTCTCATTTATTATTATTTTACATCCAAGCAACAACCGTATTCATTCAAACTCAATATATTCAACACAAGGTGCTACTTAAGTTGCTAAGAGTTATAACTTACAGAACGTCTTCCAATGTAATTTCAGTCCTAGAACCCCCATATCTTTCTATTTGGGCTCCTTGTGGACAGAAGTCACCAGCTTTTTTAACGTCTAACTAGTTGCTCCATTGGTGCGTTTGACAACTGAAAAACTGTTTTTAAACACAAACTTTATGGGCTTTCTGGACGCACACAGTCAGAGAGGATGGGCCTTCTCTCAGATCCGTTACCACTTCTCAAAGGTGTCCCACAGGGTTCTATACTTGGTCCATGACTTTTCAATATTTACACCAACAATATAACCCAGGGTAGGGAACCCTAGTCCTCGAGAGTCACTGTCCTGACAGTTTACGATGTGTCCCACTTTTCTTTTCTTTTCTCCCACATATCAAGCATTTTTTTTAGGAATATGTGAAAAATGCAGTTTTTTAAAAGTTTTTTAATTAGTCTATCCAAGTTTTGGCTGCCCTTGCATATGCTGCATCAATCCAAAAAACACCAGTCTTATTGACAAAGGAGGAAGAGAGAGATTTACTAGTCATTGTTAATTGTTGGAGACAAAGTACAGACGCTCCCCACCTTACAAACGAGTTACGTTCCGGACGATCGTTCGTAAGGCGAATTTGTTCGTAAGTTGCTTCAGTGCTATATTTTATATTATAATTTATGTTTAAAGCCTATATAAGTATATTGAAGGTTTATATAAGTATGTTTAAGGCTTGTACAAGTAACCTGCATTGGTTTGTACTGAAAAAAGCTTTTAATAAAATGGAGCGAATACGTACAGTACTGTACTGTACTACGTATGTTAGAGAGAGAGAGCGAAAGACACACACACAGTATGTACATGTACGTAATAAGATAAATAAAATGAAGTTTAACTTACTTTTGGAAGATGTACTCGATGCTTAAGGAGATGATGGAGGAGGAGGAAGAGGAGGATTTTATATCATGAGAGATTCTTCGTCGACGCTGGAATCGGCTTCAAAAGTTATTTCCTGCTTCATGGGGACCGGCGTTTCTTCCTCCTCCTCCTCGCCACGTTGCTCAGCCTCCAATGAGCTCTCACAGCGCCAATCGTCGGTATTAGCGGCGGAAAGAAGCACTACGCGCAATACAAAATCTAACTTACAGCATTTCTTTCCGAACATTTTTCGACATACTGTACGCGCAGAAATGTTCGTATGTACCGTTGTTCGTAACTCGAATGTTCGTAAGTAGGGGAGCGTCTGTAATTTCGGACCCCTTTGAAGACAAGCGACGGATGGCTGGAAGAAGCCCATAGTTTGAAACTTTGGCCACTTTGCATGTCAGCCGATATTGCTGATTGTGTGAACTTTGCCGTGAGTTGGATCGAGGACAAAAAAACGGGACGCGATCAAGAGACGGGTAGGTTCTTTCTTCACTGAAGGGGTCAATTAGGGTTAGAAGCAGGTTCTTAAATGAACGTCACTCCATTAGTTTCGTTACACGTACGTCCGCTAGCAAGCTTCGTGACGCTTCCGTCTGCTCCCTTGGTTTCAGGGTATTGACAAATAAATTGTGTTCAAGAAATTTTCCATTTTAGCCTCTTTTACGTCCGTTTGGATCTTTCTTTTCTGTCTGGAAATTAGGAAGAGTGAACAGAGTTTTACAAGCGTACACTTCCGTCTTCTCGAGCTTTGCAATGGTGTATTTTTGCCTATAAACTCCATTAGGACAGTTAAAAATGGCCCCAAGAGCACCTGTTGTTTTGTCACTTAAGGCTGAAAGCCGTTTAAACAATGCTTGGAAGCTTTAAGGCGTGCAGTTACGCAAACACTTTGAGCACTCCATTCGCCGGCATTCAAATAACGGCTTTGTTTTGTAGCAAGTTTTTTTTTTAACTTGATTTTCCCGCATGCGCAAACGTAATGCGCACTTCGCTTATTATGACAACCATATTCATATAACAGGCCCAATGTGTGCTTGTTTTTATTTGATCAATTGCTGTATTTGAATGAATATTAGTTTATTTGTATTTTTTGCAATACATGTTTTTTTTTTCTTTTAAATTTATATCTCAATTTGAATATGGTCTACTCCACTATTATAACTGCTGATTTTGTACTTTTCACAAAGCAGCAACTCTTTTAGCATTTGTGTGACCAGGTTGGTATATAGCAAATCAAGTGTGCAAGCATTTATTATTTCAACACTTAAAAACAGACAACCCTAATAGGTCCCCAGTGGAAGGCACGTCTGTGTGTGTGCATATGTGCAAGTGGGTGGGTGGGGACATGAAATGGGTAACCAACAATGGTAAAAGAGGGGAGAAATATGAAAAGGGGTTAATTTGGTTTGGCTCAGGTGAGGTAATTATTCCTTTCCCACAGTTCATTGCACACCCATAATGATTATTAACAAGCTTAAAGTACTTGAGGAGCACTGGGAGCTGGTGGCTAACAACATGAAGCCCAGTAAAGAAGGAAAAGAGGGAGGGAAAAGGGGTATGATGGCAGGATGGAAGGAGAGAAAAGGCAGGATGGGAAATCATTATGCAAATAAGTCTGGTCTTAATCACACGGTGCCCATGATAATCTGTTGGGAGGAACCCAGGTTACGTGGGTCGCTGGTTTGTTCAACAAAGGCTGGCATTTTTGTGGTTTGTTTCTCACTCTTATCATATTCAGCAATTTTCTTGATTACTCATTCGTGAAGCGGCCTTAGATTCAGGCTCACGGGAGTGGAAAGTATAACGTATATGGGAATGGCTCCATTGTGAATACATCTGAAGTGCCCCCCTCCATCAAACAACTTCCCGAAGCTGAAAAATAAACATTATGTAACTTTCTTTAAAAAATTTTTTAAAAATGTTATAATATTAAGCAAAATTCTGTAGTAATAGTAGTAAACACTGATTTAGGCAACAATGTTTTTAAATTCTCTGGATGGAATCTTATACTTACAGATGGAATTAGCAGTTAACCGAATCTGAGCCGCTCTCTCTCTCTCCCTCTCTGTCTGAGACATCTGTTCTTGGGAAGCACAGAAGCAGCAAGTCCTGTACCCTCACTGCAGGTAAAAGGGACGATGGATGCATGGAAGTTTGAAGGAAGCGAAGACTTCAGGGAGCAAAAATTTAAGAGGGCGAAGAAGCTAGAGGAAGAAAGTAAGGGAAACAGGTGAGGAACATACCACAAAGAGAGCCAAAGAAAAGTAAAAGGAACTGGTCTGTTATTTTATGTGTGTATATATATATATATATATATATATATATATATATATATATATATATATATATATATATATATATATATATATATATATATATACAGTATATTTATTAGGGGTGTCAGGCAATTACAATATTTAATCATAATTAATCGCATGACTTGAATAGTTAACTCACGATTAATCACAAAACTTATATCTGTTCTAAATGAACAAGAACATATTTAAGTTTTTATACACTTGTTAACATAAAAGTGGGGAAAAAAATGAACTAGTAGAAATAGGGCTGCATCTTTTAGTCATTGATACAGTAATTTCATAGTATTTCTGTTAAAATTATTTAGTTAAAGTTAAAATTATTGAGTTAAAATTAAAAAGATGTGCTGTACTGTAAAAAACAAGTGTGATATTGATTTGTGTTTAGGTCATTTTTCTGCCACTAGAAGGCATAATTGCATTTGTAAGACGTTGATGACAGCTCAGTGAATTTTTTTTATATTAAGAGCTATCTAATCTTTAAACGAAGTAACTTGTGAAATTCAGCACATTTTTTAAATTGTAAAATACAACCTGACCCCAGTTTCCACAAATATGTGCATTATTATTAAATATATTTACTGTTGCTAAATTTTTACGTGGACGTGTCTGCTGCGTTGCGACTGGAATTTTTGGAAAATTGTGGCGTTAAAGTAACTTTAAATTAACTGAAAAATAATGCACTCATTTTGTCACCCCTAATATATATATATATAGTTTTTTTTCCCCCTCACACTCGCCATTCTGAGAAAAAACAGTCAGCAGTCAAGAATGATGAACCGTACACAGTTCAACTTTTAAACAATTACAGATGGCCATTTGGAGCGGCAGAGCCCAGATAGAGTGAGAGGTTGCAGAATTGTCTCGACATCTAATTGACAGGGAAATCAGTGCAGGGAGGCAGACGGAGTGAGCGGTGTCCTGACAGGCTTCAGGTTCAAATGATTAATTACCTCCAAGCCTTCTGCGGGCCTGGCAACTTCCTCTGGTTGATGCTGTGCTGTGTGCTGTAGAGGCCCGGGGTCCTCCGGCTTCAGGTGATGCTGTCAGAGTTGCTTTTTTTTCTCTTACTTTTTCTTCTCAATTGTTGAGCAAAATTAGTTCATTCCACCAAGTTTGTTTGCTTTTTCCTTCCCTCTGGAGTTCTGTCTGCACCTTGGATCTTCAAATTTCCAGTGTAATGGCTCAGACCATATCAAGCTGCTTGTCTTCTTCTTAGATCTTATACCTGGAATATATTATGTGTGATGTTCATTTGTCCCCTTTTTGCCATACCCTGCACGCAGAACGGTGAGCAGTAAATGCTGACTAAAAATACAGAGAAGGATCAACAAAGCACCCAAATTCAGCAACTTTTATAACACGGCCTGTTTGAGTCAATTCTCAAAGGTTATTCCAGGACCAAGGACCAAAATAAAATCAGTTTCGCCTCAGTCCACGCCAACGATACTATGCATACGTATGCATACATATGCATATAACGCTCTGTCTAACATAACACTTTTATTTAATGCACCTTGATTCGATGGAATAAATAAGCTAAGCACAATGCATTTTTAATTTATTTTTTGACCAGCTAGAAAATTGGCTTGGTAAAATAGAACTTTTCACGGTTTAGTCAGTGAATATAAGCAACTTTTGCCCACAAGTTTGTACGCATTGAGACACTGGCATGGACAAAAAAACAAAAACAATGCTAAAAGAAACCCATCTTGTTTTTTTCCCTTTAGTATTACCCTTTATGACTTTCTTCATTTTTTACTTCTATTAACCATGTTTCAACATCAGGGTCTTCCTCCCCATTTTCTATCTCTCTCTATCGACCCACAATCCTCTTTAATCACCCTAAAACCGCCTTCCCTTCCTCTCTGTTTCACCCTCTACCACTCGCCATGGGTGATCTCATACCTCCATGCTATTTTTCCCCTGAGGATTTTTTTTTTAAGAGTTGTAATTTATTATTTGCAAGAGGAACCGTTATCAGAGTCAGTTTGCTATCGTGGGCCACTTCATTAATCACAGAGCCCTCTCTCTTCATTTGTTCAAGATAGGCTGTGGTTCAGTGGGTTCCAGGCACTGATATAAATATGGAGGAATACTCCCCACCTCTGTTTATCACCCTATAAAAAAAAGTTCTGAGGTATAAACAGATATATAGAGAAAAAGTATGTTGTTTTTATTTATTTTTGGTTTGCAGTAAAGATGAAACTTCCAATATTATGTCTTTATAATTATTCAGCATATATATTTTTTGCAGAAGATTTCTCAAACCAGCATTCTAATGTGTTAAATAGGCACCACTGGCCTCTTTTAGAGTGACCTCAGCATATGGGACCAATCATGATCCTTGCGAGTAAATGGGAGTGTTCATAGAGAAATAGAAAGCCTGCAATAGAGAAGCCAATGTCAACTTAGCAAAAATAATCTTTTTTTTCCCCCATTATGATGAAGTCCCTTCACATGAGAGTAGACTGTGTACATGCTGTGTGCATTTAATAGTGCTACTGAAGTTGTTAATACTAGACTTCAAAGGTTATTTTTCTTTGAGCGGTAATGGTGGAAAAACTAGATATTGTAGTCTCCATGGTGACAAGGCCCACATCCTTTTCATATTTTTAAATTCCAAATTCTTGAAAATGCACACATGAGCATTTGCTTGAGTAACACAAACATTCTCTTTACCCTTGGACTGAACACACTACCATTTCAGTCGAGCTGATCTACCGTATTGCTATATTTGTGTGTATCCAGTGACCCACAAGGGATTACGGGAGAGCAAGTGAAAGGTGGCCTTGAACTGTAAAAGGATAATCCTATTTTGATACTCCACAAAGAACCCAAACCTAATTTAGCCAATTTCCCATTTCATCGAGCTGTATCTGCTTTGTAATGACGTTTAAACTTGTATTCTGACTTATTCTCTCACGGTTTTTGATGTTTATTATCTTTTGTCTTTGTTTTCATTGTCTCACGCATTCCCCCTACTTTATTCATCTGTGTTTGCAGAATGTGGCCATATTTGGAAGTGGATGAGAGCTAGGTATCATTGGAACAATAAGTCAACTAAAAACTGATTTTTAAAGGTTGTTTTTCTTTCTTGATCTTGTTGTAATGAACTAAAGAACAACTTCTTTAAAGAAAGTTATCGAGCTCCTAAACTCTATAAGAATAAAACATGTCTATCAGTTTGTGCATTTTACAGTTCAGAAGCCAAAGTGCAGATTGGGCCTTGATTTGTTTCTCCTACCTCGGTCTCTTGTTTTTCATCTAAGAAACTTAGGGCGCTAATTAGCGAACCGGCAGGTTTCCCCTTCTGTCACCCTCTGTTAGTCATTGTTATTTTTTGTGTTTCTCAGAAGTGTTGTGACTGTGAAGACTTGTATGTAGTGGGCTTCGGGTATTCAGACCATTAGCCTATTATGTGATGCACATAGAAAAACTGCATATCTGCACAATACATTAGGCATGCCTGCATGATATAATGAGGTCCAATTTTAAATCGGGGGCGGGGAAAAATCCAGGGTACTGAATATTTGAAACACCTTTCAGATCAGGTTACTACAAATATATACTGTAACCACAATAATAAATAAATTGATAACTGCTAAATGCTTAGATATGTCACAAGATATTTGTTTCGTGCCATTGCTGTAAGCTGTTTGGTCTTGCCACTGTGTATAACAAAAAAATTAACATTGTGATTGGCACAAGTGGCATCACGTTGCAAAACCGTTGTCAGTCAGCATTAAAAGAAAATACGCGAGGGAAAGCCACATAAAAGAGGAAAGAAATCACTTCATCTTTGGTACCTGCACTGGGAACGCTTGAGCGCTATCAAGCTGCGGTTTTGTCAACTCACCTCATGCTGCTGAATTCATGTAAAGCCACAGTCTGTCACACATTAGCTCTGACAGCAAAGCAAGGATAAGAATAAACATGACATTAATGCCACTCTCATGTTTATCATTGTTTTTTTTTCTCCCCTGTAATAAGAGCTGTCATATTCATATCAACCATTTGACCTGTTTTAACATTGAAACCCTTTGTAGGGCACTCATTGAAGCACTTGTTAATAATAATTATTGAGTACTTTATACTGTTTTATACTTCAGCATTTATTTCTTTAGGATGCAATTTTGTTATAACCCTATGGCATATTTTTTTAATCCCTACATTTAATGACAGGGTTAGGTGGTTTAACCCTACAAGGCAAAATCAGCTGTGTTAATTTAACTCATACAGAGTTTAAAGTTAACACTTCAAAAGTTTCCATATTGAACAGAAGTGTGGGACTGCCAATATGGCAGTAAAAATTTTGGACTGGCGAGTACATTTGAACGTACTTGCATATACGTTCAAACATACTCGTAAATATATTCACAAATACGTTCGGCCGTAATAGGCTAATGCTACAAGCAAGAATTTTCCCATAATGCCATGGGGTATTACTTGTGCATGCACGAGTGAAAGAAAACAAATTTAAATTTTTCAGTCTACACTTACTTTTTTTGTCTAATTATTATCTTGTAGTTAAAATAAAACTTATCAAGAGTTTAATTAACTCTAAATTTGCATCATAAACTCACTGAAAGTCAAACTTTTCTTTTCTTTTTTCAGTGACTAGCAGGGCTAAGTCGTTTGGTTCCTCACAGTGTTATCATGAAGTGTTATCAAATTCCATGACCAGCAAACCCATGTATGTGCACTTAAGCTGTTAAAAAAAGAAGGCAAAAAAAGCAGGCTCGTAAGCTAAACATCACACTACCACCCAAAACCCCAAAATTTGCAAGCAACAATTCAATTTCTAAAATCCTTTTATTCTCTGGCTTTATCAGTGATGAGCTTTGGTAATGAGTGATTTCCCCCGAGGGGGGTTTGTGTTTATGGGGATGTGTTGTTTTTCCGTGCATTGTTTTCAAAATGTGCTAATGTACTTAGCGTCAACAGTGGCTTTGTATTGAAGAGCAGTGTTGTCTATTATGAAGATATAGGGAGGGGAAGGTGTCGGTTGGTGGGCGAGGGTGTTGTGGGAGGGGAGGTGGGAGGCCCCTCATGTGAGTTCAAGTACACACTAAACGAGGATCGACTGGCTCCCTTGGGTGCTTGTGTGCTTCTGCAGGGAAAACATGGATAAGTAGACATGCATAGATTTACAACCAGAAGTGTCTAAAATAACATTAAACAACAAAGACAATGAGAAATGATCAGAATATGCAAAAAATGGCAGACATGTTTGTACAGTAAGGACGTAAAGTGATGCAGGAGATGCGCAATGAAAGGCATGTTTAACTTTGAGCAACCTTTTTTTTTTAAATGATGGGGATTACTGTACTCTTGTAATTGAAATAAAACTTTAATTCCCTGAGCTAAGCTAATCAGTATGCTTTGCCGTGCACTCGTTAAAAAGGAGAGATGATGAGGGGAGAGGGAAAAGGGGTGAAAAGGGAGAATGGAGGAGACACCGTGTTGCTCAGATGTGGGGGCTTTGGGGAGGGCGCGCCGCGATTCCCAGGGTGCTCAGCAGCTGCGATTATATGCTGAAAAAGAATCTCTCTTGCTTTCAGTTTGCAAAAGTAATGAGAATCTAATGAGGCTTGACTTTTCCCCCCCGTCTCCCTCAGCGTTTGGAGCAATTTGACTGCACAACAGGTTCCCTAAGGAGAAGCATACAGGATAGGAAAAATGGTTTTACACAGGGTGCATTGATGGCTCGCTAGAAGGAAAAATAAGTGAAGGGTGCAAGAGGAAGGAAAGGCACAGTGGAGGGAGGGATGTCAGGGTGGGGTACGGGGGAGAAAGAGAAGGAAAAGAAAGATTTGAGGACGAGAGGGTGTGCGAGAGGGAAAGGAGGTAAGGAGGAGGGGAAACTGAGGATTGAAGGATTGAGATGTGGGCCGGAGCGAGCTTGACAAAAGTGTGGATAAACACTTTTCACAGCAAGGAAGGATGTGAGGTTTATGGAGGCGTGGTGAGTGTGTTTGAATTTTGTGGTAGGGGAGCACGAATGAAGGTGAAGAGGTTGGAACGCTTACCCACACACTACAACGTGTTACCTGCAAAATTCAGCCGGTCTGTAATACAAGAACTACAAAAATCTGTGGTGATCTATTCAGATGTTTTTTTTCCCCCTCGATCAATCATACCTTAATTAATTAATAAAGTGATTGCGTGTTTTACTTTGTTTAAAATATATTATAGTGTATTTTTAACATTTTTCACTTTTGTTTCCAGTTTACAGAGGGCTGCGTTGTACTCTGTAGTTTTTGGCTGTAGTTTTCAGCATACACGCCAGCAGTTAGGTACTGCAGACTGTCAACAAAACGACTCAGCAGCATTACACAAATCAAAATGATACTAATTCATCAGCTAACACCGGTTGCAAAGAAGTAATCGTACGCGATTAGATCTTTCACTGTTCACTATTGTGTGTAATCTCATGGGTGGCAGCAATCAACGAAAATGAGCTGCTATAAAAGTCAGCCTGCTCTAAAGGCACTCTTAACCCTCCTACATCCCCAACCTTTCTGCTCCTATTTAAGCCACGCTGATAATGTTAGACTGTGACTTTATCTCGAAAATTAGCCTGATGAAAAGATCCGAGGAGTGCCTTTTTCCCCGCCGTTGACCTTGTGTTACACTGCCAGGCCAGGATGACTCTTCATCGCTTACACCCCCCCCCCCCCCCACACACACACACACACACCTCTCCAGCACCGCCACCACCTGCTCCTCCTTTACTTTGACTTTTTAAAGTCAGAGGTTCAGTCATGCTTTCAGGCTGCCTTAATGAGGCCTATAGTGCTCCACTGGTCATAGGACTGTTAATGAGAGAGACATCTGAGAGAGAGGAGACATTGGGAAGTGGTAGTGCAATGAGGGAGGGGGAGTAGAGGAACGGAGGGAGGTTGGTTCTGTACCAGGTAAGTATGAACACTGTTTACGTTTTTTTATTTAATTTTTTTTTATTTACAAACTGTGTGACCTGTGTGTATTTGAGCATGTGTGTCAAACGGACTTTGAACATTTTCATAACATTTTTTTGGTGTGCCTCATCAAACTTGGCTTGTCTTTGTTGTGGTAATCGAAAACAAATTTGCTCTTGAATTTGAATCTTTTTCCTCAATTGAAAAAAATACTCTAATTATGTGCTGCCAACAGACCCTAAAAAAACTAAACAAGAACTAAGACACCGATATGATGAACCGTAATATTTTAATTCCCCTGCTCCCTTTTCTTCTATCTTCTTTCTCCCTCCTGACAGCCGATCCACCCCCTCTATTCAATCACAATTTATCCTTCAAGGTAATAAAACAAAATGTTCCGATGCGTGGAGCTTAAGCAAAAGGTATTTGCCTGAGGGGGAACAGTAATAAGTGCTGTATTGCTACATATTTACTCATGTACTTTTCTCAGTGGGTCACCACATGCTCTTGAATGATGTTTAAACTTTGGTTAATGCAAGCTGAGACCTGTCAATGACAAGCCACTCTGTGATGTTGAGTCTGAGCAATATAAACTGTTTCAAACCGTACATTATACACTTACTATGAAACCACCATAATATTATTGACATAATAAAATACTGTCAAAGTTAAAAACTTTTTAGAGATTTTTTTTTAAAAGGCAGACTTCTTTTATACTGCTCTTGTTGTCAAACGTAATTAATTGACATGCTAGTCTACATAGAGTATGCAAGTATATTCAGACAAATGCACTCTCTTACACAGTAAAATAAAGAATTGAAAAAAATAAAATAAAAGTCACCTAATGGTTGAGAAACTAACTCACAACCTTCAGCTGGAGAGACTGCCACACCACCACCTGAGCTATGCCCCTCCTACTGTTTGCTTATCTCCAAGAGGTGACCAACATTTTTTTTTTTGAAGATTAGGAAGATTCCAGCTGACTGACAGAAGCTGCGTGGCTTGGGGAGTAGATCTGCTGTCTACCAAGCTGAAGGTCATGAGTTTGTTCTTCAACCCTTGAGTGACTTTTATTTATTTATTTGTCCAATTCTTCATTGTAGTCTCTTCCAAGTGTGTATATTACTCTGAACAAACTGAGTCTGATTTGGTCCCAATCTAAATAGAGTCAAATTTACTCTACAGAATTTACTCTGTAGTTATACTTCCTGTTTCTGTTAATTGTAATTTACTAAGTAAAGTTGTAAGTTGTGAGCTCTATGGTGTCAAGCAAGAGACACAAGCGGACAAAGATCAGGCCTGCTAATAACATTTATTTTGTATTCTGACAGGCGTATTTATTTAAGCTTACCTGCTAACATCTGTTATGGATCTTAGCTGCATGCCTCCCTCTTTGTTCCCAGCCTGAGGTGCGAATAACCTTATCACCCATCTTTAAGTTTTAGTTCTGCTGTTTGTTGTTGTATAGGATTTTTTATTTATTTATTTTTTACGAAGGGGGTGGGAAATAGGTGGGTATTAGCTCGCTACATAAAGCAAGAACCATCTTCAGTGACTTCCTGCAGAGTTGCCTTTTGCTACAAGGCCCTGCGAGGTCACTAGCCCTGGGCAGAAATTCTTTCAGTGTGACACTTTCAGAGATAAGCAAAGACAGAGCTCGACCCACTGCTAAACATAATCAGTACAGTCAGTCAGCTATTTGAGACTTGTTTGTTCTTACTAATTATGCTTAGCAGTGGGTCGAAACTCTGTGTGTATGCATATATATGTATACCTATATATGTACAAGGGTATCTTGATTGATCCACCTTTGAAAAGCGAAAAAATGAAAATATGTAAAGTCATTTTTTCCTCCTCTAATTACCTGTCTTCCCCGATGATTGAAAGTTGGGTTTGTGTGCACAGCTTCTGCCCCTAAAGCGAGAGCTCCTGTCAGACATGACCTGCTGCTAAAGCCATCACAATAATCATAAAGATTAGGTTAACAGTGGGAACCGGCTGGAGAAGACAAGTGCTCACAGCGGGCTGTTATTTTTGGAATAGTAGACACACATGCACAGAAAAATGAAAATGTGCAAATGTTGACGCGTGTGCACGTGTCTTTGCTAATATGATAATTACTTAAATTTAACCATTTTTAAAATACAAACCTCCATTTGTTTAATATATGTTTCACTCTTTTACGTATATTGCACACTTGATTAGGTCCCTCTGCATTATCTTATAAAGCAAAATGAAGCCTTTGATTTTTTCTCTTCAGTAGCTAAATATAGAAACACATGATATCAGAAACACCTCTGAGCATGATACACTGCAGAGCGACACAATGTAAACTGCAACTCGAATACTTAAACTGTTGTTAAGCCTCTTACCGTCACTCAAAGCAGCAGCAGCATCTGTAAAAACAATATTTTTGATACAGCTCAGTGTTTTCGTTAGATTGGGAATGTACCCAAATGCCACATAAAGTATTTGCTTGTTAATATCGGCCCTTTTTATGCTTCTTAAAATATTATCAAAGCGGCACACTGACAAACTTGTCATGCAAATGTAGACGAGTGATCTATTCATACTGAGATGGGAACAAAGAAACAAACAAGACTTGGAGAAAATAACTTGTAAAGATGACATACAGCTGCTAATTGAATTTGATGGCAAGACAGAAATAACGAAATAGTGTTCATTTGTCATACAAAACCTAATTGTATTACATTCCATTAGACAATTCACATGCACATTTAGTTGCTGCAATTCACAGTGTGTTTATTTCACTCTGAAGCATCACTCTGAATATGCAAGAGCCTTTAATAATTTAACATGTCAGTGTTTATTTTCAACACGATGCGGTTGAAATGAATTAGTTTGAATTTTGTCTCAGTTTTGTTTATTTTTTCTTTTCATGACACATTTTTTCTTCCCCCTCTTGAAAGTGTGTCATTACAAGAAGATAGTTAAGGATAACAGCACATTTCTCACTGGGATCTTTCTTCATTGCAAAGCCTTCATTACAACATTAGTAACAAAATATTAGCTGACTGCATTTCAACACAACAAAAATATGTAGCTATCTACTTTTGTACTCGCTATTTTTTTGGAAGTGTGGAACACTGGGTTTGACAGTTATGCCTCTGACATAAACATCAACAAGTTGTCTAACAACACAAGTCATATTATTCCTTCACTTTACACTGCCTGCTTTTAGCGATAACATCTAGCCTCATTGAGTTTCCCTTACATGTTAGTGACACCAACCTCAAAACGGCTTTGCCACATTTTGCTCTCATATGCGTCACTCGTTTTTTTCTTGAATGGAATAAAAAAAAATTTAGCATCTAGCAGCCACAGCCACAGCCTCACTGTAACAATAGGCTGTAGTTGTTTTCAAAAAGTCAACGTGCCACTGCAGGAAAGGGGTGTGTGCAATGTACCTGTGTATGTGTCTTTGCATAATACTGACCATGATAGGCTACAATGTTTATTGTTTTTCTTTAAAACAAAACAAAAGAAATAAGCAACATGCTTAATCTTCTCTCTTATCTCTGTTCATAAGGTCTCCGATGCAATTTTCCACTCCAGCCATGGATCGTTATCAGCCACCAAGCCCACATAACAGATTGTTTTCCCCAAAGCAAAGCTACTTGCTCCATTTCACACTATCTTCAATGCTCTAAACTTTGGAAATATAATCCTATTCTGATCATTTATTAATTACAGGAACATTTAAACAGACAGTGAAATGCATAATTTATTTTTATTTTTTTGTGTGTATAGTGAGGCCTTAACCCAGTCAATAATCATAATAACAACCCATAAGACAAAAAGTCCATTAAAAAAACAAGTGTGTGTTTGTCTTTTAATGTATTTATTCATGAAACAAAATTACAACCACACTTTTGGATTCTAACTTGCCACAGGCAAGTGGAAAAGACACTGCTCTGTATTCTAATTCATGATGATTCCTATTTTTTTTTTTTTGTTCATCAGACTATTTTTTTCTTTAAAATTAATTTGCAATATGAGTAGGTAAGAATACATTAATGTTAAATAGAAAATTATAATGTAATTAATTTGAAAAAAATACAGATGTAGAGAGAACTAACCTAAATCAGCTTTCCTAAGGGGGGATTCAGTGTCCACTACAACAACGCACAATAGGATAGACATGTTGAGGGGGCTGAATAGGAAGAACAGCCTTAGGGTGGATGTGGTTCAAGTTGCTGCATGAGTGTGTGTCCGCTTGTGTGTGTTATCATTGGCTTCAAATGTTCCATTGTCATGAAATGATATTCATATTATTTAACCTACGCCTACTCTTAAACAAGGACGGATCAATACTTTTCTAATAAAGAATTGTGTGACAGTGAGC
Source organism: Vanacampus margaritifer (assembly GCF_051991255.1). NCBI lineage: Eukaryota > Metazoa > Chordata > Actinopteri > Syngnathiformes > Syngnathidae > Vanacampus > Vanacampus margaritifer. The sequence continues at coordinate 12,634,599 of NC_135440.1, read as the reverse complement.
TGCAAGCTTACTTAGTTTGTCTTAATATAATTATAAAAAAAGATTTAAAACACTGTTGTCAATTAACTTACCTTGGCCGCATTTTGAGCACTCAAGTGCTCAAATCCCGCATCGGCATCATCATCTGTGTTTCCATTACAGTTTTTCGCAAACATAAAAGCGATACTGCACCATCTTGGTAAAGTCCAATTTCGACTTGTTGGTGTTTTTATTGAAAAGCGTTTCGCTTTTGAAGCGCAATTCTCGTAATGTCCCGTCTCGCGGGATCTCGCAGTTTTGTCGGAGGTGCTCATGATGTTTACGGAAGACAGACGCCCGGAGTTGTTAATATTACTTTAAAAACATCTCTCTTCCCTCATCGGGCGGGTTCGGTGTTGTGTGTGTGTGCGTGCGCGCTTATAACTCATGTTATGGTGCGGAGGGATGGATTTCAATGACAAAGTGCGCAGTCATTTGCTCGTTGCCCTGGACAATGGCAATTTCTCATTCAACAATATGGAATGTGCATTGAACGGAGGCATTGGCTCTATAGCTTAATCGCTTTGTGCGTAAAAAGGCAAAAATTGTTTCCATTACACGTCTCAAAAACCACCTCATGAGAGCGTAAAAACTTCTTTGCGATATTTGAGATGTGTTTCCATTACCAGATTGCTAACAGTTGCAGCTAGCTTGCAACTGAGGGTAATGGAAACGCACCTTTTAAGGTGTATAAAAATCTATGTATACATTATATTGCATTGCTATTGTTAATATATTTTTCTGTAATATATTACAATAAGAGGGTGACCATTGTTTTTTAATGTCTGTTCATACACAGTGACTTTGCAGTGAAGACGAGCTGGTGCAGTTCACAGTTGAGGTGTAGGGAGGAGGCCTCTTGCCTTTCAGTTTCCGTTTAACCTGGATACTAAAACCAGTTGTTGGAAATGATCGCAAAGGTTTTCAGATTGCTGAAATTTATGTTGTGATTGCACCATTTCAGTGGATTACAGTGGCTGTTTCTTTTAAGAGCAAGGCATTTTCATGAAACTGAAATGGTAAATACCATTTGTTTTACAGAATAGCAGACCTTTGAATCATAAAATTATATAGTTTTTATAATCGTATTAAAAAAAAATGAATACATACAAAATAAATAACCTCCATAATTGTGTGATTTTTAGCATTTATATTTAATTAATTGTATAGCGTAAAACGATTTAAAACAAGAATCATATGAAATTGTATGGGGTGAAATAAAATGTCTAACTTGTCATTATAGTTAAATGAGGGCACCAAATGCAATATTAGAAACCAGCAATAGTACTTGAGTACCCAATGAGCCTAGATGTGTTTATGTGAGAAAGAAGTGAAAGCACATCTCAGAGCCTGGCGCCAAAACACACACACACACACACACATCACACAATGATATAGACATCTGAGCAGGGGATGTTGACATGATGGATCGCTTGTGTCAGTGTCAGAACATTCGGAAATAGCTCGGCGCTGATAACATGCAGACCTACCCTAATCCAACCTAATGGCTCAGTTTTGTTTTTTCATGTGTGAGGTTGTATTTTTATTTGTGTGTTTTTTACGGCTCACATACAGTAGACGTTCAGGGTATGCCGCGTGCCTGCAATTAGTTGTGTGTACTACAGTGTGCGCTTGTTTGCATGTGCTCATATTAAAAGCGCGATTTGGCAAAGCAGAAGGCTGAACTGAATATCCCCAGCATCTCGCCACCTGTCGTTTGTTATCCATCACACCAAGCGACACCTCAGCTTCAGTTATTGATGATGCTTATGGTAATTCCACTTTTATCAGTTTAGTGATGGGTGGATGATACGGTAAATGAAAAAATGTGGCGAGCTTCTGAATATATGGGGTTACTTTTATGAATAGTTTCTTCAAACTATCGTGAACTGAGCATCTATCTCTCCTGATAGGCTTGACAAAGTAGTCATATCAAGCCTGTGGCAGTATTGTCAATCACTCAATTTGAAGTGACAGACTTTTGGAATATATTATGCGGGGGTGTAACGCGCATGAGTAGTTCTGGCGCTTCACACTGCTGAGAAGTTAAATACGATTTGAAGATGTCCCCAGTTTGAGTTTCTTCAAGGACTTTAATTGTGGCAGATGACTCCAAACAGAGACACGTGTCTAAACAAAGTGAGCTTGTTTGGTATTGTGTTCTCATTTGCTCAATTAGACCAGCAGCACTGTGCTTTCCCTAGGTGCTAACTCACTAACTCACTAAATGGGAAATTACACCATAAAGATAAGGGACTGTCGGAGAATGTTTTCTGCTTTCGGAGTAGTCGCTTTCAGCACGACTGCTCAGCACAGCCTGAGTTGAATTAATAAACCCTCGGTGGCGGATTGTTGATGCATTTTTAAACAGCTTCTTTTCATTCCTGAAATGACATTTTGATTGCATTTGTTTCAGCAATAACTGTGCAGAAGTTATTGAGGCAGGCTGACAAAGAGAGAGAGAATGCAACCCCTAAAATAAATACATCTCTGTTACGCTGAACTAACTATATGAGTTGTAGGGGCAAATATCATTTTGAATATAATGCTAAGCATAATGGCTTTTGCAGCAAACTCATTTGATAGCAACACAGTCTTAATATAGTGTGTGAATTCTAAGATAAAAACTAGTGAATGATTTTTTGGGCACGGGTGACTCATGCAAACCAAATGTGTGTTATTTTCGTTTTTACAAATTTAAATTGAATTTACTGCTGCGGTATCAAACTCTTTTTTTTTCTTCTTTTTTTTTTGCCGTGGGCCACATCATAGTTATGGGTTCCTTCAGAGGGCCGTTATGACCGAGAATCCAAATAAATGTACAATATTATGTCACGTGAGGTGTGGAATTAGGACACAAATGCAGACAAGACACGGGACTAGGGAAACTTTAAGGGCAAGATCCACTAAAGGTTTGCGTAGATTTTGCGCGGCACTAACCGGTGTAAATGGAGCAATCAGGTAGCGTGTTAATCCACCAAACACGCTCAAATGGGGAAATTCAAATTCTATGCAAATGAGACTCATTGATAAATAGCGACTAATTCACTAAGGCCAGCATAATAGCCACATGCCGTTTGAGCGACGCAAACAATGTATATGAAAGTCTGGTGTAAACTTGGCGGTTCGATTCTGTGGAAGGCTGTCATGCAGAATTTCAAGTGATCATGGCAGGAGTGTCACGGAGAGGGTCAGGCAGAGTGCCCGCCCCCCTATTCATGCAGATCTCGCACGCTATTCGTCGAGGGGGGTATTGGGAGTGTGGGGTCATTTTGCGATCATTTTCATGTGACAGATGCATTAACACTCTGTTATGCTAAATGAAAATCCATCTCTACGTATGCCCACGTCAATCTCTGAAAATACAGGCGAAAAGATGATTGCACTAATAATTTGCATTTTATGGACATTAAATGAATGAACGAATGACAATGTCGTCCTCTCCGCTCACTACAGCTTAATGGCGCTAAATAAGAAAAATGTTTTTGGACCTCCTCGGTCCCACCTCGTTTTCTGATAATTTACTATACTGCCGAGTTCTTGGCGCAAATCCAAAAATGCTAAGTAACTATGGAGAGCATGCATCCTGTGGAGGTACTCTGGCATTGTTCCACATTCTAGAAACATGCTTTATTAGTTAATTGCAAACTTTAAACCGTCCATAGGTGTGAACGTGAGTGTGAATGGTTCTTTGTCTATGACTACGTTTACATGCAGTCAATATTAGGGTTAAGGTTAGAATTATGGTTTGTGTAACAATCAAGGTAACACGCAGAGATGGGCACTTCTGTCCATTCCCGTCAATGACGATGCCCACCTTTCGGTTAGTGTACAATGACGCGAAGTCTTGAAAAAATACACAGACTGAGCACCGGGTGAATCATGCTTACTTCCGTCGATTGCGGTGAGTACACAAGGTCATTCTCATTCCGTGTATTTTTGTGAGGCTTTGAATTATCAAGCATTTGCTGAAAGAGCTGAAGCAGGGCATCGCCATTGACGGGAATTGACGATTGACGGAAGTGCACACCTCTGGTAGCACGTTTACGTGCGTGGGGGACCGAGTTATTCTCATTTACATGGTCATTTATGCACTATTGGAATACCCTGTTCGGACCATGATGCGCGGATAACATATTTACGTAAATAACGTAATTTCCGCTTTTAACTTACTACGTTCAATAAAAGACATATGCATGTCTACACTAAATAAAATAGTTGGTTTCCTCTTTGCTAAAATTGTGGTTCTTTGCTGCGAGGTTCTTTGTTTGCATCAGTTTGAGTAATTCTGGTGGGTTATACTTGTATATATGCGTATATATAGGCACAAACTGTGACATTTTCGCCGTAAAAACACAAAATAACGTGAAAATGCCGCGGAGAAATCAATGTATTCAAGCAAGGCTCTTTTTAGCGAGTAGGACGGAGCTGCGCATACAAGTTGTTACTACATAGACCAAGATTCCTTGCGAATTCAAATAAGCGAAGAAGAAGAAAAGACGACAAAGAAGAAAATAGAGAGCATACGCACAGCAAAAAAACTGCGCGTCATTCACTCGAGCGATAATTCGGGTAATGAAAGCGGTAACCCAGGGGTCTTATTTGGGTTTTTAAAAACCTGAATAAGAGCATATTAGGGCCTTACAAAACCCGATTATTGACAATATTTGGGTTTTAAAAGGGTTATTGCCTGCATGTAAACGTAATAGTCTATGTGACCTGCATCTCGCCCAAAGTCCGCTCGGATAGCTCGAGCTCACCTGCCGCCATTGTTAGGATGGACATTATTGAAAATGGATGGATGATGTAAATGTTGTTAATTACTGTATTTTTTAAGACAATTTGTGACGAAGAGCCAAAAAGATTGGCAGCTGAAAAACGTACCAACATGTACCGTTAATATGAACTGCAGGCGGACCACTTTCGAATAATTATGCACCTGTGTGAAAGGCTGATATTTGAATAGATAAGGGCCTTGAGAGGGTGAGACAGCAAAGAAGAGGAAAAAGGAAAAGCTAAGGTCACAAATGTTATGAGGCACCATCGGATAATAAGCAGCACAATCGCTTGTTACACATTGTTTTTAAATTCTTTTAATTGCATCTTCCCAGCTCTCATCAAGGGTGGCGACCCTAGAAGTGGGGTACGAGGTCATTCTCGTGCAGCAGTCTTTTGAAGGCCAGGCGCATCCCCCCTCCCCCATCACTTTGTGTGGCCTTGAATTGCAAATTGTTTTAAAATGTGCATAATGAGCACCATGGTGAAACGTTGAGGCTCTTTGTCTTTTCCTCACTCGCCTTTAGCACAACTAAATGAGTTACGATTGCTCTATTGAATTACAACGATTATTTTACTTACTCCTACCCAGTGCATGCATAATGAAAATGTGAGGAAGAGCAAATGGAAGCAGTCAGGATTGTGATTTTGCAGACTTTGAAAAAATTATAAATATGATTGTTCTAATGATGCTTTCTCACTTTATTGTTGGCTAAATTAGGTTTGCTTCATTATCGGGAGCATAAACATGAGTTCTGCTCCCACTCATTCAAGCCCATTTTCTTTATTCCTACTATTTGCAATGTTGGCTTTGTTAGATATTATTAACATTTAAATTCTTTATTTTCATATATTAACCATTGTTATACATTATTAACATCTTAATTCTTTATATTAACCATGTTGAAAGGTTTTATAGACGTGTAAAACAAGTAGTGTTGAACTCAGTATAATTTGACCTTAAGCTGGGACATATTATTTGGTCTAGAAGTTCCTTCACACATTTGGTCCTTGAGAACAGAATCTGTTTCGAACACGCACCCCTGACTCTGTTTTCGCCATCGCTCATGGAAAAGTACCCAGAGAGTATGTTTTGTCTACAAATGAAAGAGAGGCGGTCGGTTTTAACTATAAGAAGCCATTTTACACGCGGAAGAGGCACATTCGGCGCTTTGAATTCCATCTGTTAAGTGATGAATTGGAGTCTGTTACGATGTCCAGAGGTCTCTGTTAGATTAAAATCATTTTTGCAAAGGTGTTTTTTCTTACATTAAATATGTCTTCAAGTTTTGGAACACGCAAAGAGGACAAATAATTTTATTCCTCTTCAGCTTGCAAAAGGGTCATAACATTAAATGACAAAATATCCACAAGCTTTTTGTAGAATTATATAGCTAAGTGGGTATGGCTCAGTCTGCAGAGAAATGGTTAGGAGGAAAGTGATTGGTCTATTGAAATTGCACAAAAGACTTAGAATCATCTTAATTGGCTAAATAATATTTTGTAATTATATTACAAAACACAATAAAACACATAATTTGTCACTGATAGTATATTATATATATATATATATATATATATATATATATATATATATATATATATATATATATATATAATATTGTAAGTCTGTCAATCTGTCAATGATGCCCATTTTATTGACGATTAACGAATGAGGGTATGCTTGAAAAAAATGACGGACAAAGCATTGCTGAAAGTGTACTTCCACTTCTTTCCTGGGACTGCAGTCTTTTCTCTTACAGTAAACAAGTAAATATAGTTACCAGGTATGGTACTATCACTTTTGTCTCTGTCCCAATACTGATAGATGGCCATGTTGTAGCACTCGAGTGCCTACAGACCGTGATGATAACGTCTTCCTCCTGTTGTAAATTCCTCGTTATTGCTACGTTTATCCAAGCATCAGTTTAGCGCTCAGTTAGAGAGGGAAAGAATAGTAACATAAGAAACAATGTCAAGCGGACAATAGTGGTGACAAAATTTAATTTAGCATGATGGAAGTATGGCTAAAATAGCGATAAACAGAGGATTGACGGTCCTAAAATAGTGGCTGTAAGTTAGCAATAACGTTGACGATTATAGTTTTGCTCGGCTTAAAATATTAACAATGACAGAATGTTGTCCCAATTGTTGGCGACTGACGAAAGACGGACACTCACAATTCATTGGCGCACCCACCTCTAGTAAATAAATAAAGTGTTCAATCTGATACCTTAAAAGACGTATTTGAAAGGGAACAAGTGGTCTTGATCTCTCTTGCTTGTCTTGAAGCTCGTAGGAAACCTGTTCTTTGCACATTTTTTAATACACTGAGCTAGTCCAATTATGATAAAAGTGCTGCTCTGGCAACAACTGTGCTGATCTATTTCGGTGTCACTTATAGTCAGTCCCTGCTTTCTGCATTTTAAAACTGAGGTTAAACCCCAAGATATTACCTTGTCTCTTTGGCGACATAGATTTGCCAAGTTACACATTGGTATTCTCAAAATTGCAACTGCCTTCTATGGTATAATGTTATGGACTGTACTCAATGTGATTTGCGCCGTGGTCAGTTTATCTGAGTATCTGGAGAAAGAATACAAGTGACCCTGCTGTACTTTAGGAAAATCCAATAAGAGATGCTTTTAGTGCAAAAGCAAACATTTCAGTCTCACTAAACAAATATCTGAAGGTATCACCCATTTACAAAGCTTGCAGTTTTATCAATAACAGCTTAAAACACTTTCACACGTTGAGAGGTCAAACCTCTGCGGCTGCAAGCTTATTGTCTCCTGTCCGTTTCAGTCCCACCATATCAATAACTGACTCAGCACTCCCTTTGACGTCAACACAGTGGATAAGATGGCTACATGCCTTTCTGAGGAGCGATTAAGCTGGTCTTTGCGGGGACCGTGGTGACATCATTGGTGGTTGCAAATCCGCCTGGAAACTCAAAAAGGGCATTAGAATGCATTTCATGCTTGACTCACTGAAAAGTGCAGAGCTGAAATTTACACCTTATTTGATGTCCGTCTCCCTGCTGTTAATTGGTAAAAGGATCCCTGACCCTTTTGATCTCCGCCACAATCCCCTAAATGCCCAAGTCTGCTAAACTGTTCAGCAGGAGATATAGCCTGCAGTTGCCCCGCAATGTAAAGACTCTCGCTCACTCACACACTGCCCACATAGCTTTTTTTATTTTATTTTTTTCTTACACCATCCTTTTAGCTTTCTTGCCTTTGCTTTACGTCCAGGCTGTGGAGAAATAAGAGATGACAGTTGTTACAGATATGCCGGTTTAATTACTTGTCAGCTTATAGCCCATATCTCTGCTGCCCAACGCTAAAGCTTAACTTTTTCTAGTAGCTTAAAGCATGACCAGCCTCCAGTGCTTTAGTATTTAACCATAAAACCCAGGAAATCTGAACGATAAAAAGAAGAAAAAAACATGAACAGCTTTTCTAATTTTACGTACGGTGGGGAGGAGTGGGACGTTTTCTGTCACCATTAGAATTGGCTTTCTCTCCCTGGCCCCGACTGTGCAATCGTGACAGAAGAAGAGGGCTAAAAGAGAGACTCTTGTAGAGAATGAAAATACATTACATCAAGGGTCGTGCTGCTGTAGGATAAGTAGAACATTCTGTGAGGCTTGTGCGCCATTGTTGACATTTTTAAGTCTGTTTGCAAATTGATAGATGTGCTCAAGCATCTGTTTCTTTTGCCTCTTATTTTGGAGCAAGACCCTCCTAGACTCTCAAATCCAGTTAAAGGTATTTGCTAAACACTGCCGTTTATTTTGCAAGCTTCCACGCTGTGGCCACAGTGCATATAAACGGCTGGCGTCAGCAAGTGTATTCAGTGTGACTTGAAATTTTACGCCTAATTTTACACAAAATGGATTACTGAATTTAGGGATTTATCCTTGTTGCAATGACTGAGATACAAGTAGGCATTTGCATTATAAACATTATAGAATAGAATAAAATGGGAGGATAGGAGATGCTTTGTTTTGAGAAGAAAAAAAGGACAAACAAACCTTTATTGCTCTGCAATACAAAATCACATTTGATGCTCCTTTCACTTGGTTTGGTGAGGATCGTTTAACAACTAAGATGGGATTGCTACTTGCTATTTGCTAACTGCTTCAAGCCAAGTGGTTAAAGGGATAGCTTTACAGCTAATGTTCTACTGTATTTTCTTTGTGGAAAAGAAATCTACTTTTCCTCTTGTGGTTATGGTGGTCGTCACACACATATAAATTACTGAATGTTCTTCCAGTGTGTTACTACTAACGTAAAGTGGTTTGACAAGACTTGATTAAATAGATTCTGATGGGTGGAGTTTGAAGGTCATTATTTTAAAATGCATTAAGTAATAAGTTTAAGACATCTTTATACTTATTTTGCCTAGTTACTCTTTTTTTTAAAATACCATATAGGCCTTTATTCTGTCATATAGAATTGCATTGCCCTAACAAGAGTTACTGAAATTCACTTTTGTCAGTACGTTGAGGTTCATTTGCCGAGGTTTTCTCTCAACACATTTTTTCTTCCATGCGTTCTGCATCCAGCTATGTCTACTGTGATTAATTTGTACTTTTTGAATTCTGCTTCCAGCCTGTTCAAGGTTCTTAGTCAAGGTTCCTCCGTCAAGTGCTTTTTTTTTTAAAGTCATTTGAATCCAGCCCTGCTCTCTGTTGTTACTTTATATTTTTGTAAATAAAGACTTTCTGTTTACCGCCTTCCATGTCTTGTCTGCGTTTGGGCCCTAATTTTGGACTTCATGTGACATAAACATTACAGTACTTCATTATTTTACTGTCACATGAATTCATTGCCTTGTTGATGCAAACATGTCTGCTCTAATATTTGATTGATGGAGGTGTATACATGCAAGATGAATTTGATCACCAGTTTAATATTCAAGGTAAGTTATTCCAACTTTGAAAATGATTAACACATATTGCATGCATTTTAAAACTCTGTTTTCATTGGACATAATGCATTCATGCTTCTACTTTGTTAGTAAGGTGTTATTTCATTTCCACATTTGTCACAGCTTTTTTTTGCAAACAATATAATAAAAGGGAGACACAAGAGGACAGGGATAGATGGCAATGTGCAAAGAGTGAACCCGAGGTTTGGACTTGCGCCTGTATGGGTCCATTGTTCAGGTTTTCCCTCTTTGTTTGTCTGTGGCTTTGTCACCCACCACGATACATACCTTTCATTGAATCTGAACAGATTGTGTTGCCATAGTGTTGCTGTTTTGGAATTTTACAGCAAATCATATTAGGCTTGAGCTTAAGGGGGTGCAGCATAATTCCCCCTCAGTACTGCAAAAGAAAAAAAAAACAATGAAAATACCTTTTACCTTCTCAGTTGGTCAATCCGATTTTTGACACAATTCTAAATAAGCATCATTCTTATTATACTCATGTTGATTTTTTTTTTTACAGGTATTGTAGCACATAGCCTTTACGTATAATGTCTGTTTTCCTAAAAGCCATAAATCAGAACTGATAATGACAAATATACGGGCACCACAGTTATGATTCTTTGGGTTGACAATTCCATTGATGCCATAGCGACTTGATATTGCAAACATACTTTTATCCAGGCACTCACCAAAATATATCAGAGTTCCTACTTCCTACTTCCTACCTGTCCACAATGTATTGTGGAGATCATTTGTATATTTTTGATGTAATCCTACACAGCAAGCTGTCTTACTTTACTATGTTACTATGTCAAATTGACTGTTGTGGAAAATAAAGTAACAAAGCTAGAGTTGGCTATAGACTTTCTCACGGTACTGTATGTTCAATATTTACATTCTGTGTGCGTTCAGTTTGCATGTGAGGGCCTGGCTGTTCCAGTTACCTATTTTCTTTCTGAGAATCAATTGTTGTAGAAGTTTTCCAACAAATCATGTTGCCGTAATACATTACTGTATATTATTACAGCTGAAAATAACTTAGTGTTAGCACAGGAAAATGTTGTCAGTGATTCTAGAAATATATTATTACATGCAATATAATAATACAACTGCCACTGTGAGTGTCGCTGACTGTACAAGTAGCACAATGTGACATTGCATGTATTATATTGTACCACATAAGCATTTTGTGACACGACCCTCATGCCTAATACTGCCTTCACTGCACTCTAGCTTCCTTTGTCTTCCTCTACAAACCGTACTGATGATCGCTCTGCATGGCTGAGCAGTAAGATTTTATACATAGAAGTAATGATATTATTCTATAACAGTCATTTCAATAGGTTTTAAAATGGGTCATAAAGCAAAACAGTTTGCATTTCTCTCACATTCCCCCCCACCGGATAATAAAATACCAAGATCAGCTGACTGCTAACTCTATTTACAAGCTCACATAATTCCATTGTGGCAGCACTATCAGAGTAAATACACTTAGACCAGCGATGCATACGCCGTAGAAAATGAAAGCAAGATGAGATAGAGGTCACATGACTGCAGAAACACCTTTTAAAACACTTAATGTGCCTTAGCTGATGTCCATAGCATGTAGGTTATTGCCACCGTCGCGAGAGAGCTAATTAATTGATCATTTGAATGATATCAAAGATGCACACGGTCGGTGGCTGTGACCTTCATGAACCTGAACATTTCTCACACAGAGCTTGTATTGCTTGATGTCTTCTTATTTTGTGAAATCAGACCTCAATTGAAAATTTGTCTTGAAGGACAGCGTGATAAGGGAATATGTTAACATTTGGAAAAGGATAAACAGTAAATTCTGTAGAGTCAATTTGATTCTATTTAGAGTGGGACCAAATAGACCCAGTTTTAGAGTGATATTTATACTTGGAAGAGAGTAAAATAAAGAACTGAAAAAAATTATAAAAAATAAAAGTCACTCAAGGGTTGAGGAATGAACTCACAACCTTTAGCTTGGAAGACAGCCACTCTAGTCCCTGAGCCACGCAGCTATATATAGTGAATCTTTGTAACTCCAAGACAAAAAAACAATGTGTTTGGTCATCTCTTGGATATAAGCAAACAGTAGGAAGAGGGGTGCATAGCCCAGGTTGTAGTGTGGTAGTCTCCTGAGCTGAGGCTCATGAGTTCGCTCCTCAACCCTTGAGTGACTTTTATTTTTATTGATTTTTTCAATTATTTATTTTACTCTCTTCCAAGTGTAAATTTTACTCTAAAACTGAGTGTATTTGTTCCCACTCTAAATAGTCAAATTTACTCTACAGAATTTACTGTGTAGTACCCGACATGACATTTAGCTATACAAATAAAATGACCCCTTAAATTAAGTAATTTTTACCTTTTATTGCAAAAGAAGAATCATTCCCTCACTGGCCAACAAATTAGGTAGAAGAGGCACAGCTACTCAGATTAAAACTATATCAAACACTTCTGAGAGGTACACTGTACATACAGTTTTTAATATATTTTGTATAATAATAATAATGATTGTTATTATTATTATAAATTTATATATATATATATATATATATATATATATATATACACACACACACACACATTATGTATGTATGTGTGTGCGTATTTGATGATTTTCAAATAACCTATTTTCTAAGTGTTCTAATGTATTTATTTATTTTTTTACAAAAATACCCAGACAGAAAAAGATATACCATACATACTTTGTCTCTACGCAGCTGAAGGAGAAAAGGGAATGTCTGGGGAGGAAATATCTTTAATATCGCTCGCAGCAAAGATATCCCATTTAGACATCGTTCAAACAGTTATTAACAGTATTGATTTATGTTTGAGTGATTGGAGGCCAGGGGAAGGAGATGAAGTCAACCGTCATGACCTTCCGCCTGGGGGACGGAAAGCACCTGACACAGATCACAGCTGTCTCACATGTGACATCTTAGATTACTGGATACAGGCTAGCATGATAACTCCTGCATATGATAGCCAACTAGTCTTTGCACTCACTCTTTCTACTTTCACGGTATTCAAGGGGGCACCTTGAGAAAGAAATGTGCCATGTCCCCACCTAATTCGGTATGACCAAAACAAGTCAATATGTAGTACTCCATTTGTAAATCCATCCATGTATCCATTTTCTACTGCTTGTTTTGTTCAGGTGTGCTGTATTCTATCCCGTGAGAGACGCAGCGAAAACAGGAATTCTCATCATAGACCTTAATTCATAATAGACCTTCATGTAATTTTGTCACAGCATTTCTGTTATGAGAATGTGGCAGTAGTGGAGAAAAGAAATGGATGTTCAGCATATACGGTATTAACTTTGGGAGATGTGCTTTTCCCCAACCCATGTGGACTTCAGCATGTCATGTCTGTAATCATATCTTATACAGTACATCCCTGACATCCCTTGCTTGGATCTGTAGTATTTCCCCCAGAACACTTTTGGAAGTGACTAAATCAAAATGGGAGCTCATTTAATTCAAAAACAGATCTGAGCAGTTAGAGGTCATAAAACATTAGTCAAGGGTGTCATGATTTGGGTCAGCTGGTGGGCTCCGCCCACCATACACACCTGCTGCCCATCATGCAATCAGACCTCAATAAAGGCCTGATGGACACAGCAAGGAGTGTCGGGTGATTACCCCGAGACGCCGCTCTCTTGACCCGACTGTACTCGTCTTACAAGTTTTCTCCTGCTGCCCATGACTTACTTTTTTGCCGCCACTGTGCGTGATTTTGAGTTTGTTTGCTATCCGCCTGTGCGCGTGAGTTTGTGTTTGTTTTCGTCCGCCTGTGTGCGTGATTTTGAGTTTGTTTGCTATCCGCCTGTGTGCGTGAGTTTGTGTTTATTTTTGTCCGCCTGTGTGCGTGATTTTGTGTTTGCGTTTATCGCCACATTAAATCAAAGTTATCCGCATCCCTGCCGTGGCTCGCCTTCCTCACTGCATCTGGGTCCGCCCTTCTCAAGCCGTGACAGAATCACCCGACCAACTATGGACCCCGCAGATCCCAGCAGCCCACGCCAGGTCCTGGCCAGCCATGGACACTTGCTCGACCGGCACGAGCAATACTTCCAGGATCTAAAGGAGGTGATGTCGGCACTAACTGCACAGATTGCATCGCTCACCTTAAAGATGGAGCGGAGACCGGAATCCACGGCCGCGGAAGACTCACGACCTGCCAGAGCGTCTCCTGTTTTCCCCACTTCCCGATCAGCAGGCAATCTTGTCTTCCGGGAACCCAATATTCCGCATCCCCCCCGCTACGCTGGCGAGATTGGTGGGTGTGACCAGTTCCTTCATCAGTGTAGCCTGGTCCTCGACCAACAGCCGTACACCTTCCCGGACGCCGGCTCCAGAGTTGCTTTTATTATGAGCTTGCTTTCCGGCCAGGCAGCATTATGGGCGATGGCGGCCAGCAAAACCAACCCGGAGCTCCGAGCCTCAGTTCCTGCCTTCCTGACTGAATTCCGTAAGGTCTTCGACCACCCAGTAAGAGGGAAAGAAGCAGGCAGCCGCTTACTGGACCTCCAGCAAGCCGGCTCCTCCGTGGCGGAATTCTCCATCTCTTTCCGGGTTTTGGCCGCCGAGAGTGGTTACTGCGACGCGGCGCTGTGCGGAATTTTCCGGCAGGGACTAAACCCGCGGATTAAGGATGAGCTGGCGGCACGGGACGAGACGTCCACGCTGGAGGAGCTCATCGGCTTGGCCATCCGGTTGGATAACCGGTTGCGGGAGCGACGGCGGGAACGGGAGGAGGAGGAGCGACGACCGGAGGCAGCGGAGACGTCTGCTCAGCCGGTGTCGGCCACGTCCGCGGGGCACTTCGTCGACGCCCCGCCTCCCAACGCTTCATGGCGATGCGCGCCTGCCAGAGATGGCGCGGAGCCTTTGCAGCTGGGAGGAGAGCGGCTCTCGGCAACGGAGCACACGGACCGGTGGAGACACCTAGCGGCCAAGTGTGGGAGGCGGCCTGAGAGACACAGGCACGTCGCACCTGTTCCAGCCCCAACCATCCCATTACAACGTAACCCAAGGAGACTACTAGTCTCAGGAGAGATGACATGGGGGGGGGTAAACGCTAGGATGACGGCTCTGGTGGATTCAGGGTCGGATGAATGCATTATTGACCCGAGGATGGTGGACATCCTGAAATGCCCGGTGGTTGAACTCAAGAGAGCCAAGGAGATGCGCGACCTCGACGGGCGCACCCTGGGTGTGATTTCACACCGAACGGAGAGCCTACAGATGCGTCTATCGGGGAACCACGTGGAAACAGTTCAGTTCCTCATTATGCCGTCCCGGTCGGCCCCAGTGGTCCTGGGCCTGACTTGGCTGGCCAGGCATAACCCGGACATTAACTGGGGCATTCCCAGGGTGGAGAGATGGAGTGTTTTCTGTCACTCGCATTGCCTGCAGTCAGCAGTGGATGATCACCGTGGCCCAGCCAAAGCCACGTTAGAGGAGATTAACCTGGATGAGGTACCGGCAGAATACCACGACTTGCGGGAGGTGTTTAGCAAGGACCGGGCCATGTCTCTCCCTCCACATCGACCTTACGACTGCGCAATAGAACTGGTTCCTGGGGCACCGCTGCCTGGTACACGCCTATATCAGATCGCCAAGCCGGAACGTCAAGCCCTCACGGAGTACCTCACCACGTCCCTGGCGGCCGGACTGATTCGGCCTTCCAAGTCACCGCTAGGGGCGGGGTTCTTCTTCGTGGAAAAGAAAGACAAGACCCTACGCCCGTGCATCGATTTCCGTGGTCTGAACGACATAACTATCAAAAACAAATATCCGTTGCCGCTAATGGACTCAGCGTTTGCTCCCTTACATTCAGCCACGGTATTCACCAAACTGGACCTTCGCAGTGCCTACCATCTAGTGAGGATAAGGGAGGGCGATGAGTGGAAGACAGCATTTAAAACACCTATTGGGCATTTTGAGTACTTGGTGATGCCGTTTGGCCTCTCAAACGCTCCCGCCGTGTTCCAGGGATTCATTAATGACGTCCTGCGCGACATGCTCAATCATTTTTGTTTTGTTTACCTGGACGACATTTTGATTTTTTCAAGAAATCAAACCGAACATCGACAACATGTTCGGCTGGTCCTGGAACGACTGCTGGAAAACCGGCTGTATGTAAAAGCCGAAAAATGTGAGTTTCACGCCAGTTCAGTCCAATTCCTCGGCTACATTGTGGAGAAGGGTCGATTGAGAGCCGACCCAGCGAAGATCCAGGCCGTGGTCGAGTGGCCCACTCCCACATCCAGGAAACACCTACAGAGGTTCCTTGGATTCGCAAACTTCTACCGTCGATTCATTCGCAACTACAGCTTAAAAGCGGAACCACTAACAAGACTGACATCCACCAAAATTCCGTTTGTTTGGACCCAACAGGCAGAGGCCGCATTCGTCAATTTAAAAGTATTATTTTCGCGTTCCCCGGTGTTGACACACCCCGATGAGACTCTTCCCTTTATCGTCGAGGTCGACGCTTCAGAGACAGGAGTGGGGGCAGTGTTATCCCAACGGTCACCGGAGGACCAGAGGCTACACCCATGCGCCTTCTTCTCGCGCCGGCTCAACCAGGCTGAGCGCAACTACGACGTGGGCAACCGGGAGCTGCTGGCCGTTATCCTTGCGTTGCAGGAGTGGCGGCACTGGCTGGAGGGCGCGGCGGAACCTTTCCAGATCTTTTCTGACCACAAAAACTTGGCGTACCTCCGGTCCGCCCGAAGGCTGAATCCCCGCCAGGCACGCTGGGCCCTGTTCCTAACCAGATTTAATTACACCATCACCTACCGACCAGGAGCCCGGAACACCAAGCCGGACGCCTTGTCCCGAATACACAGTCCAGCCGCCGAGGGGTCTCCACCCGAAACCATTGTCCCGGAGGACAGAGTATTGGGAGCCCTCCGGTGGGAAGTGGAGCGGAAGGTGGCGGATGCAGCGGACGACACGCAGACCCCGGTCGCGTGCCCTGAAGACAAGTTGTTCGTGCCCACACACCTTCGGCAGGAAGTGCTGCAGTGGGGGCATGCGTCGAAGGTAGCATGTCACCCTGGGGTGGGTCGCACGCTGTCCTTGGTAGCACAGAGATTTTGGTGGCCTGGGCTGCGCAAAGACGTCCAGGACTATGTCACGTCCTGCACGGTGTGTGCCCGTAATAAGTCCTCCCGCCTGAAGCCATCCGGCCAGCTCCGACCCCTGCCCATTCCCCACCGTCCCTGGTCGCATGTGGCCCTGGATTTCATTACCGGACTACCTACTTCCAACGGGCGGTCGGTAATCCTGACGGTGGTGGACCGGTTTTCAAAGATGGCCCACTTTATCGCCCTGCCCAAATTGCCCACCTCGCTACAAACGGCGGATATCCTGATAAAAGACGTTTTCAGGATCCACGGGATTCCAGTGGACCTAGTCTCCGACAGGGGGCCCCAGTTCGTGTCCCGGGTTTGGAAGGCCTTTTGCAAGTCCTTGGGGGCTACGGCTAGCCTGTCGTCGGGCTACCACCCCCAATCCAATGGGCAGACGGAGCGTGCCAACCAGGATTTGGAGGCAGCGCTTCGATGTGTGTGCCATCAGCACCCTTCCTCATGGGCGTCCCACCTCCCTTGGGTCGAATACGCCCACAACACTCTCGAGTGCTCGGCCACAGGCCTGTCCCCGTTCAACGCGGCCTGTGGCTATCAACCCCCCTTGTTTCCTTCCCAGGAGGGCGGTGTTGCCATTCCCTCAGTCCAGACCCACCTCCGCCGGGCTCGCAGGGTTTGGCAAGACACTAGGAAGGCCCTGTGCCGCACCTCGGACCGCAACAAGCGGCTCGCGGACAGGCACCGGGTTCCGGCACCGCTCTACCGACCGGGTCAGAAGGTGTGGCTCTCAACTAGGGACCTACAGTTGGCGGGGAGTTCAAGGAAGCTGGGGCCGCGGTTCATCGGCCCGTTTGAGGTCAACGCTATGGTCAACCCGGTAGCGGTCCGGCTCAACCTGCCCCCTACTCTCAAGGTACACCCAGTGTTCCACACGTCCCTGCTTAAGCCTGTCTCTGCCAGCCCCTTGTGCCCGCCGACCGCGCCCCCGCCGCCTCCCCGGGTCGTGGGGGGGCAGCCGGTGTACACAGTAAGGGACATTCTGGACTCTCGAAAGCGGGGCAGAGGGTTTCAGTATCTGGTCGATTGGGAGGGGTACGGACCCGAGGACCGCCAGTGGGTTCCCCGCTCCTGGATATTGGACCAGTCCCTCGTTCGGGATTTCCATTTAGCACACCCATCGGCGCCGGGTGGTCCGCCTAGGGGCGTCGTTAAGGGGGGGGTACTGTCATGATTTGGGTCAGCTGGTGGGCTCCGCCCACCATACACACCTGCTGCCCATCATGCAATCAGACCTCAATAAAGGCCTGATGGACACAGCAAGGAGTGTCGGGTGATTACCCCGAGACGCCGCTCTCTTGACCCGACTGTACTCGTCTTACAAGTTTTCTCCTGCTGCCCATGACTTACTTTTTTGCCGCCACTGTGCGTGATTTTGAGTTTGTTTGCTATCCGCCTGTGCGCGTGAGTTTGTGTTTGTTTTCGTCCGCCTGTGTGCGTGATTTTGAGTTTGTTTGCTATCCGCCTGTGTGCGTGATTTTGTGTTTGCGTTTATCGCCACATTAAATCAAAGTTATCCGCATCCCTGCCGTGGCTCGCCTTCCTCACTGCATCTGGGTCCGCCCTTCTCAAGCCGTGACAAAGGGTGCCATTAAGCCATATCCAGTAATTATATCAAAGTAAGACAAGATACATTTCATTTGCAATAATATGTTTTATTCTCATCACGGCTCACTTGTTTTCTTGGTTTGGTCACGTGACACTCAGAAAACCATAGAACATTATTGCAAAGAAAATTTTCCGACCTGACTTTCACTTTAAGTGAGTTGCACTGCATCCAATTAAAGAAAGGAGCCGTTTACCAAAATAGGATTGTACTGCCTTCCCAACTTTCCCTACCAGCCACAGGACAAACTGTAAATTAAAGGCTGTAGAAGTGGATCAAGACTGACACCAATAAATTATGAAAAGTCTTGTTCTAGCTCTTAGAATGAGACCAGTGTAAATGGTACACACTGTTATGATTATGTTTTTTGGTTAGGTCATGGGATTATTGTGTTTTTGATTAATTATGTTTATGCAGTTACTATGTCCCTTATGATGAGTTATTATTTATATGCAGGTCAGGGGGTCATTGTGTTATAGACATATTCTTATGCAGTTACAATTTCCCTTACGATGATAATGTGATCATGTCATCAGTTGCTATGCAGTTGGTATGTGCCTATCTTAGTTTGGCCAGGCACTCTTATTTATACTTTTATTCTGTCATATAGAATTGTGCATTGCCACAGCTGGAGTTTCTGACTGACAGGGACTCAATGATGTTCCCCTCAGTACGTTGAGGTTTCTTGCATCCAAGCAGGCTTCCATGTGTTCTGCATCCAACCCTCCTCGCTGTGGTTGCTTCCTTCTTTTAAATTCTGCGTTCAGCCTGCTCAACATTTTTAGTCAAGGTTTCTCCAACAAGTGTTTTTGTCAAGGACATCCGAATCCAGCCCTGCTGTCTGTTGTTAGTTGTTACTTTGTATTTTTGTATTTAAAGACTCCCGTGTTTTGTCTTTGTTTGGGATTGTCTATTTCTAAATATAACAGTAAACGCAACAAAATATCTCATTTAAGTTTTGCCAAGCCAGCCTCTTCAAAATATATCTAATAATAAAAATTTGATCTATTTAAAAAGTGCACTATTACAATGACTAATTGCACGTTTACGTGGACTAAAAAAAAACATGTACCCTATGATCATCCGAGTGTCACGCAGAGCCGCTGCAGTGAGTGAGCTCCAGAAATCAAACCCAGCAATGGAATTCTTCACGGTCAAAAGGTTAAGCTTCAGATCTGGGAAAAGAGAGGGTTTGAGAGGAGGCAAAAAAAATAAATAGAGTTAAATGAATACATGTTTGCACTCAATCATACCTTTCTGCAGTGCATACAACCTTTGAAGTTATGTTTATTCGGAAACACTCCCAACTCATTGACTTCAGGAAACTCCCCTCAATACTCGTACCAAGATTATGGGATGTAATCTCAGTTAAACCCATAAATTAAAAAAAAACAGACTTAGAACTAATATTTGAGCCTGTGTCTCACAAGAGAGACCATTGTCAGTTTGTGACTCACAAGATGTGTGTTGCATGCTATCGATACAAAGCAAGATTTAGTCACTCGCCACTTGGCTTTAACAAACAACACGAACAGTGCTTTCAGAAATGTCCATATTATGTTCAACATGTCAACAGAATTGTGTTTTAAGTGATGGTGAGCTCTGAACCAGCCTTTTGTTAAAGTGATTAGGCCAGGGGTCTGCAACATGCGGCTCTGGAGACACAGGTGGCTCTTTAGTCCCTTCCTGTGTGTGTGTGTGTCTCTCTCTCTCTCTCTCTCTCTCTCTCTCTCTCTCTCTCTCTCTCTCTCTCTCTCTTTTGCATATATTTATAAAAAAAATAGAAAATTGATTAATGATTAAAATAAAATTAATATTTTTTTATTTTTTTTTAAATGTCAGGGTCCAAATATTGAAGTTGTCAGAAAAGGAGAGATGAAAGTAAAACTTAGCTAAAAATGTCAGAAAATCGATAGCAAAAAAGTCAAATAATAAGCCATAAAATGCGGCAGAAAATGATCATAACATGGCTATAAAACTGTCAGAAAAGGGAAAAAAAAAGTATGAAAAATAACCACCCCAAAAAAATCCCAAGACGAAAGGTAGAAGAAAATGTCAACGTATTAGATGCTGCACTCTCATATTTTTATGTTGTGGTGCAGCTCTAATTAGTTATTGTGCCCTCAGTAAATTAGACTCACACTAACACTCAGTTTGCTTCATCACAATGCTTAAATGTTTTTGTGGCTCCAGACAGATTTTTGCTTATTTATTTCTCCTAAAATTAATCTTTTGACAGGAAAGGTTGTTGCCCGCTGGACTATACAATATGTTTGGCAATGTGTTGTCCCAACGTTGGTTGGCTTGTCCAGGGTTAGAGAGGAGAACCAAGAGGAATCTAGAAGAGGATTCTCTGGCAAGCCGCCATCAAAGAAGGCCATGATGGATGAACCGCTCTCAGGGGCCTAACTGTTGTTTTAAACCTGACAGATTCTTCACGAAGAGTCAGTGCTGAAGTATAATGGTATTAAAACATAACCTTAGCTGACATCAACTAGCCACAAGTGGCTTACACCCACCACTTTGTTTCTTCTCCATCCAACAGAAACCCCTGATTGTCCTCCTGTGTTTTCTGTTATGAAACTCAGCACAGACGTGACCGGACCCAGCAATGAAGGCAGCCAACTGTAGAAAGCTTTCCAGTACATTAAAAGTATATGAAAGAGCAGGTAAAAAGACATAGATTGATATGGTTGGTTTTAAACAGGGCAGCATATGGGAAAATAGTTTTTCTCTGTGTTGAAACTGTATGTATTTTTCTTGGCGATTTGAGTATAGGACAGACAAATATGGATTGCCCCAGAGTCCTGGAAATGGTGTAGACAGCTGTTGGCTGCTTTTGGATGTGTCTCCCGATAAAAAAATAAAATAAAAAAAGCCATCCTATCTATTATAGCATGTTTTTATATCCCTTCTAGATGAAAGTGTGTGAAAAATTCCACCTTTCAAATATGGTGTGTTTGTAACACAGTCCTGCTGCTGCTGCAACTACATCATACACGTAAAACATTTCTTCTTTTCCATATACAGAGTAGGTGTTGACAGACAGTATCATTGTTTTCCACATCGAAGGAAAATGGATGTTTTTTCAGCAAGAAATTTTTTGTGTACCGTGTCTTGTCACGCTTCTTCCAAGCATATGTTGAAGCTTACATGTTTTATTGTCTCCTGAGATTGTGACAAATCAACATTTGCATTTTAAATTTTACATAAGATTGTTTTAACATATGATGCACACTTTGAGCTGCATAATATGGGACTTTATTTTCACTCCCAAATGAAAAAAAAAAAAATACAAACAAACAAGTGAATACTCCAAATGACATAATGTACAGTATTTTGAACACTTAAGATATTTTCCCCCACCTATTAAAAACAAACCCTATTTACCACAGAAGAATGGAGATAGGTATATTGAAATTAAATTACTCAAAAAGCAGACTATATCTGTCCCGTATGATAGCTTTTGCAAGTGGTGTACTGGTTTTAAATCTCCAAATCTCAAGAGGGCACGTCACAAAATCCACAGTTTGGCAGCAAACTGGAAGTCTTTGCTCGTGCGCAGCCTATAATTTAATGAGCATGAATAATGAATACTACTCAACATGCTGGTGACTGAGTTGCCTGCCAGTTATTAGGTCAATAAAGGTCTAGTTTAGCCGGGAACAGTCACCGTCTCAATGACTGATGAACTCCACATTCCTCAATGGATCTACATAGTACTTACAATTCGCTATCAAAAGTAAGTGACTTAATATTACAGTACATCTTAGCATAGCACTCACTGGGAAAGTGGTCATTTTCCAGATTTTTTTTATAAATATTAATTAATTAATTAATTAATTAATTAATTAATAATCCGGTCTTGGGGTTATAGTATACATGACATTTTTGGTGCAGATTTTGATAAAGGTAAAAATATTGAGCATTTATTTTAACTTTAACTTTGCTTGCAATTCACTTATGTTGGTGGAGTGTGACCTGACGTCCCGACTTAACCAGGACAGTCAGTGCACTATTTTTCCAGTCCAGCAAGCCAAATGTTTATTTTCTCATTTGCGTTTATATCATACCGGAACTTAAACTACTTCCTGAATTACGGTCTATGAATCATGGGAATTGTAGTCAGACGGAATGCTGAGCGTGTATGGTGGTGCATTTGTTTTCACTTAAAGGCATGAAGAATATCATTTTTAGTTTTTGATTTTCAGTTTTGTTCAATGATTGAAGAAATACAAGGTGGATGGATGGATCCACAGAAGACACTACACAGGCTTGTTTAACTGTGACCATTAGCTTGCTAAAACTACACAGTAGTTTGTAGAGTACATTTTACTCTAAAAAGAGTCTATTTGGTCCCACTCTAAACAGAGTAAAATTTACACATGGAAGAGAGTAAACTATTTTTACTGTGTATGAGAGACTTGACCTATCCTATAACAAAATATACTATACTTTTTTTGTTGTTAATAATCAGAAATTTGTATTCAATTTCAGAAGAAAATTTTGTGAGTACATTTTATCACTCAAGGTTACTCAAAGTTTGAGGAACGATCTGATGACCACGGCCACTCTATCAACTGGGCTATGCCACTCCTACTGTTTGCTACTACCTAAAAGTAGACCAATAACATTCTCTTGTACACAAAATTTAGTAAAATTTACTCTGACTATATTACTCTCTTCTAAGTGTAAATTTATATCTCTTTAGAGTGGAAACAAATAGACTCTTTTTAGAGTAAAATGTACTCTACTAAATTTACTGTGTAGGGACCATTTTATAATGCACAAACATTAGTGACCATAGTTTGTGACTTTTTACATTTTCTACCTTTGTTTGGTTGTTTCCCCCAGTCTCTCCTAAGTAATAAATAATATATAATATAATTTGGGTTATAAAATACATTTTACCAGGAGCAACATGGAACATATCAAGTTTCAGTGCAGGCTTTTTTTCTTTTTTTTTTGCCCTGCAGCAACAACTCCCTTGCCATCGATGCTATGTTATTTGCAGAGGATTTGGAGAATAAAAGAGGGTTGTGGTAGCCAAAGGGAAACAGAGCAGAGCAGCCAGTTGTGGCAGAGTAGCAAGATCCCCAGCATGCAGATCAAATGCTCCAGATATGTCAATCAAAAGAGCTGTCATCGCGGCAGCCACTGCATTGAACAGTACCATGATTAATTATTGACCAACATTGCCTTTGTCGCTTTGTCACACCTCTTTCTCTCTCCCTCCTTCCCCTGACTGTTATTTCTTTTCCAAAGAGGAGACACGAGTTCCAACCTGAAAGCTGCCGACCAGTGTTTGGGTCTGTCACAAGCGATTTCACTTCAATGGGATATCCTCCAGCTCGCTCGCTCACTCCCTCTCCTGTCTGTCCTTCCTATCTTCCATCACTCTGTTGCCGTGGCCCTTGCCAGGTTGACACGGGGACCCTCATATCTCCCTTCATCCGCCCGCTCAGCCTCAGTATCAGTTCTGTCCAACCCGGCCTCGCATCAGAGGAAAGCTTGAGTAAGACCCCTCACTGCTGAGTACTCCACAAGGTAACTGGGGTCTTCCTTCTTCCTGCCACCTTTTAAAAGAGACTGGTCATAAAAAAAAAGGTGGGGGGGTGTGGGGTATAGCTGTCTTTTTTTTTTACATTAAAATACATCACTGAATTTTACTCTACAGTTGTCTGTTGATTCACAGTCACATGTTTCTGTATATATATCTAAATTTGGATTAATAAATCAAGATGAAGTTGCTAAATAAAAGCTCTCCAAAATTTTAATTCATGCGGCGTTACAGGTAAGAATTTTGAAGGACATAAAATCAAAGTTGTCTGGAATATAACAAATTAACTACTTTACATTGATGTACCTAATTAATAAAGTACAATGTCTGTCTACTTTTAACTACTTTAAATGTATTAATTAAGGTCAAATTGTATCTTATTAATGTAATTCAACAATATAGAAATCAATTTGAAAATAGAATTTCAACCAAATTTGAAACATGACATACTGTATCTTATTAATGTGATTCAACAATTTAAAAATACAATTTCTACATTTTAAAATTACAATAAATACTATTACTTACTATTATGTTTTTTACACAGCAGGACTGAAATTATAGTTGGCAATTGTTCAAGGAGGGCAGATTTATTCCTTATGGCTAGTGTTTTTGCAATATAACTTATTTAAAATACAGTAATTTACCCAATATTTTTTTTCCGTTTTAAATCAGTAAATGGTGATGATATTAATAATAATAATTAAAAAAAGTAACAATCATTTTCCTAATGATAAAAAAAAAAAAAAAAAAATGATCACACTTTTTGTCCAAAAGTGGGTTAAAAAAAGAAAGAAGTAGGTTGTCAGTAGGTATAATTTATGAGTAATCTCAAATTTTGGGCCTGCTGCGGTCCTCACGTCAGATGCATTATGCTCTAGCTCGATGTGGAACTGTGTCCCATCCAGGTATCAGCCCCTTTTCCTGTCTCAGGCCATATGTTTCTACTCTTTCTGTCAGTAAAACCACATTTACAACAACCACTACTGGTTGTTTACAGAAGTTTAAGCTCCTCTGATACACTCCCGCTCGTGTTTGCATGCTTTTTAGCCCCATAGATAATACATGAGCGTGCTTGCTTTTTTTAACGAAGGGGAGATGCTGCCATATGCATGGAAGAATAAACGAAGACCCAAACTGACAGCACCATCTGCCAAACACAGTTGCCGTCAAGAGAATGGCCCCCGCTCAACATTTTGCCCACCTCTCAGGAGGATGCCACATTGTCATCAGTGCTAATACTAAATATTAATAATTTGTTGACCCCAAAGTGTTTAGAAATCACTGATGCAGACACACATTGCCCTTCTGAATGGCATATGCTGATGTCAGCAGGTGAGCACCGCTGGACCGCGCTGCTCAGTGTACATGGATCTGTGTGTGTATGTGCACACGCACGTGTATATGGGTGATGTTTTCCAGGCCTCGGACGAGACAACTTCCATGAGGACTTTCATGAATATTACATCGTTCCACATACCCACATACTGTAGCTCTGCGTCGATATCACCTATAAACATGCATACGTATACTTGCATACACACTGACAACCTGCGAATGAACCGTTTATTGAAGCTACTTAAATAACTTAGACTGTTATGAAGCCACCCTCTCAAGAAAAATGAGGAAACAACTTCCCAAAATGAACAAGTGTATGAAAGTCTACTAGAAATATGTGCTTTATAGTTCATTGTTTTAATAATAATAATATTATTGTTATTATTATTATTATGTTGCTTGTAAAACCTTTTGCCATGTAAATAAGTTAATATCTTTAAATTTAATCATAATGTCAAAAATATTTTTATATTGTTAAAATTGTAAAAAATGTTTACTAGTTATTTGAATGGATAATTTATGATTTTATCTATATTTAAAATAAAAGTATTACAGCAAGACATATTACAGCAAAACATGCTACCGGTTTCGAAAGACGTACTTCTGATTATCCACCCTCACGGAGAAGTATGTAAACATTTTTCAATGCCATTCATTTTGAATTATCAGGCAGAAATGTCATAAGTTTATATATACAGTATATATATATATATATATATATATATATATATATATATATATATATATATATATATACTGTATATATATACTGTATATATATATATATATATATATATATATATATATATGCTTATTTTCGTTGAAATTTTGCGATAAAGAACTAGATGCACTTTGTTTTTGCAGTGGCTTTGTGTAGAGACTGATTTTATCTTTTACAACCATTTTTCACCACATGCTTATTAAAACAATTAGACATGGTGTAACTGAACTCTAGGGGTCTCCTTTGTGGTTTATCTCGGCGTCACTAACATCCCAAACATCTGAAAACACTACATTAATTTTATCTTAGTTTTTATTGTATATATTTTGTACAGACTATACTGTACATTCTAAAAATTATTATTTTTTTAGGTTACGGAATTAGATTTACAACTTGAGGTGCTGCTGCTAGCCACAAAATGTGTAGCGATGTAAGTCAAAGTGAATTGGATTTGTATAAAAGTTGATGTAGTATAAAGTTGTATTATGAGCATGTTGTGTGCGTTGCGTGGAGCCTCTAAAATGCCAGTGCCATATTTTGGAAATTGTTCATGATGGCTTTCCGAGACATGACATCCAGTGCCTCTCCAGACACCGGCTGCATTTCACCTTGGCATCTGCCATGTTCGCTTCTGTTTCCCTCTCATACATCTTTATTAGTTCAGAACTGATGTGGACGCTGCGGGATGTCACTTGATGAGAGGCACCATGTCAGTGAGACTGATTTATTCTCTGCATTTGCTGTGCGGCCGTGCCAAGTGACCCAGGCCAACCTGCTGCCTGCACCGTCCCCTCACACACACACACACACACACGCACACACTTCCCAGCATCTTGACAAGCTCTGCTTACACTCAGAATAGGAGCCATCCAATCAAGGTGCAGTAACTTTATACACCAAACATCCCTTGAGTCATTTCACAGATACCTCCCGTCACTCCAATTTCGCCCAAGATGCAAGTTGATGATGAAATGAAGGATTTCACATGCTGTCTGCAAAATACAAGTTTCTGCTGACATTTTCACGATGAGTTATAGCAGCATGAACAACCAGGCCCTTGTGATCTTTCTTGTAATACTTGCACCACGAGTTGGTTCGTACGGACAGCAAGTTTCAAATGTTTGACAGAACTCAGTGGATAGCAAGGCTATCATTTCACAGACCATATGTAAGCATTTGAACTTAGATCATCTTACCTAAATCTATTTGAGTGAGTACTGTTCAGTCTATAAACAGTAAAAAAAAAAAAAAAAAAAGGAGCAGCAGCTAACAGCGTGCATGTCCAAGGCATTAATGCACCCCTAATTTACGTTCTCTATGACCTGGTTCACATGAAGATAATATGCCTGTTTTTGGACCGAGCTCTTCCTTTCAAACCAACATCAGCAAACACTGCACCCAATAACGTATCTAAAGATTATCCTGACTGATTTACCGTTATGCGATGTGTACGTAGAGTCTCTGAAAATATGTCAACATTATACAATATTTACAATGAAAAACTCATAATAATGTCACGTGGACGCCAGAAATGAAAGGGCAACTGGGTGAGGTGTTTTGTGTAATGGGTCCTCCAAGTCAATTGCTACAATACAAATGACAGGGAAATGTGTTATTTCCAGATATGGTAGCAGTTAGCCTAACCTTTTCTTCTTCTATTACTGCTCTGTCGATAGTCTGGATACTGCCTCTCACAGGTCAGTTAGGGTACTACGATGTACTACTCTTGATTCTTGGTACAGCGATCATGAGTTGAAAGTGTGTGCTGTGCTTTGGATCCTCATTTGGATCATCTTGACATCTCGGCAGGAGGATTTATTTTTCTTCTACGCCATAGGTCTCAAACTCTTGTTCTCAAGGGCCGCAGTCCTACATGTATTAGATGTTGCCCTCCTCTAACACACCTGATTCAAATGATCAGAAATGTTACCAGGCTCCTGCAGAGCTTTCTAATGAACTAATCATTTGAATCAGGTGATTTAGAGGAGGGGAACATCAAAAACATGCGGCCCTCGAGGGTCAAACATATGACCTTTGAGACAGACCTATGTATATCATCAAAAACAAGGCAGAGTTGTTGTTTTTTTATTCCTAAAATGCAAAAAAAAAGAAAACAAATGTGTACCTAAATGTATAAAAACAAACAGTTTTAGATGAAGCTTAAATCCAAATGTGTTTAATTCAAAGTACAACTGAGCTGTATTTGGAGAATGGTACTGTTGGTACCTGTATCACACTTAACTGACTGTGAAGGTTATTTGGAAATGCTTACAAACTTACAAGATAATATTAACAACAAAAGATGACATTCAAAGTGTATAAGATTGACAATAGATAATACTATGATGATACAGTATTTACAAACAAAATAGTGGTGTCCCTGTTAAATACTGTACATCAACCATTTCTTATTCCAAGTTCTATTTAATCTTGTTTTCAAATTATTACACTGTAAAACAGGGTAAACACAACAAAACGTGACCGTACTTAATAGGCTATAACAAAACTGACGCGGTCCGCAGCAGGACAGGAAGCATACGGTATGTACCGGTATTTCCCCGACATCTCACGGTCCTTTCAGGTTTTGTCATATTCTGTCACTTTGATTTATGTTTTGTCTCATTTTGCCACCTTTTTTCATGGTTCTCACAGTAAGGTAAGATATATGGTAGCCGGGTTGTCACGTTCAATCACATCCAAAGGTGTGATAGTTTACAGGCTCGCAGTGATGTACTTTTACGGCCTGACATGGCACGCACAGTGAGGGACTGGGTATAAGGGGCCTGGCAGGGGGGCTTCATCCGAGTCTTCAGTGGCCACCAAAAAGCTCCAAAGGTGCCTGACATCCACGTTTCATCCATAGAAAGCCCTGACAGAACGTGAAAAATGTGTCAGACCTCGATTAGAACGTGAGAAACGTGAGACACCCCGTCAGATCACGACGGAACATTCTGGCATCCTTGCTAGACATGTGGGCCAAACTGTAGCACGCCTTTGGGCCTCTGGGACTCGGCAGTCAGCCCCCCCCCCCCCCCCCCCCCATATGGCCCGTCTCGCATAGCTACTGTAATTGACCATGAGAAAACTTAAAAAGACTTGGATAGGCCAAAATCTCTCGGCACACTTTGTTTTAGACATCACAAATTTAATGTAGACCCTATATTAGGGGCTGTGGATTTCATATGGACGATATATGATCAATCTGATTGGATGCTTCAGACTTGTTCTGATCATTGATTTTATGTCCTGTATAACAGAAATCTTTGTTATTATTATTATTATGAAGCACATATTTTCTCAATGATAAATTATTTCTTTTTACAGCAGAATAATAAACACCTCAATGACATATGGGGATCACAATTGTTACATGTACTGTGCACTTTACTGTATAATTTAACTACAGTGCTATTAAACCATGCAGGAGTAGTTGTAATTGGCAGACAACTGTACATGGACTGTCCCAGCTCTATTACATGGCTAACATAAGTTCTGTGGGCATTTATACAGCCACCCAATTGATTTCAGAAAGTCACAGTACCGAAATGCAATTTGTTGGCAGCCAGCAGTGGCAGATACAAAAGCATGGGCGGGTGTCAGCTTTTAATTGTAAACGTCTTGCAGAATGGGTGTTGTTTTAATATCCTGTATAGATTTTTATGTAATACACTTACTTGTGCAAGTCTGCCCCGAGCAAGAATCAATTCAGCCCAAAGGATCCCGTCCCCCCCATCACCCCCCTCTTTTGTTAAAAGCCAATCTTGTTTTAATGATGCATGAAGAAATATTCAAGCATTGACATTTCACTGTCAGGTTTCTTTAGAAAAATCAATTAAGATAATACAGCTTTGACCCAGTTATCCAGTTAATGCTTATTAGGGATGTAATATGATTTACTGTCAGCATTTATAATTCTTTGCATCTCATCCCATTAGCCCTGTGACTGTTTCATAGAGCGGCATACTACAGTCGCTTGTAGAGAACTGGAGTTGCTGATAAAATGGAGTGGAAAGTAGTAATGACATTGATTGGGATTGGTGGGCAGGTTAAATGTGAGCCCCTGAGGCATTCGCTCTCACGTTCCCTCTCTCGCTTTAGCTTTTACCTTTTCTTTTTTTGACTAACAGTTACATGATGGAGAACAGAACACTGCCCAGAAGCAAAATTACACATTGGACAACATCACAAGACTGAAACAAGGACATTTATTGTCACTTATCTGCGTTACATGAATCTACGTGCTTTCTTGCACTTGAGTCTTTGACTCTGCATTCACATACAACAAAAGACCCAGCATTGCTTTTTAAATGCAAATATTTTCAGTTGCGGCTTTTCAACACTTTCAAGAGATGACAACTCTTGAGCTGTGATCATAAAGATCCGTACAATTGCAAGAAGAACAACGCATGGAAGATCACTGATGACTACAATTGAAGAAACACCTTTTCACCCATTGGTCAAAATGTTTCTTTTATCTAAAGTACCAGCATTCTAATTGACATATTGGAGACAGGCAAGCCGGGCTACTGAGTCACTGACTCTGAACTCTTTTCAACGTTCTGGCATTTCAAAGCTGACAACAGTGAAAGTGGGACCTGCAGCAGTGCACATCGTAACATTAATGCAACGGGACTGCACTAACATCATCTGGTTGCAAGCAAAACATGAAGAGGCTTTATAAGGAAATGCGTATAAAACAGTCACGTTATGTTGTGTTTAAAAATGTGGTTTAATTTACATTTTGCCAATGGTTGGAGCTGATTATTTTTCGCTGATTGTCACAGATATTTTTGGGGTTGAAGGCTATAACCATATATCATGAAGAAAAAGTGTTTTTGTAGGCTTTACACAATCAAGATTTTTCGGCCAATCAGCAACCTGTGGTCACACCACTTTGAAAAAAAAAAAATACAAAAAATAACCTATTCGATAAAATGAACATGGAGCAACATATCTATTTAAAATCTACTATATTTACTCTATAGTCCACCGCCGTATTTTGCGGGGGACAGGGACTGGACCGGCCCACGAATAGCTTAAATGCACGTATAATTGAAGCCATTTGAAATGCATGGGAAAGAAAATTCTTCAAAAAATGCTCATAAATATCACATTATTATTATTATCACATCGCCTTATGGAGCCAATCATTGATCAACCGGGCAAATTGATACATAACAGAAGAACACCGATTAGGCATAAAATGATAAATATCGTATGATCCCGATTCAGCCCATCGGATCAGTGTAAAATCTAGGTTTTTGTTTCTTGATTTACATTGGTATCTCTGTTTCTTGCCCATACACCACAGCTCCAACATGGCGTATTTTGCATAATTCTGCTAGTTTTACTTTCATATTTATTTATTTATTTTTAGGGATGGGCGAGCATCAGGTATCGGTATCGGCCAGATACCAGGCCACATTTCATCGTATCGGTACTTATGACGGCTATAAATACTGGTATCGGCCCCCGCTCTTATGGCCATTTTTCGGTCAGGAACTAAAGGCTGAAATAATTATTTTGCATTTATTGACCACCACAGGGGGCTCCGGTAAGAAAGCACATGCGTCTTCAGTTGTACTCTGGCGTGCAGACATCTTTGTATATAGTATATCATCATTGACTACTGCACTGCTATGAGATGAATGATGAACTGAGAATGTGAAACAGGAAATGGAAATACAGCGCAGTGTTCCAAATTAACTGCTCTGTATTTCCAAAACAAGATATAATTAAACATCACACAGTAAACAACAGCTTAAAAAATTACTTGAAACACTATTGTATTCAATTGAATTATTTGCATTTCACTGTATTCCTTAAAAATAAGTTGTACAAACACATATTTGGATTGGGACTTTTTTTTTCTGGTAACTGGATTATTTGTTTCATCTTATTTATAAAAAATATGCTCTATGCAAAATGACTTTTATGAGCAAATTGAAAAAATGTAATTGCAATTAATTTTATTCAATTTTAAGGAAATTTGCTATAGTTGGGATATATATATATATATATATCTATATATATATCTATATATATATATATATATATATATATATATATATATATATATATATATATATATGTCTTTTGGGAAATTTTATGTATCATAAGTGTAAATGGTATTGGCACATGGTATCGGTATCGGTGAGTACTGAAGATTTGAATATCGGTATCGGTCTAAAAAAAGTGGTATCGAACACCCCTAGTTATTTTTCCCCGTCAAAATGATTGCTATGAAAAAGTAGTTAGAACCACAAGACTAATGTATAGAAAAAAAGTGCAATTAATGTGTATCTCATTCAAATCGATGCAATGTGCAGTGTGCTTGCCAACTTTATCTCAATATGCATGTGTGCATATACTGTATATGTGGGCAGTTAGCTGCTTCTGTAGGTTTCATAAAAACTGGTTTTCTGCATTAATGGCGTACAGTCTCAGCTCTATTGTACCTTGTTTTTTGTCTTACAAAAGGGTAATAACATTTCCTTATAATAATGTCTAATGAGTAGGTAGACCTCATAAACAAAGTCTGGTTCCTGTCTTCTTGAAATAAAAAGGTGTCTATAAAGCCTTTAATCAAAATGTTTGTCACATGTTGTGGTCTATAACAAGCATACTGTAGCACAATTAATGCCACAAAACAATATGCTTTGTAAAGCTGAACATGGTGGTTGCATAGCCTAAGAATGTGGAGCTAATTGTGGTTAAATTAAACAAAAAAACAGTGGCAAAGTGAATAAAACATGCATGTTGTTTTAATTCAAACTACACGCTCAATTACAATGCTTTTACAACTAAGTCAAAAGACACATTTTATTCAACCTGTGTGAACGAATCTCGATAAACACTCTACTTTTAAGTAGCTCCTGTTTCACTGCTGCTTTGTCTTTTTTTTTTTTTTTGCTTTACTCCTGCTTGCATATTCCAAACAAACCCTCATCTCTTCCTTTCCTAACTAAATCCAATGACACAAAGGCATCATCTGCCTGTGTATACAGAACAGCAGCAGCCACTTTGGATCCTGAATCTCAATGGGCTCATAGTGCTGCCGACGTCCATCTGTTCCGAGCCAGCCAGCGAGTCCTTAGCAGCATACTTTGATCGCCATTTTTTTCCCCCTCAAACCTATCTGGATTTGCCTGCCCCCTAAGAGTCATTGTGAGGTTGCCCTGGAGTATAAACTCTACATTCATTATGAGTGTGGGCGGCAACCTTTGTAATCCCCAAAGCACAGATGTATACAGACAACATATTGCTATTTGGT
Organism: Vanacampus margaritifer; assembly: GCF_051991255.1. Classification (NCBI taxonomy): domain Eukaryota; kingdom Metazoa; phylum Chordata; class Actinopteri; order Syngnathiformes; family Syngnathidae; genus Vanacampus; species Vanacampus margaritifer. Next base: position 12,601,195 of record NC_135440.1, on the reverse strand, counting down.
AGCATAAAAGACTCAAGCCAATTGTTCATTGTTGGTTCATATATCACAAGTACGGTTTTTTTTGTTTGTTTTTTTACTTGTTTTTACAAATGTGGTTCAACATTGATTCATTTAAAAGGCGACAATTATTTTCAACATTAAAATTTGGCCTGATAGTCTATTTTATTTATGCTGGAGAAAGCTTCAAACAGGTTTCAATTCACAGCTTGATCAGTTACTTTTCTTCTTTTTTTTAAATTTGGTCTTTATACGTAGCTCTTTAATACAACCATATTTTGCCTTGTTTAACTTTCTTTGGATGTTGCCAAAAAAGTGCAATTTATTTTATAGAAGCTTGAAACACTCATCACGTAATAATTTCGTGAAAATGTATTAATGCCTGAAAATCTATTAAATGTGTGCTTAACTGGATAAAAAAAATGAATAAAACCCGATAAGGTAATAATTTAACCAAAAATGTACTTTTTTTTGTTTTGATAACGTAATAATTATATTATAATAATATACTAATTGCATTATTACACTTAGACTTCCCAGGAGTCGTTGCAGCAGAGCCATTCTAATCAAGTGGGCGGAGCTTATTTTGACTAACTCTCTGCACAGTTGGATTACCACTAAAACAAATCAACTCTGTCAAATAACTAACACTAACCTCCAGTTAAATCAGACAGTGTTAAAACACAAATCAACTCTTAAACTCTTAACACCAACATTTTAACACTCCATTTTTTGCTGTGAATGTATACAACAGTCTTCTGAAAACACAACATGTAGAACTTTGGCCTGAAAATGAACATATATATTAATACTAGATTATCTGTCAAATTGTTCATGATAGGTTTTGAGAGGAAAAAATAGACAGCCAAAAATGGAATAAAAAGTTTATAATATTTTTTAAAAATTGTTAAATTTGATAAAATTGTTATTATAATATCAGTCAGGATTATTTTGTTACATTATTGGTGAAATTATTACATTGGGTTTGAATACATTTTTGATCAAGTTAAGTGCAAATTGTATTACACCTGCAGGGAATTATTACATTATAGCATGCTACAGAGCCAATAGTGAGTTACAGGCATACATTAACTCTAAATACAAAAAATGGTCCAGAAGAATGTTGATTGACTGAAAAAAAAATCTGTTGACATCTTCACATTGTTTGTCTGTTCAGTGACATGGCAGCAACATTAGCATTGGTCATTAGCGGCAGACACATCCGCAGCGTGTCGGATACAGAGTCTCGTACGCATAGCCTATTTGGTTACCTGTGTGACAGGCTTGTTCAGGACACCAGAAACAGCTGTCCTGGCCTGTGTGAGCCGAAATAATTAGGCCTGTCATCCCTGTGCTCTGATTTCCCCTTCAGCCCGCTCAACAAAATGCTAATATTTTGCTTTCATTGTCACATTCACCTTGACACGGATATTGCCTCGGTGCATAACTGGATGAGATGACTCGAAATTTGCATTGTTCGTTCTAATAAATTTGCTTCCTCTGTATCTCGTGGCAGGACCCATCAGATAAGTCTCCCAGAGTGTCATCAATCATGGCCCAGGCTGACAGACGACTTTTGCCTTCATTTGTTACACCGAGGAACATGCTTAATTATTTGTACTGTAATTAGTTGGGAAAATGTCAGGAAATGTCAACTCTCTGTTCGCCGTGGAAGGGCTCCGCTTGAAAGCCACAATGACTGAAGTGTCATTAATGCCACGTAACAAGACGAGGATCAGCTGCGGGAGCAGGGAGAGAGAGGTAGGGGGGAGGTGGCTTCTTAGAATGTAATCATGGGGTGAGTTAGAGGGAGACACAAATCAGCCCTGCTAGCTTGCATGATAGGCATCTTATTAGCCAACACGTTTCAACCACATCTTGTTCCCCTCCGCTTTTCTCACACTGGCACGGGGAAAAAAGGCAGCAAGTGGGGAAAAGAAATGAAGTCAAGTAAACAATTCCGGCTTTCCCGCTTGCTGTCAAACTGGCCATTGCAATGGTATATTGCCTGTCAAAAGCAGGCGTTATGCCAAACACAAAAACAATGAAGGCTGGAGACATCCTTCCAAATGTAGCACTTTTACTATGCAATTAATAGCAAGTCAAACTGTAGCCGGTGAGATGGTATCACTAAGCAGGGTTACTCTCAGCCAACACTGTAATAGCATCAGTCTTTTCGCCTCAAGCCAAGATCATATTTATAGCCCATTTATTGTCTTTAATTACATACCACAACGGGTGTCAGGCGATTATTATTTTTTAATCGCAATTAATCGCATGACCTCAATAATTAACTCACAATTAATCCAAAATGTTATATTTGTTCTAAATTTACAATAAAATGTACAATACCATATTTTTCATACTCTTGTTAAAAAAATGTTAAGCTATTAGAAATATGGCTGCATCTTTTAGTCATTGATATAGTAATTTCAGAGTTAAAATTTAAAAGATGTACTGTACTGTAAAAAACGAGTGTGATATTGATTTGTGTTGAGGTCATTTTTCTGCCACTAGATGTCATAATTGCATTTGTAAGACATTGGTGACAGCTCAGTGCATTTTTGTTTTCATATTAAAAGCTATCTAATCTTTAACATGAAATAGCTTGTGAAATTCGGCACATTTTTAAAATTGTAAAATACAACTTGACCCCAGTCTTCACAAATATATGCATTATTATTACATTTATTACTGTTAAATTTTTATGTTGATGTGTCTGCTGTCTTGTGACTGGAATTCCGCCAGAACAGGCTTTCCAAGTAAGGAGCGGTCATTAATCGTGCGTGAAAAAAATTTGTGGCATTAAAAGAACTTTAAATTAACTCAAAATGAACGCACTAATTTTGACACCCCTACATAACACACTAGTACGGTAGGCCATCGGAACGTTAAGGGGTTAAATGAGGAAAAAGTCATTCATTTCATTCTGATGGACGCAGTGCAGTGCACCTTTTCCTATATTTGGCTTTTAGCGACAATTACTTAATGCTTCTGGACTGGCTGTTCCAGCAGGTATACAAAAAGACACGGTAATTTACACTTGTTTGAAAGAGGAGGAGGAGACAAAGAAAAATAGACATCCCATAAGGGACACCTTTTGTTTTGGATGAAAATATTTAGCATTATAGGGTCCCAAGGGTGCTTCAGTGGCCATTCGTCTTTTCAAGGCCTCGCAGTGGGAGCGTGGCAGAACAAGGCTCAGCCCGCTACCTTGCCCACCGACTGGCACTGATGGTCATCCAAAAGGCTCCTTAATTAGCCTGCAATCTGGCAACGACCCGTGTTCCTGAGATGTGGCAGCCCTGTTTAAATATGATGCCAGATGCAATCCCACCTTCAGCATGTCATCTCATTGTCCTAGAGAGCCATGGGGAGAGAGAGCAACATCCCGCAACGCAGCATGTGTTATGGGATGTTGGGCTTATTGTTTGGGGTTTATTCTCTTTTTCCTTGTTTCTGTTTCACTTTGTGTCCTTCACGGAGTGCTCTATTTTGTGCCCTTAGACATCCAGCTGTGAGGCAGATCTCACACAGGAAACCTGATATGACCTTGGCCCAGTGAAGAGGTTGGATTTGTGTAAAAGACTGGTTTGCATTGTAGTATTGTATGCGCAGACTAGGGATGGGCATGAGGCTCAGTTCTGTAAAGAAAAATAAACAATTCATTTCTTTCTTTCTAGGTTTCAGTCTAACTATTCGAAATCGGAATAATAGTATATATATATATATATATATATATATATATATATATATATATATATATATTAGGGGAGTTAGAAAAATATCGATTCGGCAATATATCGCAATATTACAGCGCGCAATTCTCGAATCGATATGCGGCCAAATAGATTTTTAAACAACAATTTTTTTTATGGGAATATTCAACAAAACATCTTAATTAGGGTTAGGATTTACACATTAAACATAGAAGAATGTTATATTAATGGAACATTAAGCCTTATTATTTTATTTAAGTGCTGTTCAAACATGAAACAGACTGTAACCTGATTTTTCAGATAAATAAATACATTTTCATACAAATCTTTCAGTGTACATGTACAAGTTTACTGATTAGCATTTTCTAAATTTGAGTTTTAAAAAAATCGCAATAATGAATTTATAGATTCGTATCGGGATTAATCGGTATCGAATTGAATCGTGACCTATGAATCTTGATACGAATCGAATCGCCAGGTACTAGGCAATTCACGCCCCTGATATATATATATATATATATATATATACATACTAAGTGTTCAATAGCATCATTGACTGTGACGTCAACTACATACATTGGGAGTTTGACAGCTGGATGTGATGAGGTGTAGTTGATCATGTTGAGAGAGAAAAAGAGCAATTGGAGGACATGATTGCTGATTGTGTGTGTGAATAAATAGATTTCGCCCAGCTATACCTGTTGTGTTCTGCTTGTCAGGAGGCTGTTAATCCACTGGCAGGTGGCAACAGAAACACTAAGATGGAAAAGCTTGGAAGAGACGACTTCACTGCTGATAGTGTCCAACAGGGCCCTGTTGAGGTGCTCCAACATGTTGTTTGGGTTTACTTGTGTTTGGCAACGTTGCCACTGCATGTGCCACATACTATTTGATATACATAATTCGGATGCCAAAGCAATCATTTTAACTATTAAACCTATCAAATTGTGGGAAAAAAAGAATGGTGCCTATATGTTCAGCCAAATATTAATGTGTGAATTGTTAAATAATTGGAATGAATTTTTTGCACTTTGCAGGTTGCCGGATTTATGAAATTCAGTCCATTAACTTGGATTAGTTTACGGACGGATCTGCCACATCAAATATGCTGGATGCATTGAGTTACAACGAGTTAACCAACTCAAGGTGGCATTTATATATACGTCTATGCTAACACACTGATAAAGTTAGTTTTTTAATGACATGTTACTGTTTCAGTCTCTGTATTGGCTATCATTTTAATCTCCTATGAACTCAGTGCAGCTGACATGAAGATCAATTTGTATATGACCAGCTAAAGTGAGGTAAATTGTCTGTAGTTTTATAGTTGTGGATATAGTTATGCTACGTTCACACCGAACTGAAAATATCCCGACGCTGGTCTCACGCGTGTTTGCTCGCTGGGTTCTCGAATTGGAATTGTTTCACGCCGCGCCACAGCGGAGGAAGAGGAGAGATTTCCGCTTGATTTGGTGGTGCGAACTTTATTGTAGCTTTGCTAGCTTGCTTCACACTTCGACAATTAAACAAACAAACTCACCAGATAAGCCAACCTCCACGCGTATCTTCCTCCAAGCAATCTCCTTTTTGGCCTGGTTCCGGTACACATAGTTCGCCGTGTCGTACAACTGCGGTTGCCTGCAAACCGCGACGAGACAAGCTATCCCGTATTGCTATGCTACACGTTGTGCACACATTATGGGTGTATTGCAACCGCTTTCTGTGTTTTGTCTGCTGGGTGACGTATTTGGTGACGTGGACTATTTCGACACCAACTGGCTGTCACTGACACAATTCAGCCAATGGCGACGAAATGGGCCAAGTAGCGAAATGTTCGCTGGCAACGTGCTAAACACGCCGCCCGGCACACAATCGCGGCCACCCACGTGAAGTCCAGTAGCAAAATAAAACACACACACACAAGTGCGACATAAAAAAATTACTTTTCATTCAAAAACAAAAGTCACACTCTTGAAAATTGCTCATCTACTAGCATTTGTAGTGATATTAATCATGCAATGCTTATGAGTTCATGTTTGAAATCATATTGTTTCTGATCTATTTTCATTAGCCGTGCAAATCCGGTGTGGCGTGAAAATTAAGATGCACCCGTATTTCTGCCTGTGCCGTCTATGAAATACAGCCCTATGAGACAATAGTTATAATAATTTCATGTAATTTCACTTTTCTGATTTTGTGGCGCCCACTGAAGCCACCGCACCCTTAGCATTGGCCTGCCTTACCTAACGGGCGAGCCAACCCTCGGTCCGTCTGTGAAACCCCTGCATATTTCTCCACCTCATACTACTACCCTGCAGGCAAACAACATAGGGATAAATAATCTAAAACTCAGGCAGCATATTCAGAAAACATTAAATCCAACAGAGTTTGACCTCCTTTTATACAGCCATAGTGTAATACTTGATATTGGACTAATCTGCGATTCAATATGTTGAGCAAGAGCTGGTATTATCTAAAATGGTGTAAACATGTCCCAGAGCCTTCTAAGATTCCCTTCTTATAATAGTTTTACTTCACAACATATAAATACTGGATATGCTGTAATACTAACGGCCGCCTCTGTTCAGCTTGTTTGCTCATGTGCTTCCTCGAGGATTTACGCCGTCACCGAACACAAATTTGAGTTGCTGTGCTCAAGCAACGGCTGATAATCTCAGAGGACTGAAGACTTTTTATAGGCTAGTCAGTAAGGCTCCTTTCATGCCATGGATTTATTTTTCCTAAATCCACTGATGCATCACTGGTGTCCACTGACACTATAAAGGCACAAGTATATCTTTTCCCCACAAGTAAGTCATTTATTTTGGGCGTGGGGGTGAGGATGCACTTGAAAATTTGAGCATGACTAGACTATAACTATGTTTATATATTCAATCGAACCCCAGGGGTTCAGTGAGCCAGTCTCGAGAGTTCGGCAAAGGAAAAGACACACACCAGACTCAAATGATTTGTGATGATTCGCCCTGCTTGGCCATCACTGGCAGCAGGTGATCGTGCCACAGTTGTATTTGAAAGTTTACATACCCTAGGGGTATATCAATTTGAGAAAAAGGCTTAATGCCCATAAAATCCAAAATATGGTGGCAATTGTTTTTGGTATTTTCAGAGGATGAAATTGACATGAGTAGAGATGTGCATGTGAACTTTGGTGACAATATTTAGCATTCTTGAGTCATTAACTGATGTTTAATGTTTGTACATTTTCAGTTGTGCTCATAAGTTTACATACTCCAAGGGTGTGCAAACTTTCAAGCACATTGTTTGTCTTATCTGTGCTGCAGGGAATTTGGTTGAGTGATTTCTTTAATATTGTGATCTATTTATACTAAATCGAGCAAATCAAGAAAGTGGGCAGACGAATATGGGCAATATGAATTCACATGTATAACGGAACATATGGTGTTCCACAGGGTTCAATTCTGGAGCCTCTGCTGTTTCCATTACATCTGCTGCTCCTGGGTTCCATTTTAAGAAAACAGTGGCCACTGTTTTAAAATGACAAGTATTGAGCTGAGTTGAGTGATGGAAGTCAGAGTCCTAACGGCATGATTTGCAATGCAATGCGAGTTGAGCAATTTTAGTCCAACACAACTAGCTACCTAACAAAACTAAAGGAACACTTCCTTAAGCTGTATGGAGATGGGGAATACAAGAATACAACACTTTTTGAATTTGAAGTGTTGATTTTGTTCACCCCTTAAACCCAATACCTGTCTGGTGGGGTTCATACCTTCAACAATGTTCAGAACCACACGAGGGTCGACATGACGGTGTAACCAAATAAATGCTGAATCATCTAAACGTAATATTATACAGAGGACAGGGTTAGATGGAGGCTTTAGATTTGCTGTGGCGACCCCTGAAAGGAAAAGTCGAAAGGAAAAGAAGAAGATCTATTATTATTATTATTACACAAACAAAACAAATTGATAGATTACTAGTTTTTAAAGAATAATAGTTTGTTCAATTATTATTCAAGTTACTGTAAAAAGGGTAACAACAAAACTTGCAAAATTTAATTGTTATTATATATTACACATGACAAACACACATGATTTGCTTTTGTGGGTTAGTGCATTTTATGTCGATAAAGTCTATTTTAAGGTGTGTTAAATTTTTGTCTTAATTCAACCTTTTTTCAACATTTTAACAGTCTGCAATTTATTAACACCAAAGGATGAGTTTGTATACAAAAAAGAAATCGCAGGAGTGAATATGAAATTAAATAATATTGGCATATTTCAGACATGCTTTAAAATGTAAGTTTTTATTCGTTAATACTTTATGATAGATATTTGAACTGGGAGATGACAAGCAAAATTGCATGTCTTTCTGTTGCCTGTTTTTATAATCACACCTTGAAGCAACAGCAGAGAACCCCCCCCCCACACACACACCACCACCACCACCAACACCCTCCATATTCATTAAAGGCAGTCTTGTAATTTGCTAAAGAGAATCGTGTGTTCTCAACTTCATTCGAATGGCATGGTGGCACCGTATTAAAGTGGGCATCTGTGTTCTCACGGTATTAATCTCTTCAAGCACATTCCAGCTGCTGTGATGTGTGAGGGGGAGATAAGTCTTAAACAGTCTAAAGCTAAGCAAACCAGACAACTCTATTATTGGCTTCATAATTGCTTAATTAAACTTTTGTCACTAATCATTATGAGGGCAATAGAGCTGTTATACAGGCTTTCTGTCTTGCAAGGGGGGAGAAAAAAAATCAATAAACGTTGTTGGGGAGCTGATCCACCCCCCCCTCCACCCCATGTCTCTCTTTCACTCCCCCTGCCTCTGTCATTCTTTTTGTCCTCGGCAAATGAAATTCTTAGCTGCCGGTTAGTGATCTGTAGGTCTGGAGCTCGACTGATATGAGCTGCCATCACCATTTGAATTGAGGGGTATTCAGTAGCACATGAATATGAACAAATGGCAAACATAAATCTCTTGCATGAAGTACACCTTCTATCCCTTTATTATGGAACAATTGACCCATCTAAAATGAATTCTAATGCCAGGAAAGCATTTAGATTTAAATTACACCGCCGGTCCCCTGGACCTGAGAAATGACGGCATAAAAAAGATTAATATGCTAATTATTTTTCTCCCCCTCCTTATTCCTCTTTTTGACATTTGCGTAGGTTTATTGTGAGCCTTGTAAATAAGATGACTGTTTTGTCAAGGAGGTGCCTTTTTGTAGTATGCTTCAGATCACTAACACACGTCTAGCCGTGGTATTATCTTTAGTCGACACCTTATTAAGAGCTTATTACTTTCCACCGCTTCTTAAAACATATACGTTAAATAATTATTTCCCCCACAGACTGAGTCCATCAAATGCAGACAAAAACATAATGCAGATTGTAGGTTTCTCCCCTCATCTCTCAGGACATATTTAATGTCCCTCCAGAGTAACGGGCCAATACAGGAGCCACTGTTCATTCCAAGCTTCTGCCAACTGATCACAGTTGAAATTATGTTGTGTTTCACATCCTTTAATAGGCCTGGCTTTGAAAATCCAACTTTTCCCTTTGAATGCGTTGCCATAGGCAGCCAACTGGCAAGAGCGCAATAGGGGCAAAAGCCTCATTTCATAATTTGTAGGCACTTTAAAGTTGGCTAAGACTCCATGGCAAATTGAAAAGTGTCCAAAATGTACGAAAGGAAAAGGCTTTGTGTTACCATGAGAATACTTGATGACAAGGTGCACAAAATATCTTGAAATCAATGCAAGCTTTTTGTATACAAGACCTGTGTTTATACGTGGCAGTAAAAAAAAATATTATTTTCACTATATCAGTGAGCAAAATTTACTCTAAAAGTCGCCAGTGCAAGTAGAAATCATCCTATTTATGTTATGAAGGATGTCAATTAAATATAAAAGATGATGTTTATTTACTTATTAGCTATTCTCTGTTATATTAACGAGCAAAACCCGAATCAACTTGAATCGGTTTGCTTCATAGTACAACATATGAACAATCTAAAAATGTTCTTCATACATTTACAAATCCAGTGCATCAACCCACGGAAATGGTTTTCTTAATAGCTTACCACACCATACCCTGGCCAACGGCAGAATCCAGGATGTTGTTTTCTCTTTGGTCGCATTTTAAATCCATCCCAGTTGTGTTGTAATAGGACTAGCCTGTAGCTAGTTCGTCTCTCAGATCCGGCCAGCGTCCTTAGAACTAACTCCCTTCCATTTGTTGCTAGGATGGCTAACAGCGAGGTATTAGGCAGCCAAATATTTCCAAAGACACACACAAATATTCACGTGTCTCCACTCAAATGTAGCGCGGCTGTAGCTTCAGCGCATGTGCAAATCCCGCGTATAAGGGAGACGTAAATCCCATCTGTTACGCCCCTCCAGTCGAAAATTATGAGTCCAAATGGTTTGTGTTACAACAGGCATTTATGCATGCCGTGAGAACTGTACAAAAAATACAGAAAACACCATATTGAGCTAAATAACGCAAAAATAATTCTCATAGAGAACATAAAGATATAAACAATCAACAAATAACTTCCATTTGCCATACAGGCATGTCAACATCCACTAAATAAGCCTGCTAAGACGCTAACAACGATAGCATGCTAACGGACTAGCGCTAGCGTGCTAGCGAGCTAACAGAAAGAGTGCAAATAATTGCACATATGTTACCTCATCGGCCGCATGTATAAGAGAGGAGTAAAAAAGCTTTTTTGCAACAGCTACAACAGTTCTTTTAAAGTTGACACTAATGCCAGCTACACCATCCAAACATTCTTTTTTGACAACAATATGTAAAATTCTCAAATTTATTCAAAGCAGGCTACTCATTACAACTATCGTTAGCTAATTTGGTTGAATTTGGTCAGCAAAAAGCCATGATGCGGTCGATAAAAACATCAGACATTACTAAGAATGACAAAAGTACTTATTTGATTAATCCATATTGTATTATGTGAGATTGACTTGGACAAAGACAAAAAGTCATTGTTGATCAATAAACCAGGCAAGGACAAGGACAAATTAAGCAAATTCAAATAAAAATGAGTAAACTTATAGAGCATGAAAACATAAAGCAGATCTGGACTTCAGTGTGGAACATGAATAATTGTATTGCAACATTCATAATGAGAAATATTAATTATAATAAGCTGGAGGGGAAAAACAAACACGAAAAATATCATTTAACAAATTAACTTTCCTCAAGCAGTGAATAGGATTTGTTTCTGCAGCTCAGCTGCGAGTGAGACACTGTGTTAATGAATTACTTTCGAAAGCATCTGAAGAGAGACTTAATTACAGAGCCTGCAGTTCTTGCATTATTATGCCATATATCCCCAGCTGAATACAATTCAGCAGCTAGATAAACAAATTTCATGGCAGCCTTTATGGTCCTACTTTGTGGCCAACCATTGATACCAGTGTTAATTCGCGGAGCTACATGAAGCATGACAGGCATGGAAATGCGGCATTAAAAGTGAAATCCGTCATTTTCATCTCATTAACATGAGGGCAAAAAGTGAAATGTGAATACAAACTTACTTGCCTCAACAGTTTATTAGTTGATGGCGTGAACAAAGCTCAGTGATGAGCCATTGCACATAGTGACTGATTTCAATTGTACTGGACTAGAACTCACTTTTGGGATCACATGAGGATTTGTTTGTTCTGAAATTTAAAGCAAAATGTGAGGTTTTGCGTTTCAAGATGAATGAATAACATGTTAGAAAAATACTGTCCAATCCCATGTAAAATGCACACCCGTGTATACGCCACACCAAAATCACACACACAAAAAAAAACATTTTTTTCTTAGTGCTTGTGTATAATACATTTCCCTGATTAGATTTTTTGAGTGCCAATGATATTTGAATGATTTGTGTAATTCTGGCTTGCTGTTTTTATGTATTTTTGCAAGAACAGTACATGCATTTGTTTGATTGTGTGTGAATATGTATGTGCTTTTTTTTTTTTTGTAACAGCTGTGATCCTATCCCAGAAACAAACACTTTCTTCCCCCCTGTATGTTTAGCGAATGGGGGTATCATTACAACACTGGCGACAGTACCCACGCCCTGGGGGTCCTAGCCACGTTTTACACCCTTCATTTTCCGTCTGGAGACTTCAGAGGCATTTAATATTTTTTGAGTCAAATAATACAACCATTTTGTGGATAACTGTATTTTACGCAGAACCAACATAATTACAGGGAAATAGAATACCACAGGAAGAACAAACAATGTGTTACTTCCCTTGCTGTTGTAAATGTTTAAACTTTTCATGAGTGGGTTTGTAAAACTGTGTGTAAAAATTTAAAAAGTGATACAATTTAAATTAATTATTCATGATAATAGCAGAAACACACACACAAAGCAAAAATCATGTAATTACTATGTAATTACTCCTCCAAAAAGTGTAATACCAGTACTTGCAAAGTGAAACATGTAATTGCAAGTGCAAAGGCAAGGTTTCCCAGGAGTTTGAGCTGCTAACATAGTCTATTAAAATAATTGTACAATATTTATAAGAACTGAAAGGCATGCGTATTCGAACATTTATGTAGTTACAGATGTATACACTATATTTTGCACTTGAATCAAATTAGAGTGTGCCTAATGTGCAAGAGTGTTGTGGCAGGTGAGTGTAATAAAAAAGTGCCAACAAAATTATTATTACAATGTTATTACAATATTATTACAATATTATTTTTTAAAATCCCAACATTTATTCTCATAAATCATCTTGCTTATATCCAGGCTCACCAAGCAAGCAGACTTGTGCGGCTTTATTCTTTGTAACCACACATTCCTCGACAACCAATACAAGCCTGCTGCAATCCCACTGCAACCAGTCTGATCCAAGGCCTGGCCCAGTGTTGAGCTATTAGCGCCAGTGGCAAGCCAGCCACAATACACGAGCGATAGCCCCATTGCAGTGTGGGGTCAGCAACTCAGCCATATTGTTAAGATGATTGCGATGCCAGCCTTCTGTCATGGCTGATGTGGCTGGAGCACTTGGCTTGGTCATGACAGCCTGGCTCCTCGCTGCCTTGAAAGCAGCTTTGCTGTAGGCAGCTCAGAGGCCTTAAAACCCTTATTGTCTATCTTTTCCCCAGCAAGCCATTTTCTCTCTGCGCTCCCCTCCGCAGAATGGTCGCGAGTCAGAGAGATGCGGAAAGAGGGGGAGAAAGAAGGCAGAAAGAGCCAAGCGCATTTAACTGCTAGGTCCAACGTATCATGATCGACATAGGCTTGCATGGCAGCTACCGCCTGCATCCCACGGCGTTGTTCAACCCCTTTCTCTCTGGCAGCGCTCGCGTTTGAGGAGAATTTTGACACCACAGTGGGGAATTCCGCCGATTAAAAGGGACATATTTTGTACACTCCCTTCTTGGCACTTTAATTGTGCTGGGGGAAGTTGCAAACGCTTCATCAAGACAAGAAGACACAGCTGAGCTCTTATTTTGCTTGCCTTAAACTGTTTAAGGAGCTAGCTAACAGCCAATAAGGTTGCATATGGGACCACTCCATTTTATGTTAGTAGCATACTGTGAAATGAGAAAAACGTGTCAAGGTTTAAAAAAAAAAAAAAAGAAGGTATTTTACCGGAACATGCTCCATTTTTTTTCTTAAGTTAACTAGACAAAGTGCAATTTCTACAGAAAATTGCGTGGGAATGCTGAAAATCTGAATGCTATTAGCTGAATGCTAAGATTTGAATGCATGTGCTTATGAAGTAAATTGAAAGATAAATTACTTAAGTACTAAAAATGTGGTCCAAGCAGGGTTTGAACCCAGGTACTCCGTGGTGGAAGCTCTAAACATTGAGCTAACTTAACTAGTTCAAAATCATTTATTTTGAAAAGTGTCATCTGATGAGGAAAGCTAACAGGCATTTTATCACTTCAGTGAAATTATAATCCATTTCCAGACGATCTATCCCCAGTAAGGTGTAAAATTTTGAAGTTGAAATTTGAACGGTGAAAACCGTAAGTATTATGTGGGAGTTGTTACACGGCAAAAAAGTGTGGAGAATAAGAAGTGCCTGATATAATAATAATAATAATAAAGGTTAGAAATAACATATGTATACTGCTGTTCAGCATTCTCACAATAATGATCAGGCTGAATTGGAGAGAATTATGATTATAGAAAGTGCTTCAGCGTAACTCTTTTCAATCGGCTATAAATTCCTTTTGTAATGTTTTGGCTGTTTTATTTTAGAGTTATGCTGACCGAAATAAAGAGTCAATTGATTAATTAAATCCAAATAAAGATTGTGTGTGGCCAACTTTGGTAAATAGCACAATTTTGCTGCATATACTGTACAGTGTATACTATACTATACTATACTGTAATGTATACTATATTTAATATTATATTTTATAGTTATAGAGTGAAATTTAGTATTATAATTTTTTTTGTGTGTGACTATTTTCAACTATCCAGCGGCCCTAAACGAAAACGAAAAATGTGCAACGATTAATAGGCAACTAATCAATCGATTATCAAATTAATGGATCATTATTTTTGATAACCGATAAATTGTTCCGATATTTCTTTTTAATTTATAATTCTCCAAATGCTCGGACTTTCAGATCTCCAACAGTAAATATTCTCTGATTTATGTAGTCCTCCTTGAATAATGACTGCTTATCTTTGTTTTGAACCAAAATAAAAATAAAAATTTTTACTTTGGAAATTTTTTGTTATACTGTACATCTCGTGCTGTGGCTCTATGAAAACGGATCATAGTAATTTATATTTCTTGACGCAATGAGCATCTTTTCATCCATATTATGTCAAGCTGACTGAAAACAATCCTCCAGTAACCGTTCTGAAAATGCTTTTGATTGCACAAACATTTGCATTGTACTGTGCGCACGTGTGCGTGTGTCCTAATGTGCGCGCTGAAATTCTTGGAGAGTAATTCATTGAAGGGCCCCCTCTCCTCTCTTCAGCTGCTTCCTGCCTTCCCCATTAATTAGCCAAGTGTGGCTGCTACCTCTCGCTGCTCAGTTTGGGAGCGACACTTGACACAGCAGACATCAGAGAGATTTTTCAGGAGGCTCTCCCGGCGCCCCAACAGCTCTTAATTAACCACTTAGGTATCCCCACTTGTTCCCCCGGCCGGCACTTTCCAAATGGTAAGGAGGTTCTGTGCCATGGATCTAAACACCGGGGGAAGTGCGCTATCAAAAGATCTGGATAAATGAAGGCTTGTGTAAATTATTTTTAATGATTCCCTCCTGGCACATCATTATGTTTGTAGTTACACACAGACACTTCTGAGACAGCTCATCCTCACTAAGGTCATCAGCAGGACCAACAGTAACTAGCTGCTAGTCTGTAAATGGCTTATTAATTAGTGCTGTGGTTTTACATAGCTGTGAGCTCTGATATATAGTGCAGGGATTGTAATTGCGCGGAATTGAAAATGATGATGATGATGACTACGACGATGATAACCCATCTCCGGGCCATTTATGCAAATTGCCTCCTCATATTAGAAAATCATTACCTATCCAAACAGTGCAACACTCAGCCTGTGTGAATTACAATGATGGATTTTATGATAATTGCGATATCATTTTCGTCCTCTCCCTCTGTTTCTTTTTTTCTGCTCCGAGTTTGAAAACCATTTGGCCATTGTGAGCGCTATTAATTCCACATTAGTTAAAGCTGAATGGATTGCTTTATTCATTCTTCTCGTAATTTAGATTGTAAATTTTCTTAATTGTATAGAAAAGATCACATGGTACTTTTTTTTGTCCTATGTTAGATAGTCATTAGTAGTATTTTAAATTACTTGCATTATTTGTTTTTGATACATGGTTATTTACTTAACATTTCCAACACTTTAGATTGGTCAATAATTTGTAAATAAATAATTAAAATACACCCAATGTGTGTGGACTGACCAAAATAATACATTTTTGAAAAAATATGAAATTTGCCAAATAGTGACCTGTGAGTTTTCGGCGCAACACCAGCTACTGTATATGTAATATGTATTTTGGCAGCAATTGTCAATAATGTTACATTATTTTTTACTTTGAGCTTCCCAAATTTATTAAACACATTTAAATGATATACCATTATAAACAATTAGATTTTAACATATTTTACTGCTATTAATGTAAATCTTATTGTTACCATAAAGGTTCATACAAAGAGTACCCACTTGCAAACAATGTTTTTTTATACAGTATTTTATTCTCTATATTTTATATATTATAACTACACTTTGTTATAATGAAAAGAAAAATATTAGTTCATAAAATTATATATATATATATATATAGTTATAAGGTTAGGACACAGAAAATCAACAGTGGTGGATTAGTGGAATTATGTGATCCACTTATTTTGAAGCAGCAATTCATTTTACCGAATTTTCAGCCTTCCTGTCCAGCATTGAGAGACAGTGAGAGGGTTGAGTTAATTACCCGCCAAGCTGAGCTCCATCAAGTGCTTTGTAGTTCAGCATTCAAATCTCACTGCAAGTCCTCAGAGAGGGAAAAGCAACTTTACATTCATGAGGAGAGCAAATACTACACAAGTCCTCCATAACCTTGATGAAATGTGCATTTCACCTTAGGCTATGAAAGAAGAACATAAAAACGCGGAATCATTACATTAAAACAGGTTCGCTCCCTGACAACTTTGAAACAGCACCGTGGCAGATCAAAAACGCCCGACTTCACAGTTATTTTATTCATGTTCGTCTTTTTACTGAAAGTTTTGGCTTGAACAGACAGGCGAGTCTGTCTGTCTGTCATGGGGCAAACTAAAGAACACAGTTTGTTCAACAAAGTAAAAACATATTTGCCTGCTTTGCTCCCCGGCTCCACTTACCGTTTTGCTTAATTCGGCTCCACCACTTCTCTGTCAAAGGCGTTTTGCATGCTGAGAGCGTGCAGGCTGCAATCAACATCTGTTAATTTCTGTCTATTACCCGGCATTGTCGTAACATACAATCACGATGTTTTGTTTGCACGGCTGAACTGAGACTTATGACCCTAATCCATCATCTGCTTGTCATAGTTTTATGTGTTGTCTGTGCAGTTCCCCACAGTCCAAAGCAAGCATATTACAAAGCCCTGTCTAAGTTATTGGCCAGCTGCTTGAGCTGTGCCCAGCTGAAGAGGTCATTGTGTTTCTCTCCCCACTTCCCTCTCAGAATTTCAAACTGTAGCATAGGCCATGCCAAGCATAATATAAACCTTATGTCCACAGTGGACAACGTTTGCAACCGCTGTGTCGGAATACTTTAGCAGGGCCTGCATCTTCCGCATTCAGACTAGTGTGCAATTGCGAATGAAATGTCTAAACAGGTACTGTAAAATCCCTTGAACTTCAATTTTTTGTAATATATATATATATATATATATTAGGGGACTGAATTTCTTAGTACCTGGCGATTTGATCCGTATCACTATTCATTGGTCACGATTCGATTCAATGCCGATTAATCCCGATACAAATCCATGAATTGATTATTGTGATTTTTCTTAAACTCAATTTTAGAAATTACTAATCAGTAAACTTGTACAATGTAAGATTTATATGAACATATATTTATTTATTTGAAACTTCAGGCTTATAACTGAGCCACTGTATTTAACAAACAGGTCGCAATCTGTTTCATGTTTGAACAGCACTGAAATAAAATATTATGTCTTAATGTTCTATTAATTTAACTTTCTTCCATGCCTAAAGTGTGAACCCTAACCCTAAGTAAGTTGTTTTGTTGAATATTTCCATCAAAATTTGATGTTTAAACATCGATTCGGGCACATATCAAATCAATTCGAGAATTGTGCATTGTAACATCGTGATATATTGCCGTATATATATACATACTCGACACAACTCGCATACTGTGATTAAGAGTAGTGTTGTCCCAATACTAATGCCGGTATCCGGAGAGGCTCCGATACTGCATTAAAACAGCGGTATCAGCATCGGCAAGTACTAACAAGTACCATGCCGATACCATTATTTCCAACCCTAATATAGGACTTTGAATGCAGAATCTTGTGACTTGCTTGTGCACGACATTCACCGATGTGTGATGTGTTTACTGCATCCCGAGCCAAGATATCCTATTGGCCCTTGAATGCTCTGAACCAATGGCAGGAGAGCTTTTTCATGTTGAGAAAAAAAAAAACTGGGTATTGGGTACAGCATCAGCATCGGCTGATACTGCAAAACTGGGTATCGGAATCGGTATCAGGGGCCAAAAAATGGCATTGCAACAACACCAATTAAAAGTACATTTAAAATCAGTTACAGAGTTGAAGAAATTTAAAAGTAAACTAAAGAAATTTAAAAAAAAAAAAAAGCTTAATAACATTACCAAAAGATCATACAGTGTAAGAACAAGATTTCCAAACATGATTTTAAAAATACATTGAAAGACCTTTATCATAGGTATGATATTAGAGCACCTGGATTTAAAAACAATTACACTTTGTTTTGAATCTTAAGTCATTCATATTCACTCCGAACCGTATTATACCCAAGTACCGTAAAGTGGGAAAAAAACACTTTAACTTGGGGGGGTATATTATACAGATACGTGTTATTAACGGGATTTTTCACTGTCCTTTTTTCACCGTCCTTTAGACTTGCATGAAACAAAGCTCGAGTTTAGATTTATAGTTTTTGCCTCCTCAGATTACAGGAAAGGATCAGCGACTTTACAACAAATTCAAATGAAATGTTCAGCCTGTCAAGTTGCCATGTGACCCGTTCCAGTAGCTCTTGATTTAATACCGTATCGAATGTGAGAGTCACTGTGAAACATAATTTGGTTAAAACATGTCAATGAGAAATAAAACAAAAAAAGTTCTCACACATACGGAAGCATCAAGCTGCCAAGAAATATTTTTGACTGCAAATATTATTTTACATTACGTTCAAACGTACTTGCAAATACGTTTGAATGTGCTAAATGCTAAAAACAAAACAAAAACACAAAAATCTACATTTGGCCTACATTATACCAATACGATCAACATATATATATATATATATATATATATATATATATATATATATATATATATATATATATATATATATATATATATATATACTTCCACATACGTTGATGTAAAAGTACAATTCAACAGGCTTAGAACCTCTGTCCAAGGTGAAAGGGTTTATTTGTGTAAAGCATTATCCTCTTGAGTCATATCACTGCTGACTGGAAAGATGTTCATTTTCCCAACTCAACTGAGTGTTGATAGACATGGGCAGTAATTCTCCTTGTTAAGAAAAAAAAAAGCCCCTTGCTTATTCTGCAGGTAACGGAATGGAGCAGACTTTTGCCCCACGGGAAAGGATGCGCTCACTCTGCTTTGCCATTTCATTTTGTACTGCAAAATACATTGAGTTTCCTCCATGAACGTCTCTTTGTCCTATTTCCTATTTTTCTGTCTTTTTTTATCATGAAAATTAAAACGGAATATTCTGGCTTTATAATTCAATTAATTTATATTGTAGATGTCTTCGCTGCAAATACTTGAAAAAGACGTATAACTTATTTGCACGTTCTGTCCAGACCAATGTTGTTTTCTGGTCATCTATGTGAAATTAATCTGAGAGGAAATAAACAGCGGAGCCCAACAACTAATACAGTTAATTGTCTTAGTGCTTTTCTGGCGAGCCCGTCGCCAACAGCTGGTCATACTGGCTCATGGCAGCACTTCAGCCAGCCTTTGAGATAATAACTTTTGCATCTGCCAAAGAAGTGCCTGTGACTGCCCACAAAATTTACAACTCACAAGTGGAAACAGAGACTCCGACAGAATTTTCTATGCACGGCTCTTTGAATTTTATTAATGTAATGCAAACACAGTCGCACCAACACATTAAATTGTTGATGTTATGCGAATACACTCTGGAATTGCAGATCCTCATTAACATTATTTGCATGTTAATCTGCATCTTTTTAATTAGTGATGTTATTTATGCACATAATTTTCACTCGGTGATGCCAACTTGCAGGCACATTAATTAATCTACAGAGATGCCAAACTGTTTTCCCTCTCTTTTTATTTGTTTACACCGTGTTCTGGATTCCGGGGAAGTTGAGGGGGGAAAAGAGTAAATAACTAAAAATGAATAAAAGAAGGAAAACCAGATTAAATAAAAGTCCTTTTTGTTTTCATAATTTATATTGTATATTAACCAAATGTCACATGTGTAATTTTATCTCCCCCATTCCTCTTCTCTTCCCTCCAGATCGGTTATTCAGTTACTCTACCTTGATGTATTATTAAAATCGATAATGGACTCCGGAGGCTTCCGTTGCTTCTCTTCTTCATTTATAGAATATAGACAGTGTTATTCTAATCTCCCAACAACACCGTCATGCATAGGCAATGAGCCCCCAAATCCAACCCCACCATCTTCCCAGCAGCCCTTGTGAGATCCGACCACGTCGACACAGCCACCAGATAAACACGCCGGTGCGGCCCTCACATGATTAGGATGAGACCTCTGTGATGATACCTTATGCAAAGCACAGCCAAGAACACGGATGTCGGGACCATGACCACAACTACTTCTATTATGACTACTACTACTACTAAGTAATAGTGTAGGCGTAGTATTTTATATACTGTAGTTACTGAGTCACTTGCTAAAGGGGTCCAGTTTACTTGAGTCACTCCCCCTCACACTCACTAATCAACACAATGAACAGTATGACAAGATAATGTATAACCCATTGAGGTCCAAAACAAAAGTTACTGTTGGTGTCTTGATGCACAACTACAGCATTATTAATATTATTATTAGGGATCTGCGAGTACGGATACCAAATATCGGTATTGGGCCAAAGTATCGGTACTAATTTAATTACATGCACTTTTAAGGGAAAATGCTTTATTGGGATATATAGGGTGGGCCAAAGGTAGGGTTACAGTTCATTTAAATTTAAATTATTTGGAATTGTTCACAGTTAACGGTTCCTCCAAAAAAAAGCAAATGTATGAAATGTGTAACGTTTTAAAGACATGACTAAGTAGCATAGAATAAAGGTTCAGTATTATTTTCTATAATTAAATTTTCTAAAACGTAATTAATAATGAAGTAACTGTAACCCTACTTTTGGCACACCCTGTATAGAGCTTCTCTTAAAATTATCTGTCTTTTTTTTTTGGGGGGGGTTATGTATCAAAAGTACTAGTGGTATCAGTACATGGTATCGGTATCGGTGACTACCAACGTTATTTTAGTTAACGAATAATAAGTAATTAAACTAACTAATTAAAACTAACAACATTTAAAAGACAAGATAAAAACGGTAATGAAATTAAAATTCCCAAACTAAAATAAACCTGTCAAGCGTTGAATATTCATACTGGTATCTCTAATTACGACTATTATTTGTTATTAGTATTCTACCGCTACATGGAAATGCGTTTTTGTAGACCACAATATATTATATTGTATCAGATATCAAATGATGATTCATTCATGAATCCAGGGCCCCAGGAAAAAATACCACTTTAGGCCCCACCAGTTTAATGCATTTTTTTTTTTTAATGGTCAATACTATCAATTATTGGCCCTAAAATATAGTCATCCAAGTGAACCTGGATTTTTAGATAAGATAACCTTTGCTAGTCCCACAATTGGGAAATTTGCAATGTTTTAGCAGGAATAGTGTAAATATCAAATAAAAAATAGCATGCAATGACAACACAATGTACTTATGTACGTTTGTATATCAATTGAGCTATTTTCATGCAGTAACAATTTAACAGCCATTACTTTTTTTCAGTCGGCATTTGTAATTAATTAATTACTTTACAATCATGAAAACATTACTGCCAAATTATTGGCACGTCATTAGTGGATCATTAAAGCTGTTTTCATCAGATCAGTGAAATCTCTTAACTGAGAGGCATTTCTATGTATGTATTTACAATTTTTGATTGTCCTTCATGAGGGAGCATGTGATATTACCTAATGATACTACTCTGTGGCATGATTATGAGGAGTGGACATTTTTATAGGTCTGTGCAAACAGGAATTGTGTTGACCTTGTTTACGCTATTAAACATTGTTAAGAAAAACATTTTCATGATTTTACCTGGTTGTTGTCGTCATGTTTTGTGCATATAAAGTTTGCAAAGAAGATTGATAACCATTTTAGGTATGTGACTGGCATTATGAACGCAGTCATATGAGAACATAAATGTCTTGACGTGTCATCCATTGCAAATTGTATAAATATTAGGAATGTCTACTGTTCTCTACTAAAATATTCTTATATAATTTTTTTTTTTTGGAGAGCTCAGTATTGTTCATTCGGTAATTTTACCGATTTGACATGTAATCATCATTGCTCTCTTTTGTTTTTGTATGTGGGTGAGTATGTGTATGTGTGTTTGTGCGTGCGTGAGCGCGTGCGTGCGTGTGAGTGAGTGTGTGTGTATTCATTAGTTCACCTAAAACCTATTAAAAAATCCCATACCGTTCACCTTCCAGCCAGAGTCGTGCGGCCGTCAGGAGACCCGAGGAAGGACCAAAGAAAAGAAAGGAAAGTGAAATCCAGCACCGACCAGACATTATATTCTATATAATTTCTTAGGACCATGTATTGTTTCAGCATTACTTTTTGCAGACTTCTAAGGTTGGACTTAAATGCTACCAAGCAGCGCTACCAAGTACATGGCTCCAAAGAGATGATTTGGTCTCGTCCTTAGGCAGCTGAAAAGACAATTTGTAATTATTGCAGACAATTATGTGAGGAAGTGATATCTCCAGAGTGGTTTAAGATTTCTGCAGCGAGACTTGTTGCAGTCATTATGGGAGTGAACATCAAGATGTCCCCTTGACCTTAGTGACAGACTGAGGGCCTGCTCTGAACAATATAATCTCCAGGCTCGATTTCCCATGTCAAGGGGGAGCCTGAATGGGGTTTTAATCCTAAACTAACCATGCTGCACATTGCACATAGTGTTCAGGTGAAAAGTTCTTTCCACCACTCTATTATACTCCGGCAAGTTGGGTTTGTAACCTGAATCACTGCAAAAATAATGCGATGAACCCCCACTACTGTATTGGCATTACATTGTAACAATGTGTTCCTTTCTTCTTCTCGATGCAACGGACTCCTCTTTGATGCGGCTCTGAAATGACTGAGCGCCACAGTCTATTTTTTGCCCATTCAGGCGACTCAATAGCTAGTCTGTCTCGCCTGTTTGTTTTCGGCTAATTGCCTCAAGATCTAATAAGTTGGCGATGATGTATGGTGAGTCACCCATGACCCCTGCCAAAAGAAATATTATAGCACGCTAAGAAGGAAGGCGCACGGACTCTCTTTATCAGTCTAAATATTTCTAGCCTCCAGAATTCCCAGTTTCACATGTTTGGGTCAGTCAGTGTCAGAGCAAGGTCATGACAGCCCTGTAATTACAATATCAGGCAAGGCATTTAGGACAAGAAAGGGGAAACGCAAGGCCTGTGTCAGACACTGGATCACTGAAGGCTGTTTTACAAAAATGTGAGCTGACATTAGCAATGAACACGGGTTAAAATGGGCAAAGGATGTCTCTCTGTGATCAGTTAGAGATTAGTCAAGCAAAACAATGAAACACGATTTTCCCTTTGTCGATCCCGTTACTGTATATGATCTTCCTCAGCCACTTGTCATCCGACATTAAATCAAGAATAGTCAAGGCCCAACTCTTTTATCTTTTTGATTTTCATTTGGGAAAGGAAAACCAGCATGGATTTGAGGAATTGTCCATTAATAACTGAAGAGGTGAGCATTCCATCAATACTGATCTGTTTTGTTGACGATTGATGGGAAACTTTGAAAATTGACAGATTAATCATTGGTGGAAGTGGGTTCTCGTCCATCAGTGTAATATTCATAACCGGGTCATTACCAACTGACAGACCTCCATTTTGTATTTACCGTACGCCAAACATTTTGGCATTTTTGATGTACAGACAGAAAATAAGGTGAAAACTTGGCGGAGAAAATGTATTGACGTTAGTTGAGCTTACAGAGTGGAAACATATTATGGCCACCGGTGGCTTGGCTTCACTACTTGTTACAGCAGCATTAGCAGTCCAGGGGTCCATTTCACAAAGCATGTTCAACAAACGGAGAGAAAACCCTGAACAGCGAGTTGACATACGCTGAGAAAGAGGAAACTGCGTTTTCGGTTCCAGGAAAGCTGATTTGAGGTAGTTATATCAATGCAGACTAGTTTCACCTGCCGTTACCACTACACTAAAAAGACCACATCAATGGAATCTCGATCCGTCGAGTCACCATGGCAACGGGGAAGCAGAGTGCGGCGTCACCCTCTGCTTCCTCGTTATTGTTGTTATTTTACCCCTCTCAACTGGAAATCTAAAAATTTGAATATGTCTTTAGAAAAAAAGTGCAACACTGCAGCGGCTCCCCATAGAGGAAGGCGGCGTGGGATAGCGTTGCTGCTCGGGTGTTGGGTCAAGACATAAATTTAAATGTAGCCCTTTGCAATCACAATAATATTACAGGGGAAACCTGTTGAATGGGAGCTCATTAATTTATTTCATTTAGGTGCAATCCTTCGGGGGAGAAGCGCACTTGACATAAAATGAAATATAAAAAATGGTTATAAGAAAAAAGCGGAGCGCAACACACAATATAAGCTGTGATGTGAGCGCATGACTACGGTGCCAGTTACGTTGCAGATGTAAGGACGCGTTAAGTTGTGTATGTAGATGATGGACCGTGATGTGAAACGGTAGCGCTCATAAAGATAATTGTCCGAAAATGCCAGCATATCTATGCGCGTTCTGATACTAATCTCACGACAAATATTTAGTTCCCTGCGCAATAATGTGGCATCTTCATCAATACGGTCATTGTCAAAAGGACATGCCATTTTCGTGACAAAAGTGCACTTTAAGCTCTAGACTATAGGTGTATTTACGCAAAAACTCGCTGCAGCGGACTTTATGAATGAGAAAATGAAATGTCGTGTGTGGCTGAAAGGAGGCAGAGACAAAGAAAACCTCGAGGTTCATTGTGAAAAACCTGCTACTGACCAGGTACTTACTTATTACTTACTGCTCATGTTTGAGTAGGTTGTGTATAAATAATATAATAATTTAATTAATACATTTTCTATTTGAAAAAAAATTGAAAAGATTTCACCACTCAGTTCATCACGATAATAACAATGACGGAGTGAGACCGGTGAAATTTATAGTTCTAAAATGGCGGCTGTAATAAAAATAACAATGACTGATTGACGATTATATTTTGGTAGCTTGAAACAATGACAGATTGACAGGTGTCCCGGCCGATGATGAATGACCGACAGATTAGCCTCTCTGAGATATTGACATTAGAAAAAACTGTGCAATATTTGAGTCATGGCAACGCCATAACAGTGATGCCATTAATGAATTCAAATTACTGTTGAACGTGCATGCTATGAATCACATTATTCCAATAGGTTTATATTTAAAAAATAAATAAAAAATAAATAGCAGGGATAATACCACTTAGGTTGATCCAATGACCATGCACGATTCTCATGCATATAGATTTCATACATTTCACTGCGGCTAGTTATTTATTTATTTATATTTTACTGCCGAATAATCTGATATGCCTCCTCCTCTTATTTTCTGAATGGCAGACACCATTCTAAGCCAAAAAGCTATTTCACCTGCATTAATACACAATGAATAATGTATAAATCCCAATTATTTGGAATCATTTATGCAAAGAGTGTCACACATGGCATACATAACGCATTAAGGATGGTTAACCCATAAAGGAATAAGGGGATTCGAAGAAGAGTGGAAGGTCACGCCACAAAGTCATGTTTTTTTTTTTGTTTTTAGTCTTTCACTACCTCACTTACTGTCAACAAATCTTATTTTATCCATGCCAAATGTATCGCTCAGGAAAACCTTTCTATAAAATAGCTCTTGTTCAAACATCACAAGCTTGACATTAACTCGGAATTTGACGGCACAACTAGACCGCATGGTTTAAATGTTTCAGCTTCTACATTCAAAGGAGCAATTAGGCAATGTTCAAGAGGGAGAAAAAAGCAAACTCTGACGTTCCTATTACAGTCCCGTGAATGTTACATTTCAGTGGTGGACGAACAGACTACTCGATTTTGCTGTGATCTCCTTATCTAAACAAATGCATTATGATTGGGTTAGTGGTAGGGCTTCCCAGGAGACGGACCGTCCCCCTCCCTTGTCACTGACTATCTTCCCCACTAATCCTGTCTTAGAAGGGTCTCTGTTAACAGGGATAAGGCATTGGCCTGGTATCCTAGGCTAGTAAGCTAAAGCTTATGTACAAAATGCTATTCAAGAGGTGCTGCCTGCAGCTATTGGAACTGTGTAGATGTCCTTATTATTCAGCCAGCCTAAATTCGGAGGAATTTAGCCGTGGCTAAATCATGGAGACTGATGTGGACATGTTCACTGATAAGGGATGGGGGGGGGGGGGGGGGGCTGATGCTGGAAGTCATATTTGGAATGAAATTGATACGTTATAGTGTGCAACATGGTGATCTGGTCTTTTCCGATGACAAATCCATACATTTTCACTTGAAAGGCTGCAGTGCTTAGATCTGTAACTCTACATTGAGTCTAACTGTTTGGTGAGTTTTACTGTTCTGAACTGAATACGTCTGACAATTGTCCATCCATCAATTTTCAATTACAGTATTTATCCTTTTCAAGTTCATGGGTGAACTGGAGCTCAGCTGACTTGGGTGAGAGAAAAGGACTAGTCACCAGGAAACCACAGGGCTAGAAGTTAAATCATTATGAAGGGTACCATTATTGACCTCGACCTCTTATGGCAAAGCAAAGTGCTTGACACCAACGCTCAGTCAATTTACTCCTTCTGGTGTGAACAAAATACTTCTCAGTTTCACACATTTGGATGGATTAAGCTTTTAACACTTGGTGAAATCCTGCACTTATTCTATAAACACTTGTGAAACGTATGCGTCAGAGGATCTATATTAAGTGTGACTGAGCTCCAAAAGACCGGAAAACGGCAGCACATCTGTTCCATGGCGTGATAACTTTGACCAACTCTCACGCATTGTTATTCAATGGGAAATAGCCAGCAAACTGTTTGTTTCAAGTTTCCATAATTTTTCTTAGCATGTCTGATCAGGAATTTGTGATGGATGTTAATCCGATCAGATCACTTCCCTGCAACTTTTGTCCCAAATCACTGTCATTATTCACTCATGTTTGGATGTCAGTGACTACGTTTGCATGCAGTCAATATTCGAGTTAAGGTCAGAATTTTGGTTTCTGAAACAATCGAGGTAACGTTTACATGCGTGACGGACAGACTTACTCTCGTTTACATGCTCATTTGTGCTCGACTGGAATACCCCGTTTGGACCGCAACGCGCGGACAATGTAATTATGTAAAAGACGTCATTTCCGCTTTTAACTTAGAATACGTTCAATAAAATACATATTTTTGTCACTCACCACGCTAATTAAAGTAGTCGGTTTCCTCCTCGTTTCAGAAGTGTGGTTCTTTGCTGCGGGCGTCATGTTTGTTGACATCGGCTAGAGTATTTCCGGTGGGTTACACGCCAGATGCACGGACTTATAGTATATACTTGTATTTATTGTATGTGTATATAGGCACAAACTGTGGCGTTTTCGCCATAGAGACAGAAAATAACGTGGAAACTGAGCGGAGAAATCAATGTATTCAAGGGAGGGTCCTTTAGAGAAGAAGGACAGTGCTGCGCATACAAGTCGTTACTACAAAGACCAAGATTCCTTGTGAATAGAAATAAGCAAAGAAGAGGAAAAGGAGACGAAGAAGAGGTTGTAAGCATGCGCACAACGTAAAGCAATGCCCCGTTAATGCGAGGTGTTTCGTTTATATGAACCAGTATTCCGGTTATGAAAGGGAAGGGCATATTTGGGTTTTTAAAAACCCAAATAAAAGCATATTCCGGTTAATTCGCGTGTTTGCATGGCCTTCCAAAACCAGAATATTGCTAATATTTGGGTTTTAAAAGGGTTATTGCCTGCATCTAAACATAGTCAGTGTAATGTGATATTGTCACCTTATGGCCTAAGGGCAGTCAATGAGCATAGTTGAGTGTACGGATATCACACCATCATCACCCGGCTGTTACCGGGCCGTCGTGCAATATGTTTCACCTTCATAAGACACTAGACTAGACAGATAATTGAATCGTTTATTTTAATATCTCTTTTGGCCATAAATTTATAAGCAAATAGAATTGTAACCCTGGAGAACCCATGGGGTCAAATTTGGCCCCTATACATTCTGCTACTCAAATAACAAAGACCTTTTTTTTTTTTTTTTTTACAAATTTAACTTCAAAAGTCCAGAGTGCCACTTCTGACCCCTGCATGGGGCCATCTAGTGGATGAATAGTGCACTTACATGAGCCAGAGTGGTGGTGACAAGATGGCTAAAATGCAACAAATACAACAAAAAAAAAATGTATTTGATTGATTCTTTTCTTAAATTCTAAATAGTTTACTGACAGTTTTTGTTATTCAGATTTTTCGAAATGATACCCCTAAATCCCAAAGGGTCAAATTTCGCCCTAATCCTAAATTAGGGAATAAATTGAAAGTGTTCAGTGAATTTATAGCAGTCATTTAATGTATAATTCATAATTTTCCAAAGAAGAAAAGGGTTCTTGGGTTCTCCAGGGTTAAAGGCCAATGTTTTTTTGTATTTTACTGTTTTCTTGACATTTACTGTTCACAAATTGAATTTAACTTAACTCTTGTTAATCAAAATCAAATCGATTGAGGAAATTAGAATAGATACCCAGCCCTAGTGCGTATAGCAAAAAGGTGCATAAAATGCAAGTATGACTTGACCGGAGAATGCTTTTCTGATTTGGAAGACCTGGAAGAATACAGTTGTGCTTGAAAGTTTACATATCCTAGGGGTAATCGCACAGTATGGTGAGAAAAAGGCTTAATGCCCATAAATTCAAAAATATGGTGGCAATTGTTTTAAAATTTTCAGAGGATGAAATTGACATGAGTAGAGATGTGCATGTGAATCTTGGTGACGATATTTAGCATGTTTGTGTCATTAAGTAACGTTTAACTTTTGTTCATAAGTTTACAGTACATACTCCAAAGGGCATGTAAACTTTCAAGCACAACTGGATGGCCCTTAG
The DNA here is from genome assembly GCF_051991255.1 of Vanacampus margaritifer. Lineage (NCBI taxonomy): Eukaryota > Metazoa > Chordata > Actinopteri > Syngnathiformes > Syngnathidae > Vanacampus > Vanacampus margaritifer. The sequence goes on along the minus strand of NC_135440.1, from coordinate 12,572,253 downwards.
TGAGGAATCTATTTTGGAAATGGTGCATGTGAAATGTTGGCTCAAACAAAACAAAAACATCTAGTATAGATTTGGATAGATGTACGGATCTAGGAACTAAAGGATTTGTCAGCAAGTAAACTTTACCAATCAGCATCGATGTTAAAAGCTTGAAGTCGACAAATGGAAAATCACCTGATTTGGGCATCTTTCTTCAAATCTTATGTCCTGGAAGTAAAAAGTCAGAAGAGTGGTTATTCCTTACAGGTAGGAAGTGAAATAGAAGCTAAATTCTGGAAACGCAAGACATAAGTAATTCTGAGCATCCAAGGCAGCGAGAGAGAGAAAAAAAAAAACTAGATTGATGCTGATTGTAATGGACATGTTGGTGAAGGAAACAGGGGTAATGAAGACATGATTTGGTATCCAGGAAAGGAATATGGAGAGGTGGAGGTGGACTTTGTCAAAAATGATGGAAATAGCTGTAGTGAACAAATTTTGGCGGATAACTAGTTTTTAAATCAAAAATCAAGAATAGTTTGTTCAGCTATATTGTTCCAGTTACTGTATGAAGGTGTTTGGTTCGGTAACAGGAAAATGCTTGCAATATCCCAATGTTATTATTTATTATAGTGTGACAATTTTGGTACAGACTTTAGCAGAAGATGACATGCTTGATTAGCTTTCACGTGCCACACACAATGATGTACGTATGTCCACTGGCTTCTCAATCAAGACATTGAAGAAATTGCTCACTTTAATGCCAATAAATGTGGATGAATTTGGTACACAAAGATGCGGTTAAAAAAGCCAATGGGTTTGGATTTTGTCACAGCAAACTCTTCCATCAAAGTGCATGTCTTCAAATGGCAGAGGATATGGACCTTCTGGAAAAGCTTCTGTCACAGTGTAGTTTATGCCTTGTGTTTACAAGCCTCAAAAAGGGGTCATTGATATAAAAAGCAAAACACTCAAACCTGCTCAGAGCAAGGCCTTTTCTTTATCTCAACCCCAGCATTCCAGCAGCGCTGGAGGGCTGCAGCCGACAGAAAACTTCACAAGCGAGACACACGGGAAGGAAGAGAGAAAATCTGCATGCTGGAAGAAACAAGATGGACATAAAAGATGGACTAAATTGCAGTGAGGACTTTTCTTGTCAAAGGCTAATGGAAACATTTCCACACAACACAGAGAGGGGACTGCAGTCTCCATTATCACAGCCGAGCAGACGGAGCTGGCAGCCATTCCAGAGAAGCGCTGAGATGTGCACACTGGCCCAGCTTAGCGCCCTCAGCCAGCCCCTCAGGCCTCCACCTGAATTATCTGTGTCAACAGGTTCCAAAATGCCCAGAAGACTCACATAAACAGAGACGGAGGGAAAAAAACACTTAAAAACTAACTGTCCTTCTGCTTTCTCCCTTGTCTGTTTTGTCTTACACTTGAACCTCCCAATTAGGAAGAGCAGACCCAAACTCCTTAGGTTCCTATTGTATCATAAGTACTGACATCACTCTTTCAATCATTGGAAATATTTCATTATACTACATCCTGCAAGTGTTGCGGGAAAAAAAGAGAAAAATATGTTAAAAATGTAGTCGTCAGTGTAGATCCAGAGTATTTAGTCTTTACTCTGTTGAGACATTTTGTTGACATTTTCTTTAGTCATCTCACACTTGCCAAAAACCGCTAAATCTTATTCAAAATGTTTTTCTGTGGTTAATTCTCAGGAGGGCAATGCTCACTGACACCTCACTCGCCCCAAGGATTGTGACAAGCTCAACACTCTGCTCAGGCCAAATCTGGATTTGTCTGTTGCTGATAAGTAAAAACTGATGATGAAGGACAGGATGAATTTTGTCAGAAAGCACCACAACAGCATGTACATCGGAAGAATTCGGCAAACACAACAACGGAAAAAAACACACCAGAATATATAGATTGCATTATTAAAAACTTCTAAAATGGTAAACAACCAAGTTGGAGAATGCAGACTAAAGTGGAAGCCAATCTTATCTGCCAATTTTCCTCTAGAGTCATTCATTTATAATAAGCCTAGCTAATAAATGTTTTAATAAACTTACTGCATAATTCATATTTGTCCGGCCTACTTTTAATTGATTTACTACAGAAATGTACAAACCAGGGATTGGCAAGTTCGGTCCTAGAAAGCTGTCGTCCTGCAGGTTTTTCATGTCTCCCTCCTCAAACACAGCTGAGAGGCTCCTGCAGAACGTAATGATGAGCTGATGATTTGAAACACCTGGGTTTGGAGGCAGGAGACACCGAAAACATGCAGGGCTGCGGCTCTCTAGGACGGAACTTGCCTATCCCTGGTACAGACGATCAATATACATATGAGCTTAAGATATTCTCCAAGTCTCATAATTTTTTTTTTTTTTAAATGTATTTTTTGTACTTTTTTTATTTTCATTTTTTTTTTTTACAAGGCTGGAACACACTACAAGTTTAAAGTAACACGTTTCAGTGATATCAAAGGTGCAGGATGTTATTGACGGAAGACTATCACAACAACATTGCGAAGCATCCAAGCAGATTGGTTATCCCATTACTGTAGCCCATGTTCGAAAGCTTACAGCTTGTTAAACAAAAAGGAACAAAGTATTTCGGGTTGAATAAAATGTCTGCAGGTATTCAACACAGACATAAATCAAATTAAGCTTCAGATGTTTCTCTTCTGTTTATGGGGGAAAGAGGTACTCAAGATATTGCAACTGATTCACAGCTGCAAAAAAAAGAAAACATTTTTTTCATTTGTTTAACATTCCTGTTGATATTTCTGCGCCTGGATATAAAATATAATGTACAGTATGGCATGTGTCAATTTGTTTCACCATCAAGAGCAAACATGGTTTTGTAAAGATTGTAGTCATTATTGAATACACTGATGTATGAATGTTAAACATGAAAACAATATTTTTCATTGTTGTATCAAAGCTGCAAATTTCCAAAGTACGTTACACTTAATAATTCTCTTAAAGGGTTTAAATATAAAGAAAATAGTAAATATTTTTGAGCATTGAAATATATTCTAAGAAACAGTTTTTGTTAATCAGACAGTTATGCTCGCCCACGACATGACAGAAATTTATAACCTGCATATCCACTTTGTGTGAATAATTTTGCTAAGCGGTGCATACAAAACACTTTTCTTCCACTGGAGCCGCACTTAAATACCAGCTAGGGCTGATTAACAACAGGTGCAGCTAGTTGATTACAGGCAGGTGTGGCTTGGGGATTCTGCCCACCAATTAACCAAGGCCATAATTTACCAGCAGGCCAAAACCCCGAACAAGACAGTGGGAACTGCAGCAAAACATTGCGATTATTTTTATTATTTTTTTAACAAGACAGACCTATAAGCATAAACTAACGTAACTGTTTTTACCATAATGTATGAGCTGTCTGAGATGGACCTGACTATGAGCTTAATAATAATAATAATTTAAAAAAAAGGTTACATCCTTAAAAGAGCTGCTTCTGTGGACGTACTCTGCACTGGAAAATGGTCATAAAAATATGAGAAGGCACTTTTTTTGTAATTATTATTGCTGATGCCTTAGACATTGCATGTGACTGCAATATTAAGATTAAGGACTATAGTATCATGCAAATATGTAACCTCAGACATATGAGTCAAATGAGGATGACATCAGACAAGTAAGTGTAGTAAATGCTATCATCTTCCAGCAATGCTGTGACACAATTTTCTGTGCATGATATTGCCTTGCCATTACATAAAAAAGTCTGATAGTTCAGAGGTCATAAATGTTTGGCACCCATTTCAAATCAATTGTTTAGTTTCACGGGGAAAAAAAAGGTGTTCGTTTTTTTAGCATAACTGTGAAAAATATCTCCCAGCTTTTGCACAAAAGATTAATAATGTTTTACTATAAAAGCACGAATACTTCTGGTCAATTTAGTAAGCATGTCTAAAAGTGTTTTATTTTGATAAATGTAGAGCATGTGCTTAAGGCTTACAAACATGTATAGACCGCGCATATCATGTATGGTACATGCTGTTTAAATGACATCTACTCTGTCGTCATGCCTTTCCTGATGTTTTCCAACATTTTTTTTTAGTGGTAAAATGAGAGCATCAGCTCGAGGTTTTAACCATAATCACACCAGTGCCAAGTAAATTGAGAATAGCAACCTCCACAACAACAAACAAACATGACTCATTGCAAATCACTCACTCTACACACACACAGATCAAACCAAAAAAGCACATAGGCTACGCAAACAAGCCCACAAACCCATAAATAACCATCAAAATGACATCCTGGTATGGTCATGCACTAATCTCGTAATTGGGTTAAATGTATTTTATGTATTCTGTCCCGTGTACAAAAGTGCAAAGCAACGTCAGTTTTGTGATTTATTAACTTATAAAAATCACAAGATGTGCTTAAGACATTTGTATCAGTTGTTTGCTATGCTGTGTAATTATTATCAAAATATATTTGTCACTTTGACTCACTTTGAGATGTTTCTTTCCTTCTCCTGCAAAACGCGCGCAAACACAACACGCGCAGACACTCTCCCTCGCACACATTTATGGAGATCATCCTGGTGTGCTATTTTGACCCCGGGGCTTACACAGCCACTGACCTTACAGTGCTAAAAGCTAAAGAAGCTTTTGCTCTGAGGAGTTAAACCTGCACAAGAAACACATTTACACAAACATGCAAACACACCTTCCCACAGCCGTGCACCAAATTAGAAGAAACACACACAAGCGTTGACAAATAGGCTGTTGTGTGCAAGAGGTCACAGGGGGTGAAATGGATGGGTGTGAAACCAAAGGTGATGGATTGTTCAGTCTATGATCCACAGACAGGTTTTATGTTTTTATTAACGAAGCACACTATTTTTCTTATTCGGCATCTTTTAGAACAAACAAAATCATTATATAAAATATATTAGTAATATTAAATAAATCATATGCATTCTATTTGCTCATGTACAGTAGGAGTGACCAAGACATGCCGGCATTTTATCCTGTCATATTGTTTTTGCTCTGTAAATGAGGTAGTTTGGTTCAAATGAGCGCTTAACATATTCGAGAATACACCGCTATGCATGCAATTACGATGAATGATTGCCACCATTCATTCTTCGTCCCTGTTCTTGCCACCCTTTTCCTTTTTTTCTTTTTGTCTATCTCCTCTATCTTTTTGGACTAACTGGATTCCTCGCTCAGACAAACTGCTTGATAATGGAATCATCTCAATTCAATTAATGGCCTCGCTTGTCTCCCGTCCAGGCAGCGCAAAACACACTTCCACACATGCTCGCCAGCCTTTCGTCTCTCTGAGCTTTAATGCAGCCAGACACCAGTAATGTTGATGATGGCAATAGACGCTGAATACGCCTCTTTCCCATCCGCTCATTCTCACTGCTATTAATCAACAGTGAATGATAGTGAGAGCGTGAGAGACTCTGTATTAGCGAGAGAGAGAGAGGGCAAAATGATGCTTCGAATTTGGTTGGTCATCTACACCACACAGAGTAATTATCTGGCATTAACTCATTACATTGTCCCAGATGAGGCCATGAATATCTGAGTGGTAGAGAGACATCGCAATAGAACATGGAGAATGAGAGTCCAGTCCTCCTACTGTAGTACTAATGAGAAGAATATTTTTGTGCATAAAATGTTGAACTGATTGATTGATGTATGAATGTATGTATGTTTGCTTACTCTGCAAAATTATGTTAATTAAACACCTATACAGAATTAAATTTAACACAAAAGTGTGTATATTGGTCTACACTAGATAGAGTTAAAACAATACTTGGAAAGTTTTTAATTTTTTTTAAACATTGAGATGAATTTAAAACAACTCTGACGGTTGTTGAACTTAACATTAGTCAACACTGGTCAGTGTTGATTTTACACTTCACGTGTGTAGTGTTAAACTATTACACTATTTAGTGTTGTATTTTTTAACAATCAAAACGAGTCGCTTTCAATAAGCTATAAATGTTAATATTAACACTAAATAGAGTTAAAACAATACTTGGAAAGTTTTTTTTTTTTTTTTTAAACATTGAGATGGATTTAAAACAACTCTGATGGTTGTTGAAACTTAACATTAGTCAACACTGGTCAGTGTTGATTTTACACTACAGGTGTGTAGTGTTAAACTATTACACTATCTAGTGTTATATTTTTTAACAATCAAAATGAGTCGCTTTCATTAAACTAGAAAAGTTAATATTAACTAAAACAACTCTGATGGTAGTTGAAACTAATATTAACTAATAAATGTGTTCAATTAACAAAAAAGAAAACACACACACACACAAAAGAGGAAAATGGTGCTGACTCCTCCCTCAAAGTGGAGAAGTGCAGGTGCGAAGGCGGAGCTTAATTACATCTCTGCATAGTTAATCTAATAATAGGTGACCAATTCTGTAAAATAACATCTGAAAATTGTAAAATTACTCTTCAGGAGTTAAAATCAACTCCCATAAATGTAACCCTGAAATTTTAACACTCCCATTTTGTTTTTTTTTAGAAGTGTGTAGCTTTAAAAGCCAAACAGTTATTTTTATCATTTTGCATTTGTATTTGTTATTGTTCTAATATCTATTTATTTATTTAAATAATTTATTTATTTAGTTACGGCAGAGTTCCGTTCCCACATTGTTGCATTTCATCGTTAAAGTCGATATTTACTTTAAAATACATTGTACAGTAATTTAAAAAAATATTTGCGCAACCCAAAAGACGCCAGAACTAATATTTTGTGTTGCCGCACAAACATTCATTGCTGACGGACGACAGAGTGGAGCGGGAAATTAATGAAAAAGAAGGTGCTACGGATGGAGTCGAAACGACGTAGGTCACGTACAATGTAACTCGAGGACTCCTTGTAGTTATTTCTCAATATCATTTTTTTTCAGAATTTTTTTTTTTTTATCAAACTAAAAAGGGTATTATACCTCACCTCACCTCAAACCGGGACACAGAGAGAAAAAAAGTTGTACATAAACTGTAATTTCATGATATAAATGTTTTGTTTTTTAACCAGGGTAGGCCTACTTGTCAAGACTGTTTTTTTTTAATCCTATTTCACAGTCTTAGAACATCAATCTAAAGAAAAACAGTACAGGAAATAAGGCAAATATGTGATTCGGTTTGCTGCTGAGGCCTGTTCCAAAGAGAATCATTTAACTCTCCTCAGGCAGAAAAAGAGACTATGGGAGGGATGTGCATTTGAAATGATGCATGGCTGACACACAGTGAGTGATAAAAGTAATCGCTCTTGATATCATCTTGAGTGTGCGTTTCTGTATGTCTTTTTACACATGCAAGTACTGTACTGAATTAAAAAAGGATGCATGCTATACTGTAAATTAAGTTAAGTATAGTGCATATCCATGTGTGTGTGTGTGTGTGTGTGTGTGCGTGTGAAACGGAGCTACTGGTGTGCCTAGATGAGCATGTGCCTGCATGAACGCTTCTACACTTTGTGTGTTTGACGGCGTCTTATTAAAGTGTCATTTAGACAGACACTTCTCAGAGTCTAGCCCCAGGCTTCCTGATAGATTGTAATCATGCACTAAATTACTACTTTCCCAAGCTGTAATAATAGGCTTGGAGTGTGCGTCTGAACATGTGGGTGTGTGTGATAGAGACACAAAGAACCTCATCACTTGTTGGCATGTGTCTGTTATGATTCTAGTAAATGTAACAATCTCCCTGATTGATTTATTACTCACTTTGTAGCTCATCTCTCCTTTCACTTTCACTGGATTACACTATTTTTACTCTCGTATTGGCCACTAGGCTGGTTAATAAGTTGTTGAAATGCCACAGTCAATTTAGATTTTTTTTCCCTTTTCCCTGTCAGTAAAACAGCTAAGTGATTCCAAAAGGTAGCACATAAAAATGTCTCTGTTCAGTTGTACCCTGTACTTAACATTGGATCAAAAGTACATGTCTGTTTTGCTGGGTGGTTCATTAGATGTACAAATATGTACGTCTTGTGATCATGAAGTTTATCATATGTGATTTAGAAGGGCAGAGAGCGGTTGCTGCTTGGGGGGAAAAAAAAACTCCATTACTTTGATGTGACAGTGACGACAGCAGTGTCTGGCAACGCTTCACTGTGTTGATCTGTGACTTCTAACTACTCAAAGACTCTATCTCTGTAAAGCTTCCATCACTTGACTATTTTAAGATACCAAGGGGTGATGAGGATGTGCACACTCACACACACCCACACATGGAACAATTACAAACCTACAAGTGTTGCTATACTTCCCCCCCAACTAACGTCTGCACACGGAATGCTTTCTCTTGCCCTTTAGCAAACTGCATGATGAGGAAAATGTCTTTCCTTTTACCACCTCCCTCGAACCCTCAGAACCCACCCACACACTTGCCCTGCTCTTGTGCGGCGCTCGCTCCACTCTCAGACCTCCCAGATTACATCTTTTCACAGTTAGGCCACTCAGAAGAGGATGTCAGCATTAAATGGAGCAACAGAAGACGTCATGTTTTATTTCTGAGGTGTGCCCTCATGGCAGTTCGCATTGCAGGTTTGAGTAAGAGATATGTAGGGGAGAAATTGGGTCGGATCAGATGCCTGGTAATCTAATAATCTAATCGATCATAAATTCCATTTTGACAATGCTGCAACTAGCTATGGTGCGTACAGTTTATTTACTCATTATAATTTTACGTCATTATTATACAACAAATGAAAAATCCAATTTGATCAAATTGGTAAATGGAGTACACTTACATAGTTTTTTATCTTGATTATATATTTACAAGTCATATTCACTTATCTCATTCAAACGTATTATAGTGTAGCCTGCACATCGATACAAAGAAAGGTTAACCTTTTTAGTTTATAATAACTTACTTTAAACCTGATGATCCCGCACCGTATCCTGCCCAATGCAGAACAAATAATGCTTTTTTCCCTCTTTGGTCCCGTTTTAAATCCACTGGGCTGCTATTCTAGCGCTAAATTGTAAAGCAACTTACAAAGCCCTGAAAGCACTTTACGGTTAGACTATTCATTCACCTTTTGTCTGATGACGCACCATCAAGAGGAACTGGAGGTTCAGTATCTTTCTCAAGGAAAGTTTAGCATTGTCACAATGAACTGGGATTGAACCCACAACCTCAAGGTTGTGAGACTATGGCTCTACCACCTAGCCACACCGCCGCTAAACTAAACTGTCTCTCAGGTCCGGCGTTCAAATTTGCAAACTTCATTTCATTTGTTCCTAGCACTGCGTTAGCAGGCGAAATGATCCCATAACCATAACCAAATCCAGGCACAGCTTTCACGAGTGTGCACTCCCCACATATATACCGGTATATATACGCACCAAACAGTCCTTTCTGACAACAATATGCTATGACGCAAGTAAATCAAATGGGAAAATTCTGAATTGGTGTTCGTTCAGATTGCACGACACCACACGTCCCCTGGCCCCGTCGTCGCCATTTGCAGCCATTTCAACCTGCCTGTATGTTTGTGTAACTTTTGCAGTTTCTGTATGGTAGATAGTAATTTTCAAATTAATGAGAGAATCAAATAGCCTATCACATTCAAATATAGCAGTCACTTAAATCAGGGATTACCCTAACGGTCTTATCTACTGTGAACCACCGGTGGAAGCTTGGTATTGTTTTTTTTTTAGATCTGATTAGCTGCATCGGGCACAAAAAGTCTCGAATTTGTAAAGTGTACAGTGAAATCTCACAACTGTGAAGGCATTGGGGAGTGTAATGCCAACAGCTGAGAGTAGAATGTCGGACTATTCTGAAGTGACCTTTAATGAGCTGGGATCTAAATCCTATTGGTTTAATTGGTAGTGACACTTTATCCTATAGGATGTGTGTAAACTCTCTGCCCCACCTTATAATTACAGACTACAGTTTTTAATAACCTCTGGCCTCGTTTATTTGGCCAGTGTGGTGGCAATCTGATTGGTCAGCTGTGTGCCTTTAGTGTCCGATGATTGGATTTGCTTCTCATATGTCTGGAGCACGCCCCAGTATACCAGGATGAAGCAGATTAACGAGATTTTCTGTTTATCTATGCTCACTCTCTCATTCTCTCTCCATCCTTGGCACTGTTATTGGAAGAAAGTGATAATTCCCTTGCACTTCAAACGCAGCCCCCCTAACTAAGACACCGCTTAAGTCTCCTCGGAGGAAAGGCTGCCTGCCTTTGCACAGATGTCTCTGATTAAATCTCAGAGAGAGAGAGAGAGAGAGAGAGAGAGAGAGTCCCCTTCTCTCTCACCCATCCCCTCACGTCTCTCTATCTGCCTCTCTGTTAGCTCACTCAACTGGCTCATGCCAAAAGAGCCTTGGGCGACGAATAAATTGCTTTGGTTTCAGCAGACAGAGAAGTTGGCCGAGACAAGCTGAATCAGTGCATTAGATGCGAAGGCCCCCTCATAGACTGGAAGTTACCCTTTAGCACAGTCATTGACCGTGAGTGATGATTATGACTAATTGAAAGAGACTTTTGCTACCTGTAACACAGCTGGGGGGGCTTGAGCATATTGGACTGAGTAACACAGTCAGTAAGTGTCGAACAGTGTGAGTTTAAATGGTCACAGCGAGGCCATACAAGAAGTAATGGAGGTTATGTAAAAAACAGATGACATAACATACTAATATTCATGAATGGATACACAAACTTGTATAAAGTCTATTAATGACGCATTTGCCAACACTCTTTCATGTAAAGCCTACAGATACTCAGCCACTTTGGTAATATAACTAATCTATTAATTTAACAGCTGATTATAACAAGCATTTATAGAATAGAGTTACCAAAAAGATTTGGGGATTTAAATTTATTCTTAAAAGCCATATATCCAGGGGTGCACATAGGTGGTGCACAGGTGCAATGGAAATTTTAAAAGTGCAACAGATGCACTTTTTCAACATTTTGCAGTTGTACAGAATAGAGATGTGTGTAGTATACAGTACAGGCCAAAAGTATGGACACGCACAAATCAAATTCAATGTGTTAGCCTTATTCTCATTACTATTTACATTGTAGATTCTCACTGAAGGCATCAAAACTAAGAATGAACACATGTGGAGTGATGTACTTAAATAACTGAAAACATGTTTTAGATTCTAGGTTCTTCAAAATAGCCCTCCTTTGCTCTGATTACTGCTTTGCACACTCTTGGCATTCTCACCTCTGGGAACTCCTTCAATACTGTTGGAAAACCATCTCAGGTGACTACTCTTGAAGCTCATCGAGGGAATGCAACGAGTGTGCAAAACATCATCATCAGAGCCAATGACCATTTCAAAGAAACTAGAATATAAAACATGTTTTCAATTATTTCACCTTTTTTTAAGTACACATGTGTTAATTCATAGTTTTGATGCCTTCAGTGAGAATCTACAATGTAAATAGTCATGCAAATAAAGAAAATGCATTGCATGAGAAGGTGTGTCCAAACTTTTGGCCTATACTGCACTTGGTATAAATTTGGCCTAAGATAAAGATTTGGACTATACCGACCAGCTAGAGAAGCGAATGGTATCGATTTTTTCCAACCAGCTATGACCTGTGTCCACAGCCTCTTTCCTGCTTTCCCCGCTGCTCAGGAACTACGGCAGGAATGCTCGTTGTGATGCTATCTTGTGCCACACCAGCTGTGGATGGGTGCTAACCATTCATGGTTAGCGAGATCATCCTTAGCTTACACTAAGCAACCACTGCCACAAAAGAGAAGATGGAGAAGCCATGCTACAGTTGTGCTTGAACTTATGAGCTCACAGTATGGTGAGAAAAAGGCTTAATGCCCATAAAATCCAAAATATGGTGGCAATTGTTCAGAGGATGAAATTGACATAGTAGAGTAGAGATGTGCATGTGAATTTTGGTGACGATCCAACGCATTTTAACTTTTGTACATTTTCAGTTGCGCTCATAAGTTTACATACTCCAAGGGTATGCACACTTTCGATCACAACTGTAACTGCTAAACTCTCATGAAATGTAGTTGGGACAGACCAGGATAATTACTTGGTGGTACAGTACACTGGAAGGCTGGCTGGAATTAATATGTATCGTGAGAGAAAACGATCATATAAAATCTACACAGCAAACGCACATGTCCGAAAACCCAACATGAATTAGTACGTTACCGCATGCATAAGCCTGGATTGTTGTGTCGTTCTCAAACAACCCATAGTGTAACAAAGGTTGGGGGGCCGCTGCCTTGGAGGACTGTGTGACAAATTAACTGATTGTGCAGCTTCATGCTGTGTTTAAGTTCATTCAGGTGTGTGGGGGGGGGGGGGGGGGGTCACCAAGCGACAACATCAGGTGCTCCTTTGAAAACCAGACCAAAACTGTTTGGCGCAGTAGAAAAACCAGCCCATTTCAATCTGACTAGACCAAAGCTCAATATACAATTTGTACGAGATCCCCAGCAATTTAGTGGAAAGAAAATCAATATGTTAATTGTACATTTATGGACAAAACAACCTAATTTCCCTCAATCTGAAAACAGGAAATAACAGCGCCATTTTCCTCAGGCTTCATTACAGCTAGAGTGGCACTGGTATGGAACTGTGTGTGTTTTTACGAATGAGATCCCCCCCTCTCTTGTTTGTGTGTATGAGCATGTAGTTGCAAATATATGTTAATAAGTTTGGACACGTGCATGCCTGCAGTTGCTTGTGTGTGTGCCTGTGTCTATGAGAGAGAATGACGGCTTAAACTGAGCAGATGAATGCCAAAGACAAAAACATCCACCACACATATCCCCCCCTATTTACACCTGGCACCAGGCTCCCTGGCATGAATAGTGGTCACGGGAGTCGCTTCTGATCATCGAGGAGGGTATTTGATGGCCATGGTTGCCTTTTGCAATAACCTGGCAAGGTCCAAATTCATTAGGGTAAAATTTGGCCCCGGCTGCAGTGATGTAGTGCCCACAGCATTTGGCCTGGATGCACTGGGTCGAGCTGCATAGAGATTTTCCTGGATCCAGAGAGAACCATTAGCGGCTTGCTTGTGATGATGGTTCTTCTCCCCAGTGCCCTACTCAGATAAATGTCTTTGAATGAAATAGGCTCAACCTTTTCACTCAAAGCCATAGGATGGCTAAGAGTGAAGGATGGTAAGGTGTTAAGAAAAGCCATGCAGAGAAGATACCGGGAAGTATTTTACATTATACAGTTTTGTCTTCATCACACAGACAAACCCACCTCTCCATATAGTCACAGTCAATAATGCAGTGGGCCCCTGCTTAGTTACGGTTTGGTATTTGTTAAGTCACTTATTTGTGGTTTGTAGTCAATTCATTCAAATCAATTAAGAATGTTTTTGGCATTAGATTTGTGATTGATGTGGCATCATATGTGCAAATATTGCACCCTGATAAGTATTGAACTGCTTGTCATCTTAAATAAAGCACCTTAGTTGACCTTATTTCAGGAGTTTTGTTCTGGCTGAGAAGAAGTGTAGCTTCCGCGCATTAAAGTGAAGATGTGAATTTTTTAGGCCTCGATACACCAATCTGGCGTCGGAAGTTGGGAAGGGTCCGCGTGTCGGTATGCGCCGTCTGATTAATGTATAAAATCACCTTTGTAACGTCGTAGCCGTTGGGGAGCATCTGGGGAACAATTTTGGCAGATTCAGCATGTTGAATCGGCGTCACACCGTTGTGACATTTCATCACATTGATTGGCTGTTAGCTAGCAAATCATTGCGTGGGGCAAGAACAGGAAGTGACAAATGCGGATAAACATTAAGCGATGGAACACCGATACAACTGGCTTCCTCACTTTTGGTCCTCGAGAGCTGGAGTCCTGCAGGTTTTAGATGTTTCTGTCCTCCAACACAGCTCATTTAGCAAATTATCACCTTTTGCATTTGGACGTATAATGTCTGTCTGGACAGAAGATCAAGAAGATGAACTCATCACTATGATCCAAGAGAGACCAGCATTGTATTACATTACCGTTAAAGGGTATGTCGATCAGGTGATGAAAGCCAAATTGTGGCAAGACATGGAGATGCATCTGGATATATAAGATAGGACTTACTTTTACACAATACTCTGTAAAGAGCCTGTGGGTCAACTTAAATTATATCGTGAGTAAAAATGATTGTTTGTGTTTTTATATCCGCCACCGTAAAGAGCCTTCCGGTTGCCATTTTTTTAACAATGCGGAATATTGACTACCGCGGGGTATTATTTCTCACGCATGTGCAGAATGTACTTAAAAGTCGACATTGGTGCTTGTTGTTGCAATGTGTATTTCCGTCATTTTTCTGATGTGGTGTGCTGACGGTCAGGCTGACCTCACAGTCAGTCACATTTGGCTAACGTCGGATTGGTTTATAGAGGCCTTTATGCTTTCACTAGCTAGCCTCAAACTAGTTGTTAGGTATAGCCTGTGTGTGTTATGTTTTACAAGATTCTTTTGACACAAAGCAATAGTATTAGTCATTTATGTTTATTACACTGATGTTGTTTGTGGCTGATCACTAGTGAAACACCCAAAAGCCGAGTTGAATTAATCCTTGGCAAAAGAAAGATAACAGTCAAGAGGGGCTGACGGGAGCCTGACCTCCGATGAGAATTCAGTTGCAGTTTTTGTGCCCATTTCAGATTTTGTTCCTCTGGGATTGCTTGTTCATTTGAGGCCAACACCATTCATGTGATCTGAATCCTGCAGTAATCTATTTGCTTTTTAAACAAAGTTTGTTCACCCACATATAAGTACTGAGAGTAGTGGTAATTGTATTGTTAATGGCAGCTTTAAAATTGTATAATTGGGAGACTACTATACTTGACTGCATACCTGCAAACAAAAAATGCTGTTGTGCACTGCCAGCAGCATTAATTTGTTTGCCGTGTATGTTTGCATGACATCCTTGTTTTACTGGTTTTCAATTCCTTTTGTTTTCATGATGTCATGTATTCCTTGATAAACCTGCCTAATTGTCCTCCCAGTGCTCATTAAAGTTTTAAGTCATCTATTTTACATTAGGGGCCGCGTTGACAACAATGTGCATAGCTTAGAGCGCAATATTAGATGCAAGGTTCCAATAATCAAGGTGGCTAAGGTGGAGGCGGTTTTGACTTCTAAAGGAAACTGCATGAAGGCAGACAAGACAAAAACTCAAACATAACTGTAAGTGATTATTGTAGGAGTCCAAACATCAACAAACACTTGCCACTCTCCAACCCCAAGCGAACAGAATACGACACAAGCAAATGTACATGTCGGGAGCCCAAGCCTTCTTCTACAAACAGCTGCCGCAGTGTCCCAGATGGACAACAGTGCATGGTGTTAATTATAGACCTCAAAACACCAGATGCATAAACAACTACTCTGGGTTTGGTAAAAGTATATACTGTATATAACATATGCCTATTCTTCTGTACTGTCCACAAACAAGCCTCACCTATTTGATAACAGATAGGCTCCCCTAGGATGACCGTTATTCCTTTGCATTTTCCACAGCAAATGAACTTGACAGATGGCTGTGTCACCTAAAGCCTTGACTACCAACCTGATTATGCAGAAAACAATACAATAGAGCAGAGCAGGGGAATCATTACTGGAGGATAGGATTGGGAGTTCCGCAGCACACCCCGACACCTCACCGACAGGCGAGGACACTGCAGCACAGCTGAATAGAATTAGACTTGTGAAATTGAGCAGCAAGAATGAGTTTAACATTAACTGGGTTATGGTCCGGCAATCTGTCATCAGGCTGGAGCCATTGTCTAGGGCTGCTTGCATGGCATATGAACTCATCCGTCATCTCCTGCTCTATTAATGGCTCCAGCTCAGGTTTTAAACTGTTGATGCATGGTAGCTGCGACAAACATCCCCTGTTGCCATGTGTATGTGTTATGAGTTTTTTTTTTCTTTTTGCATGTGAGCATTTGCGGATGTGACCAAGCCTTGAGTTTGCTGACGTCTATTGGTAAGGTACACGTGGTAAGTACTGTCTATCTTTTTGCAACTGGTCTTTATTGTCAAAAAGTTTTTTAACTAGCCTATGCAGAAAAAGTATGTTCCCGCCCTTCTAAACACTTGTTAACTTTGTAAATAAGAAATATAGCAGCCAAAATAAAGAATACAGTAAATCCGGAAGCAGTGGGCAGGGGGTTGAGGGGTGTAATAATCTCTTTAAAATCTGCGATATAGCAAGGTACAACCCAAGATAAACTCTCTAATGTATGAGTCTTAGGCCCCGTCCACACAAAAGCCCGTTTCAATGTATCCGCACAAGTTTCTTACCCTTTGGGCAGTTCTTCCACACGGTGGCACAGTTTCGGAGCTTGAAACGGATCACTTTTGAAACCGAACTCCAGAGTGGAAATATTTCAGGGCTCGCGCCCCGTACGTTTCAATGTGGACACCATATGCGGGATACTCCTCCAATGATGACGTAGTGGTCGCAGCTCGATGACGACGCATTGTCGTAGTTTGATGACGTATGCTCCAATTCTCGCGTGACTGCATGCAAACCACCAGTCTGTCAACAACAATGGTGTATAGCCGTGTTGTAGTCATTTTGCGCAACCTCCTTAGCTTGTCTTATGCTTTTGCAACGAAATATTTTGCGTGATATTGTTGTACTTGAATCACCCGCCATTGTCGATTCTTCTGTGTTCGTCTCACTGATATGTATATATTCCTGGATAGCCGATAGCCCATACATGCCCGTGCAAGACGTTGAAGCAACAGGGCGGCCATCTTACTCCTCCCATCTCACAAGCAGACTACTGTCTAAACTACTTTGAAGACCCTCTTTTTCTTTTATCGCTCAGTTCCTTACACCCCAATTACAGTTGTAATTCTTTAATATACAATATATATATATATATATATTCACACACGTTTCCTCCTGTAAACATCATTAAGCATATTATTTATACATGTATTTTAGGCAAGTTGTAAAATGTCTGAAGTTCTCTTCTTTATGTTTAACAAATTTAAAACATCATAAAACATACTGTTTCTAAGTACTGTGTCAAATATTCTCTAATTTCGATACTGTAAATGTATAGGATCGTATGCTGTGAAACGTTTCTTGGGAGGAGTAATATGGTGGCCTCGCGGCTTCAAAAGTCTTGGCCTATCGGCTATCCAGTAAAATATTCAGATCAGTGGTTTGTCTTCTTCGCTGATTCTTTTTCTACGCTTTCCGTTAACGCCCTGCGGCTGCGCTACAGCGCCACTCCAGACTTGGCATATACATTACAGCCGTTAAACGTCCTCAGCGTCTTCTTTTGGATACTTGCATGTCTTGAAACGTATAGATATTTTTGAGGAACGTTTTGTTTCCGTGTGAACAGGGCCTAAGTAAAAATACTGATAAATGACTATTTTGGTGCACCAGAGCCACTCTGTGTGGGAGGTTGTTATTCTCCCTGGTGTGTTCTGTCCATCTATACAGGTACGCCGGCTTCCCCCAATGGTTTCAATTGACTGAAGACTCTAAATTGAACAAATGTGAATGAATGTGAGTGTTTATCTGTAATTATCTGGCAATTACTCCAGGGTGCCTCCCGTAACCAAAGTCAACTAGACAGTCTCTAGTAGAGAATGGATGAGCTACAACAATAACTGATGACAAAATGTTATTTTCATCTAAAGTAATTTGTGACCAATTGTACTAAAATTGTGTTCTTCTGTCCAAGATGGACAGACACAGTGAGCCCAAGGTTACCAAACATTTTCATTTGATAGCCGCATACAGCAAAACAAAAGGAAGCAAGAGCCGCTCCGAAATTATTTGACTTTAATACAATTAACGTACTGAAATCAATCAATCAAGCAATTAATTGTTATTTATATTTTCTGGTTTTATTAAAAACTGCTACATAACAGCTTTCTTTCTGTTTATTGTGAATAGTATTTTTATTTTCAAGATTTTGGGGTGGCATCGGTCCTATATCTCACTAGAGTAGCTCAACCCCTGCACTGGACAGACACCAAATTCCATCTTCACACTCAGAAACAAAAGAAAAGAAAACAGCAGCATGTGGAGTTTTTTTTTCTTTCATGAAGTTACCTGATGATCATTCATGTTCATAAATCAGACCTTGACACTCTAAAATTGTCTCGCCTTGCTTTTATCCATGTACCTGGAATTGCATGGATGCAATGTATGTTCAATATTACATTTGTTTCAATTAAAGATGAGAGCATGTATGTATTGAGCATGAGTAGGAGTGTATGTATATATGTATTTATTAACCGACATAAGAATTATCTTGCAAATTAGGACACCACATACCTCCTACCCAATGAGTTTGCCCTTACCCTGAGGCCATTTTGACCTCATCCACTTGCCACTTGCATAAACATTTAGCCCAAACGAGACTATATTGCACACATTCTCAGTATAGGCTGTGTGAGTTTCATTAAATTAATGTTTGAATAGGCAAAGTAGACTTTCTCCATCATTTAAAACGTAAAGTTAAGATAACAAAATAGGATGAATGCCTCTTTTCTCAATGTAAAATGGACTTCAAAAATGCAGTGGCAAGAGTGTACTTTCCCTCTTCATATGTACTCAAAGTTTGACGTTTGGTTGGTATTAGTGACGCACACAGTAAACGCCGTGGTTGCAGACTTCCACAAATAAGACACCTTGAGTTTGTTGTAGGAAGTTTGTTCTGTACCGTTTTCGCTCCACTCTGTGAATACGTACTCTTGACAGTGTGCAAACTTACAGTAGACTCGCATCCTGTTTTACACAGCAAAGCTTTCAGTCAGTATTGTAACAGTGAAGATAATTCCTTTATTTCGGCTGAAGCTTGAAAATTCTAATTCAAGTTCAAAAGATGAATGAGACAAGGAATCAACATGGCAAGTTTTATTTTGAAGTATTTATATCTGGAATTTATACACAATTTGGAATACACTATTCCATTATACTATTGGTAACGAAAGACTATATATTTATTTTAAAGTGATGAGACTGAACTGACTGAATACGTCGGAACGTATTTAAATAATAAATACATTCTTATTTGTATTTGCAAATACGTATTTGCCGGTATGTTGGAACGCAATTACATATCTTTGAAGGTCATTGCAAATAAATTGAAATGTAAAGGAGGTTTAAATGCACTTGCAAATATGTTTGAACGTGCTTGCAAATACGTTCGATTGTATATAAATACATTCGAACATACTCGCAAATACGCTTAAATGTACTTACATATATGTTCGAAGGTGCTTGCAAACACGTTCTAACATATTTAAATACATTTGAATGTAATTGCAAATACATTTGAACATACTTGCGAACACATTAAAATTTCTTTGCAAATACATTTGCCAGTTAAAATAGTTTACTACACATTGGCAGTTCCGCACTTCAGTAGTAAAATTTCCAAATCTTCTGCTTTCAACACATCAAGTGAGTGACCCATTGAGCTGATCAAAGATTTGCATTCTTCTTTTGGAATTATTTCTATTGTTGTTGTTGTTACTCCCCTTACGGTCCTCTTTAACAGGTAAAATGCACAATTGTAAACCATCCACCTTTAACTAGGTGAAGTCCTTTGTTGTTTTGGCACTGTGTTTCGTCATTATTTTGGTTGCATCATGCATGATGAATACTCTCCCAAACGGTTTGGTTGAAACTATTTTTAATGGGTAGGAATAAAAATGTTTCTGCCGACTTCTAAGCAGGGTTATTATAGTTTTGGAATTTTCATTTTAGTTATTTTTTATTTTGTTTTGATTTTTTTTTTAACTTCTTTTAATTAGATTTCAGGGTGGTTCTGTTAGTTTTCATTAGTTTTACTTAGTTAAAAAAAAGCTTAGTTTTAGTTAGATTTTGTATTAGTTATCTTTTTTAATGTGTATTATTTGTGCGTAATATTTAAGAAATGAAAAAGCAGGCGAGCTGAGCCATTGAAGCGAAATGTCAAGTATGCAAAATTGTCGCCTTGGAGTGATGTCATCTGAAGGTGCTTTTCTATTGGCTGCTGCTAGATGACATCACTTCTGTGTGACTCACTTTCAAACGTCTTTCTTCCGGTTAATATCAAATTAATATACTTAAAATCAAATTTAAAATCATTCCCAAGAGCTCATGCATTAAATTAATTTGCAAAAACTACAACGAAGGACAGTTTTGCTATAATTATAGTTATAATTATTAATTAATTAATTAACTATTAATATAATTTATAGTTAAATTGTTATAAATATAGTTTCAGTTAGTTTTCTTTTTTTTAAAGCATTTTTCTTTTATTTCGTTAACAAAATAATAGTTTTTTTTTTAATTTTAGGTTTAGTTTTTACGTTTTAGTTACCTAAAATAACCTTGCTTATAAGATGTATTAGATCATCAAGAATATGCAAAAGTAAGCACGTCCATCCCAGAAGAATATTGTTGATTTCAAATATAACAACCTCAACACTCACTGTTACAGTCTTTTTAGTAGTAGTAGTAGTAGTAGTGATGGTGATAGTGTTTCTTTAATATTAGCATAGTTTTCATAATTACTATTATGAACTAACATTTTGGCGAATCTCAATAAATTGTGTTGCCAAGACCCCCGCCATTTTAAAATTGCTTTGCTATTGACTATTGTATGAAAGCAACTGCAAAAATCTCCTCCTGCGTGGGCTAGGTTTGAGATGATGTGAGTGAGCAAGTAAGAAGTGAGAAAAGCTGGAAAACAAACAAAGGAACTTCGATCTCTGATGTGATGAATCACAGAGTTGCAAATCCTTTTTTAGCTAATTGCTACCAGCATGAGAGATTCCTCCCCTTCTCCTCCTCCATGTTCAATATCAATTTTCAGGACAGAGAGACGGAGAGAGAGAGAGATAGCACTGGTCTGTTCCCCAGAGTCTCACCAGTGGCCTCACTGATAAAAACTGCACTAACAGCACTTAGCCATTTCGTCGAGCGAGTAAACAGACGCACGTACACACACACTCGCACCCGCACACACACACACACACACACACAAGTCTTATTCACAGCTGTGTGCGGTAATGAAGGAGAAAAGATGGGCCAATCGAAGTGAAACAGGGAACAGGCTGGTGTCATCTGCTCTGTGACCTTCTGAGAAGACGCAGTCTGTGTGTGTGTGTGTGTCTGTGCGTGCATGTGTGTGTGTTCTGCTGAAGAAGTCTAGAGGTCAGACCTGTGCTCACTGGAGGGAATTAACATTAGTCTGCTTTGCTAAGGACAGGCTGTTCCCCCTGGAGAATGCAGAAATTGCGCACAGACTGTTTTTTTTTTCCTTCTCTTTTTCCAGGACTTTCACTGTTACTTTAAGATGCAAGTAGACATTATTAAGAGTTGTTCAAATAAAATATTTTATTCTAAGGAAGATGTTTTTTAGTTAAATTTCTTGGTTTCGCATCAAAAAAAAAAAAAAGTGACTTAAGCATGCACGTTTGTCCATATTATTATGTACTTCAAAGATATTCCAATGTCTTGTTTCATTTCAAGTTAAAACAAATCAAATATATGTGCATGTGTGTATGTGGTGGCAGCTCTGGCAACAGCTTGCCCTTGACCACCCTCGCAAGAACTCCCCTGACACCAGTTACTCACTGGCAGATTTCTTCATATTTAAAAGGCCCAGCATCACCTCAGAATGCATCATGAAATGTGCGAAAGAGAAGTCATGTAGTTAACCAGATATAGCAATTTCGGGAGAAACTGCGTGTGAATGCTAGAATGCTGAATGAAAAAATATAAAAACACATGGAATGATGGGGAATGATATATAATTATATTTGATTACATAAAATTTGGTGAAATTATACAGGTCATCATTACCAAGGTGAATTGAATGAGCTAAACATTTGACTGTAGGATGAAAACAAAGTTTTTAATGTGTCATTGGAAATAAATGGGGAATTTGGGGGTTAAAGAATGCAGAATTATGTGGAATGTTGAAAGCTTTTGTGCAGGTGAAATATATCATATTGAATGGCTAGGAGTGTTGAATGAGCTAAACATTTAAAAAAAAAAGAGAAATAATGAATTTTGAATGGTAAATTAACTTAGCTTAAAGCTTAAAGAGCTTTCTCCACCATATGGTGCAGAAACGATACAAGCCCAATTAACCCATACCCTAGAAATGAGTGGGGAATTTTGTTGGTCAAAAATATGCACTATATAGGTGAAAAGCAATGTGGGATTTGGGGTAATGTTGAAAATTGATCCCAAGGTGAATTGAACAAGCTGAACGTTTTTCTATTTTCATTGCAAATGGATGGGGATCTTTGGGGTGAAAAATGTTGAATCATGCGAAAATCTTGCATTTTTGGAATGAGAAAAATAGCAGTGTGAGAGTGTGAATTTTTGGAACATGTTGAGGATAGAATGATTTGAATCGGTCGAGAAATGTAGAAGGAGTTAAAGGACAAACAACGGCGGAATAAGAAAAAGTAGAAAAACGTGTGAATGCTGTCAACACGCAAGACAGAAGACAGTTTCAAATCATAATATTTTGGATGGAATACCGTACTACAGTGTAAACAACAAAGATCTCAATTCTCTGTCCACGGATCACTACCGATTAATAAATTAATATGCAAATTAACTTCCTTCCCTTACAGCTTTAGTGGCTAATACCTGATTAGGGCTTTGGGTTAGGCTATTGTCTCAATAACGGCTATCAATTGATTAAAGTGGATAGAAGAAGAAGTTGTAGTGTTGGTATGAGAGAGAGACAAGATTGGGATGAAGCTTGATTCTGTAATTGATACTCATTTTATCCCACCCCACTAAGAAGATTAGACCTTAGGGTTTCATATTAGCCATGCTCTCTCTGGGCTTTTGGTGGTCATGCATCTCTTCTCTTGCATGGAACATTGTATTTATACTCTAGGTCTAATTAAATGGGGAGATCCTGATTCATTTTGAAGCTTGGTTCAAATGGGTGCTTTGTTTAAAACTATGAATTACATGTGGATCAAGAACATTGGAAGATTCATATTTTTACACACTATATCATGAAACGCAGCCGTCAATTATTGAAGATCTCTCATTTTCAATACTAATGTTAATGGCTTTAAACAATATCATATCATAAATTCAAGATACACTATAGTTATTCTGTAACAGCACTAAGGGCCCACAAAAGGCCATTAAACTTGTTGAAGGAAAATGTTTAAGATATACTTGACGTCTTATTCCATTTAAGAGCTAATGCGCTCTCCTTCCCAACTTGTTCTTACTCTCTTTCTCTTTAAATTTGGCAGTTTAACAAAGACCAAGCAGATCTTTAAGAGCGACATGCTGAGCCAATTAGAGCACTTGAGACCCCCAAATGCTTCTCCCTTTTATATCTGGGGTTTGCCGCTATACAACAACCGGTGCGGCTAATTGGGTTTTTTATACAACAGTCAAGTAGCAAGGACAGATTTGATGTATTTAAGTATGTTCTAGAATTTGTCTCATTTGCAGCTGGTTGTGTCACACTCTACAGAGCTTCAAATTTCAGTCAGGAACAAGTCAAGATCCAGTTGGAATGAATGCAAGTACAACGCTGTCATTTTGGTGAAAAAGAACGTCTAGAGTTTGTCGTTCAAACTGAAACTGAACACACTTGCACACAGCCAATATGCATTCTATGCAATATACATATTTGTACGTCAGCTTGTAATCCCTCTGGGACAAAAAAACATAGGCAAAGCGTAAAAACAATTCCACAAAAAAATATATAGAAAAGCAAATGAAAAGGAGCAGGAGCAAATTCAACTATGCTTTGGCAGCCTCATTATCCGAGGAGCTCTGGTTCCTTATGAGTATACTCCTTATCTACTTATCTCTTTCTCTTTGTTCCACAGTCCATGGCTCATAACACCTTTTAATCTCTCAGTGAGTGGAAGGCGGGGCATCCGACTGGGTGCTTACATGCGCGTGTGTACATGCCTTATTAGTGTGGCGTGAACCTCTGGTTTGGGAAATTAATTTCAAAAAAGAAATGAGAAGATTAGCTCCATGTGCATGCTATTTTGATTTTAGGGAAATTAGGCCTGATGGACTTAACTGATGTGGCTGATTAGTAAGTCATTATCTAAGCCCTTTATCTCAGGCTTGCTTGAGCAGCCTATTTGTCAACTAACGTTTCCTAGATACCTGGTAGCTTGACGAGGTGCGGGAGATTAATTAACTGAAGAGTGCTATCTCATTTAGAAAAACACTACATGTGGAGCCTCAGTGTTTTGTTGTGTGTGTGTTCCTGGATACACGCTCATTTATCAAATGAAGGAGTTTGGGATATCACCCCTATTTCTGCCTGGTCTTCTGACGGGAGGCACTCAACAACCCACCACCTGCCCCCTACCCACTTGCTGTAATCAGCAAAAGCCTAGACAAGTTTTCCGATGGAAAATCCATGTTAGGGCCCCCCTACTCCCTATAATTAGTTAATAAATGGGGACCTGCTGTCATGTGAGGTGTGGATTTAGGACCCAAACGCAGACAAGACACAGGAGGTTGGAAACAGAGAGGCTTTATATACAAAAATACAAAGTAACAACAGAGAGCTGGAATCAAATCCTGTTTGCACAAAAGCAAAGCATCTTTACACCTACCAGAAATCTCAAAGTGCTACAATAACAAAAATGTTAAAAGAGGAAAACCTAAGTAAAAGTCACACAGACAGTTAAAACAAGTTTATATATATATATATATATATATATATATATATATATATATATATATATATATATATATATATATATATTAATGGTGTAGATCTGTCCAATCAAGACGATTCGATATGCATCTCGATACATGGGTGCGATCCGATACAAGGACGGTTCGATTTTAAAATGGAACGATTCAGTTCGGTTCAATTCAGTAGGATTTGGTTCAATTCGGTGCAACAATTATTTGATTACTCGACAACTAGTCAATTGCCAAATTCAATTACAATTATTTTGATTCCTTAGGAACCTCGACGTACTGACAACAGTGTCATTCGATAACACTCACAAGGGCAATGCACACTTCTATAGGACAGAATAAAGGTCTATACATGGCTGGACTGGCCATCTGGCATACAGGCCAGATGCCCGGTGTGCCGGTGTCTTATGGGGACGATGTAGTGCTATTCAAATATTATTTTCCTTTAATCTACCCCAAGAGACCAGCCCACAATTTAGAAGTGGCAGCCAATTAACCAATTTACAATATAGAGAGTGCCAGGTTCAGTCAACCTAGAACATTTAATAAACAACAGACAAGGAAGGAAGATAAGAGCCTTAGATTATTTTTTACTTGCGAGGAGAACGGACAGAGATGTGCTCAGTTCAATTTCCGACCAGATCTGAGGCACACTCTCCCGAGCCCTCTCTATTGATTTTTTTTACATGACGTTGCAACAACAAAATGTTTCAGTCCTTATCTTGTATACAATACAAGTTCTGAGTCATGCTTTGCAATACTATAAGAGTAAATATGGGATAACTTGTGTACATGAATTCTAACAGAAAGCAAACTGAACCAATCAACATCAGTGGCGGAGCTGGTCAGGAATCGGGCTGGACCGGCGCGCCAAAGTCAAAATGCCAGGGCCGATTATTTGTGCCAATCCAGGCCTGGGATCATATAAGAGTGACGAGACAAACTAGTCACTAATAGAATTGCAACTGACAACATTCTCATCATATTTAGATAAGACTAGACAAACTAGGAGTGGCTAATACGTCATCATCATAAGTGACATCGCAAATGCATAGCAACTACAATTATCATCACAAGGGACGTAGCAACTGCATAGCAACTCCAAAATAAAAATGACTAAACAAAATAGGACTGACAAATACCTCATCATCATAAGGGACAGCATAATGCAAGATCATAATAATTCAATGACCCCATGACCCAACCCAAAGCACAGTCATAACACCTGCATCAGCACAATCATCCCTAGTCTTGTCCTGTGGAATTGACCCTTATTGTCACAGGCTGAGCCCACTCAGTCAAAATTCCTGTCATCTTAATTTGAACCCTAAGGAAACTAAGGCTTTATTCATTTATTTTTGTAATTGAGAGTTGTTGATACAATGACAAATGATGCAGTTACTTGAGCTTTTAAGGACATCCAAATATATGTGCTTGTTCTTCTCACCTCATGTGTTGTTTGAATGTCCTTTACATGAAATGACTTGGCCTGAAAAAAAAAAGTGTGATTTTTTTCCCCCCCAGTATCGTAGCCCCCGAATGACTTCCTAAAAATGTTTCAGTATTTATTAATTGGATAGTAATCTGGGCTGTGTTGACACATTTCATATTCATGTATGGTGGTTGCTCACTCAACTATGAAAAGACATTTAACAGGCACAAATTCATTATTCTATTTGTGTGTTAAATCCCATGGGACCGTAAATTATTTGTTTTTCTTGAGTTGGAAATGTTAAACCGTCTGACAGCAGAGAATGTTTTTCGCCTTTCCTTCATGGGTTCCCTTGATTTGTGTCTCTTGTGCTCAAAGGAAAATCAAAACATAATACAGTTGAATATATTAATTAAACACATACAGTTGCTGATAAACAAGTCATACAATAGTGGAGAGTGTTCCCTTTAGATCCTCTGAGGTCAATACATAGATTAACATGCATGACAAGAAGAAATGTAACAACAATCGTTTACTGTATATTGACATTTACGATCCTGAAAATTGCATTCACAAAAATAAACTGCAATGATGAAAACAATGTACTTTTAGTAATTAGCTTATCAGTTTAGCTGTTGTTAATGATGTGCAGGAAAATTAGATCCATATATAATGACTGTCTCTGGATTACAGATGGTTGACATTTCACCGAGACACAATGAAATCATGAAGCATCACTTGACTGACGTTTAACAAATCTGTCTTTTAGCAAAATGCATGTGAATATATACACTATAGATATTTTTTCTCCCATATGAAAAGACAAGAGCTAGAAACTAAAACATAGAGTAATATTACCTTTTATTTCTTTTCTTGTCACAATTGATTTTATTTTTCCAAATATGAAAAAATAAAACTTATAAAATGGTTGAGGTTTTCACAGAAAAAAAGCTCCCAATTTCCTTGTATGCATGAACATACAATACAATAATCACTTTGTTATGCAACCAAAGGCATTCCTGTAAATATTAGGTCCTGCCATTTCTCAGCTAATAAAGCCTGTGTAAACACAATGTTCGCACCTTCATCCCCCAAGGTTGAGGTGTAAAAATAGCAAGAAGTTGAATCTTCCATTTGCTGTGCATAACCTGAGTCATTATTAGAAATGACAGTTGAACTTGATGAAATTGTATTCCAATTGGAAGAGCAAGTTGCTATCATACCAACGTAATCTCTTATGCTGTGACCACGCTAAATCAGCGTCAAACTTTGGTAAATGTATTTAAAAGCCATAATAGCATATTACCATGCAGTCCTCCTTCGTCTTCATATGTGGACTACATTAATCTGGAACTTCGATTTGCATGTAAATGTGGTCAACTTTCATATCATCAAAATACACAAGTAACACCCCATCAGGAAGGCGGGAATTTATCATTTGTGTGTGAGTGTGCGTGTGCATACGAGGGAAAAAGAGTTAAGGGAGAGAGAGTTTCTGCAGATGCAGTTGTATCGTAAACTGCTGTAAGAATTTAGTACAAATTCAGAATTTCATACAAAATGTTTCAGAGGAATGCTCTATATTGCATAGAAAACAGATAACAAACCTTTCAAAATCCGAATATTGCCAATATAAAGGCCATGTAAAAATGTGCAAAACCCCGAATATGCGCTTAACCCTGGGTTACCCCCTATTCTAACCTGAACATTTTGTTACATAAATGCGTTTAAATGCTGATACCTCCTTTGAATTGAACTTTGGTTTGTGTACTGCGCATGCTCTAGCCTCAAGAAATCTTGGTCTGAACTACTTGTCGTTAAACGAGTCTAACTTGAATACATTGATTTCCCCTTTGCGTTTTCACATTATTTTTTGACTCTACGGTGAAAGCAGTGTGTATATATATATATATATATATATATATATATATATATATATATATATATATATATATATATACACACGTATATGCGTGTATATGTGTCCCTGTGTGCGGTGTGCAACCCACCAGAAATACACAAGCAGATGTAAACAAAAATGGAGAAACACGGTGATAATAAAATGGAATGCCCGATTAAAAAAACAAAAAAATAAAATATTAATAATAATAATAATGGGAATTCCAGTCGCAATGCAGCAGATATGTCCACGTAAAAAAATAGCAGTAATAAATTTAATAATACTGCATATATTTGTGGAGACTGTGATCAAGTTGTATTTTACAATTTTAAAAAGTGTGCAGAATTTCACAAGTTACTTCATGTTAAAGATTAGATAACTCTTAATAAGAAAAGAAAAATGCACTGAGCTGTCGCCAACGTCTTACAAATGCAATTATGCCATCTATTGGCAGAAAAATGACCTCGACACAAATCAATATCACACTCTTTTTTTACAGTACAGTACATATTTTTAATTTTAACTAAATTTTATGAATGATTATGAAATTACTGTATTAATGACTAAAATTTGAAGCCATATTTCTATTAGTTTAACATTTTTTCCACTTTTATGTTAACAAGAGTATGAAACGTAGAAAAATACTGTATATTTTATTGTACTTTTAGAACAGATATAACATTTGCCTTTGAAGGCTCACCCAATTAAAACCAATAAGAATAATTACTGTACATTCACTAGAGCACCCTTCATGTATGCTTCTGGATTGTAAACACCCCCGTGTCAAGAATGTGTGAAAAGGACAAAGATTGGACTTTGTCCACTCCAGTTGGCAACCATTACATCTATTTCAAACTTTCCTTAAGACTTCACATGATTTCACCTTTTTATCTTCCCAGGTTGTCCGTATTGCTAACTTGAAGTTTCTATCCAGAGGGACTGTATCACACATAGCAACAGAGTCAGCCAAAGCATTGTCTGAGGTTGTTAGGATGGATAGATGTGATGTGAGAAGGAGTTATGAGGAAAAGCAGAATTAAGGAGGTGGAGGTGTGGCAGAAGAGAGGATCAAGGGGTGTTGAAAGGTATCACAAGAGAGGATAAGAGGGAGGGAAAACTGTGATGCTGAGCCAGTGAGAGGATATGTCGGATGGGAATCAATTGGGAGGGAAGGGGGGGGGATTTGAAAGAGAGGTGCAGGATACTGTAATTTATCACTATTTCATACGCTGTTTAACCTCTGGAAGCCTAATTTACCCCGGGGCATTGCAGCTGTTTGATATAGGAAGTACGGAATTTCAAAGTGTGTTTTGCCGCACTGGGAAGTGTTTTCAACCACAAAGAAAAAGACAAATTGAATCCACATCTTTCCATTGAATTAAAATTGGATCTCTCTTAACCAAGAGTACTTAAAGTTGTGTTCATAAGTTTATGTAACCTGAAGCCATTGTTTGTCTTTTTTAAATCTTAAAGGGGGAGGGGAAATCCCCCCCCCCCCCCCCCCGCCTCCAAATTGTTTTTTGACAATAATATGTTCTATGCAGCTCCATTGGTCTAAATATGGTATTCTGGTTAACATTGTGTTAGATTAGGTCTCTTAATGATTTGATAGGTGACTTGAGCTAGGCCATCACTGTGACCTGTCCTGGCTTGGTGTCTTCCTATCTATCGCACAGTTATCAAGTTGAACTGTAGTTAAGACCATCAGGTCACACATTATCATATGGGCTAGGCTGAGCCGCCCCCAGTGTGGGTGGGCGGCCAAGACAGTATAAGTATAGAGACCATTTTGAATAGATCAGACCTTCTTCCGCATTAAACAGAAAAGGCTCCACGGCTGTGTACTTGATCTTTTTGGCATCCAGTAACTGGTTCAATTGAGAAGATGAAGTCTCCTGGTTGTTATTATTAGTATAGCGCGCATTCAAGATAAAAGAACCGGTGAAAGTTCCCATCTGAACTTTACAACGGCGCTAGTGGAATATGAGTTCAGAAAACAGGTGAGCTGTGATTGGTCGTTGCCTGAGCAACATTGATGTCATCTTCAGTCGACAGCAAGTGGCAAAATGTTTGCCCCCCTGAAATGGATAAAAATTGCTGGATTTTGCTTCATAAGTCTTATTCCACAAATGTAATATTGACCTGAATGTTATGTTTAAACTAGTGAGGTCACATATACAGGTAACATATTATTATCAAGAAATGTTTAAGGTTGACTTCCACTTTAATAGAGACTGAGGCTGAGAATTTGGAGGGGGGAAAAATGTGGATACAGCAGAGCAACATAAAACCTTAAGACATTAAGGAAAAGCCAAGAAATTCCTAAACCGGGCTGCTTTTTGCCAAGAAGAACAGGTAACTTCACCACCTGAGAAAATAAAAGGGCCTCATCCACAACTATCACAAAATACAGCAAGCAATCTACAGTATTACAAACTAAACGTAGGTTATGCAAACTTTTGAAAAGAGACCATCTCATTATTTTCTTTAGTGCTACGTTTTGTGTAATGATTGTGTGATTCTGAAACGTCTTATAGTTCAAATTGGATCCCATTAAACGTAAACTAAACGGAAAGTTAGGAGCAAAACTGTATGGCAGTGTATGGAGGGCAGAACAAATGATGGGGTTAAAGATAGACACAAAGAGAAAAAGGGTTTGGAATCCTTCAGTGAGGCGGCAAACCCTTTCCCATCATTATCCCATAAAATACCATTTGATTGGCTGCTCAGTGGCAGGCGCCTCCAGCGGCTGCAGCTCTGTCATTGAGCTAAAGGGGAGAAACACACAGCCGCTCACTTTTTCTGTCAAACCTGGCTTGGCTGAAATGGAATCATTTTAAATACCATGACAGTGGAAGGTGGAAGGGGTTGTGATGGGCCTAAGGGTATACATAGACCCCATATGCTAGTGACACTGATACAAGTGTAATTCTAGACTATTAGAGTGACACGGGCGATCCTCCTGAACCCTGGCCACACACACACACGCACAAACTCACTCAAAACCCCGTACACGAAGCAGCTCAAGAAGGAGGATGGATGTGGAACAGACTGTCATGCCATGAAAATGTAAGAAATTCTTTAACCTGGCCTTGCCTGATACCGTCCTTCTTTCAATATTTCATAATGCCAAAATGATTTATTAACTTGAGACAGGTACAGCTCAGTAGGGCAAGGTAAAACCCCAACGAAAAACAGCAGGGTAAGATCCACTGGGTGTAATATAGATCAAAAGAAAAAAGACAGAAGAATGGCTTTTAGTCAGTAGTCTAAAAAATGGTCTGAACCATTTCATACATAAGTAGCTCTTCCATCATTTATCTCAAGAATGACTAAGATTGTTAATGCACATAAACCGTCTAATGAACAACTTTGCTCCAACATGATAATATCATAAGCGTCCTACAAAACATGGCGGGGCACAGAGAAACCATGTGAGGAAAAAAACACCCAAAGGGAGATCATCTACAGTGAGAAGGATGGGAGCCCAAGGTCACAGGGAGTGCCGTCCTCCTCACTTGCTTGTGATGTGTCAGCGAGAGTCTCGACATGTATTGTACTAGGAAACTAAGTGTCACCTAATGCCTGAAAACTGCGGTCAAATACTCACCGAAATATATGTTGACATCACTACTTAAAGGAAGATAACACTTGTGAAAAATTAACCAGCTATTCTGTGAAATGGTTAATTTAAAATTTCCTGAAAAAATTGTCTATTTATGTTTTTTTAAAGAATATTTTTTCCATTAAGTACAGTATCGGCCATTTTGGACTGTCACGTGATCATCGTGACATATCGGGTGCGTTAAACAGGCAAAGAATAACATGGCTGCCAATAACTACAAAGAGACTCACGAGGAATTATTGTGTCCCACAGCGAACATCAAAGGTGGAATTACGCCCTATAGCAAAGAAGCACTTCTTTAAAAGTAGGACAGCCATTGAGGACTCGCCAAAGATTTGCGTCCAGGCAAAAGTAGGGATGAAACTGGCTTATAAGGAAGACACACTGGCTGGTCCGAAGCGAGTCAAAGTTAGGGGCAATCTGCAAGTTGCATGATACAGAAGCTCAAGTTTCCAGTCAAGTCCCCATTGACATTGGTCACTCTGGAAATGTAAGTTGTGGACGGTCCCTAACCTGGACGGTAAACATCTGGCTAACTTTCTCTCTGCTCGGCCAGCTATATGTTGTGTGCCCACATTTAGGAGAGGTCACCCCTCACGACCCCAAACCCGCACGGAATGGCATGAAACCTGACATGCTGATGATTACTCCAATCAGAATTGGCGGAGTATTTTAGTTAGAAGACGGCATTTTTCGTGCATATTACGTCGGCAAACTCCCATTCAAATGAACAAAGGATAATGGCGTTGCCCACGGTTTGTTCTTATTTTGATACTTAATCAGTTTAAAAGAAAATTCAGGTAATAAGATGCCAAAGATATTTACACTTTTATTCTTTTTACACAATGCCCAATGGAATACTGAAAAATGAGTTATTAGTGGTGTGTTCTTTTAAAGTATACATACATCAACCTCTGAAAATATTACAATTGCCCCAATATTTCTGATTTCATGGACAAACACTCCGTCCATAAACTACAAAGCATTGGGGCGATCGCCTTGATATTTTCCGAGAAGGATGTGGGCATAAGATATGCCTACATCCATTTTGGTGACGATTTCTAGTGTTTTTTAAGCAACATGAGATTTTTTATGCTTATGTTTAAACATTTTGGACGGTCTCGTGTTCAGCCTACTGCGGTGTCCTTGGTTTTTGTTCTTTACAAATACGTACATAGTTTACAGACATGTAATGCCACATTACACAATCATTTACTTTAAAAAGTTTGCACGACAATATTGATGTATTCGTCGCCTGCACACCTACCTTTTCTTTCCACAAAGGCTGTGATAGGCTGTTGCAGATAACATATTAATATAAACACAGTAGCTTTTAACTCTTTCACTGCCAGACGTTTTCAGAAACGGGTTGTCCCCACTGCCAGCCGATTTAAGCATTTTGAGTGATCTTTCAAGGTCCACAGAAAATGTTGTGTTTGGACTATGGAAACACACATACAACAAATGAAAGATTTCAGCTTTCATCAGAAAAAAAAAGTTTGTTTCTACCTTATTCCGTTCTTCAGTAATCAACAATAGAAAATGGTTACTTTCACCGAAATTCTCTCTTTTGAAACAAAAAACGGAGAAAAAGAGCTTTTTGTGAAACGATGTTATTTCATGCACTCTAGTGAATTGTACACTTCTTTTTGTCCATGAATGATGCCACAAACACCTAATAGTGCTTTACTTCTGTAAAACGCTTTCACCAACAATGAAAAAGTGTTTTTTGATTGCAAAATACGTTTATTTCCATTCAACAGTCTAACAATTTGACAAAACAATTTCGCAAACTATTTACAAATGTGTGCAACTGTGGTACTATTTACAATTATGTGGATGTTTCAAATACAGTTTTTCCTTTTGTAACGCTCTCCTGCGTGCAAGGAGACGCCAGGACTCGCACAACAGTTTACTTTCACTTTCACATTGGTCCGTTTTGCGTGCAAACGTTACACTTTCTTGACGGCCTTTTTTCCCGGGGAATAAAAAGCAAGTAGCAGAGTGTACACACTCCTCCGATGAATATGCATTGGACTCGGGGCACTCTCCGTCGTCCGATCGAACGTCCGCCTGTGCGTGCTCGGTTGTGTTCCGCGTTACGACACCGTCATAGCCGCCACGTCAGCGGTTCCAATTTCGCCGTCAAGCTCGGATTCACCTTCATCATCATCGAGGATGATCATCGTCGTCATCAATGTACTATTTTAGCGTTGGTCGATGCCTTTCGTCTTGTAAGTGTAGAGCTGCTTGCAAACGCTCGCCATTGCCCGTTCCCTCCTCCATCTAGCTCCATCTAACGTCTTCTACTGCCGCGTCAATGCTTCTCAACCACGGAGTCACCACCCTCATCTTCATCATCGATGATGATCATCGTCGTCAACAATGTGCTTTTTCAGCGATGCTTTTGGTCTTTGAAAAAAACGTCTCGGGCGTGAGCTCCTTGCGACCGGCCGCCATTTTTCCTTTGTCTTCCATTCTCATCTCCTGCTCGACGCTCTAGCTCCGCCTCTACTGACGCCCACCCGATCTTGTCAAAAGAGAGTCATCGCTGCCCTCTAGGGGCCAAAAATAGTCATTAGGCACAACAGACAGACTGGAAACTTTCACCAGACATGCGGAAGGGTTTCCTCTACCCGTTTCAAAAAAAAAAAAAAATCATTGGATGACGTCTTTTGACGTCATTGGCTGTGATCCGTAGGTTTTTACTTGACGTCTTTAAACGTCAGTGGCAGTGAAAGAGTTAAAAAATAAAATAAAAATTACATGGGGAATTTTTTATTTTTATTTTTAAAGGTTCATGTCTGGAGTGAAATACCACAATCATCTATCACCCTATGGCCCGCCAGGTGTGAACGGGTCTGAATAAATCTATTAAATCTATTAAATACCAATTTTGTCATTTCATGTACTGTTCACAAAAATACCATTGAATAATGTTAACATAATAACACAATATAGAAACATGAAGGATTGCATTATCAAAAAATAGTTTTAATGGAGTTCATAAAAATCTTTTGGGCGATAATCAACCTATAATTGAATTCGTTTTATGGGTAGTGATTGCCAGCGACACTGTTTGTCCAACAATGTCAATAAGGTCATTGAGCAAGCGGGGGCCAAGGGGGGAGTGGGTGATAACGGCATGGACACCATAATAGACAACTTATACATTCAAGGGAAGAACATAGGGAGAAAGCATAACAACCACAAGTGATATACAAAGCTGTGAACAAATAAATGAGACAGAAAGTGAGAATCATTGAAATGGAAGAGAGAAGTGGGGGCAGTGAAGCAGATAGGGCCCATGGGAGCTGGTGCGAGAACAAAAGCGGCCCTTCTGCTAATTGACTGCAGAATTAGCCCCATCTCCCCCAGTGGGACCGTGGCGAGGCTG